>NC_080782.1:54488109-54797200 GCF_028018385.1 Neofelis nebulosa
GTTGTTAGGAAGTAACATGATATGGTCAATAGGACAAGAAATTTGGCATCATAAACTCCCGGATTTGTATCTTACTTTTCCCACTTACTAGTTTTATGGACTTGGATTAGAAACGTGGGTCTTCTGAGGTTCCGATTAGTCTTGTATGTAAAAAACAATAATGGCTTTCAAGGTTGTAGTAGAATTAAATTAAACAACATGTGATCCAATCTCAGTGTTTGGCAACTACAAATGTAAACCTACTCATAAACCCTTCTTTCTTCCTTGGAGGCAACCTTTCCTACGATGTGCTACTATATATATTATGAACACAAATATATGGTTCATAATTGTTGACTCAGAAGTACTCAGTGTAAAAAAATTAAAATCCTTTCTACCTTAGTGTCATACAATATGAATACTCAGATTGGAAAGCTAGACACAATTCTACTATCCTCTGGTGTCTTACTCCTTTGTACCCTTAATATCTCAGCCTAAATGTCATCTCTGAAGAGATCTATTCTGATGGGCCCCTAACACATAGTTAGTCTTAATTCCCAATGTCCTTTATTTCCTTTGTGGTACTTATTACTATTATATAATCTGTATGTGTGTGTGTGTGTGTGTGTGTGTGTGTGTGTGTGTATTTCCCTCTATTGCTAGGCTATAAGAGACCTGAAAATACATTTTTCTTGTTACTAATATCCCCAATTCCTTGTCTAATAGCCTAGCACCTAGTAAACATTCAAAAATACTTGTTCAATAAATGAATGGAGATACGGTGTTGAACAATAAGAACATACCTCTTTCACTTATGGAAGTATTATTCTAAAGTGAAAAACAAACATTAAACAACAAATTTAAAAATTGTTCAATTACAATGAAGAGCATCAAATATGAAAATGCAAGTGGACTTATTTTTGAATAAAGAAATATCTGTAATATAATTTGATGAACACTATGATCAAGAAATGTTCAAATTGCTTCATAGTGAAAGACTCATTCTAACCAAGTGAGAAGAAACCTGAGATTTCATGGAGTAGCTGATATTCCGATCTAGAACAAAGTATAACTATAATATTGTCAGAATCTTAGAGGGTAAGAGAGTATCTGATGATAGAGGCCTTACAGTAAATAAACTCACATCTTCCATAGAATATTTACCCAAAGGTAGAAAGAAATGCTAAACAAGAGTTGGTGGGAAAGAGCATGGATCAAAAGTAACTTAATAGAGAGATCTTCACGTTTAGCTCTGACATGCATAGTTTGGAAATTATCATTCCCATCCAAAGAAAGAAAGAAAGAAAGAAGCTGAAGACATGGCCAAACTAAAAAAGGGGAAGGGAAAAATAATTGTGAATGTCATGATCCCAGGACACAAGGCCACTAAAAGACTGAAATTTAATTAGAACATTATAGAATGCTCTTCCTCCCCAAATCTTACCACCACACAAAAAGGCTCCAGTGTGATAACCATGGATTAGAGCTGAAAGAGCTACAAGACAGATTGTCTCTGAGAAGGAGTACTAAGGGAAGCTCACAACCAAGAGAAGATACAAAAGCAAAGACCCAGAGGAGTTTTAAGTCTCTGGCATCTGTAGCTATAGCAGTTATTAAATACAGCCCAAGTCCTAGGAAGATTACTATAACTCTTCATGCCAAAGACCTATTTACCTCAGTTTCTATTGCTTGATATAATGGCTTTCAATAAAATATTACAAGCATGCTTAAAGCTAGAAAAAAACACAGACTGAAGAGACAAAGCAATCATCTGAGCCAGATTCATATATGCCACAGATGCTGGAATTATCAGACAGAGAATTTAAAATAATTACAATTAATACATTAAAATTTCATGGAAAATACAATACATACAAGAAAAGGTGCATAACATATACAGAGAGATGAAAACTCTAAGAATGAATCTAAAAGAAATGCTAGAAATCAAAAACACAATAACAGAAATGAAGAATGCCTTTGATGTCTTATCCATTGACTCAACAAAGCCAAGAAAAGAATCAGTGACCTTGAACACAAGTTAATATATATTACAAAGAGAAAAAAAGAAGAAGAAAAAGCAATAGCTCATCCAAGAACTGAGGGACAACTACAAAAGCTATAACATATATATTATTGGACTACCAGAAGAGAAGAAAGAGATAACTGAACAGAAGAAATATTTGAAATAATTTCCAAAATTAATGACAGAACTTTCAAAAATTAATGAGAGATACCAAACCACATATTCAGTAAAGTCATAAAACAATAAGCAGGATAAATATCCCTACCCCCCCCCAATATCCAAATAAATAAATGTACAAAAATAAAATAAAATATCCATACTTAAGTATGTCATCTTCAAGCCACAGAAAAGCAGAAACAAAGAGAAAATATGCATCTCTGAAAGGAAAATATGCATATTTCTAAGTGAAAGAAGCCAGTCTGAAAAGGCTAAAGACTATCTGATGCTAACTATATGACATTCTGATAAAAGCAACGATAGATATAATTTAAAAATATCAGCAGTTAAAAAAAAAAAAGATCAGTGGTTGCCAGAGGTCTGGGGGGTAGGGGGGGAAGGAGAGATTAACAGATGGAACACAAGGGATTTTTAGGACAGCAGAACTATTCCTCACAATACAGTAATGGCAGATAGATGACTCAATACACTGGTGAAAACCCAAAGAACTGTGCAGCACCAAGTGTGAACCTTAATGTATGCAAACCTCAAGAAAAATCATTTAGGAGGCCAGGGATCACAGGATGGGAAGTAGTATGTGACAAAGGAATCCAACAATATTACAAAGGTATGAAACATCTTCACTGAAAAGGATTGGGGGACAACTACTAACTTTACAACTTTAAAAATGAGTGGAATTTGAAATACAAAAAGTAAAGGGAAATGCAAGCAAGCACTGTACTGCATTTGTATTCCCGTGGGGGTGTGAGCTAACAATTTTGAAAGTACACTGTAATTGAAAAATTAAGTAAATGGATGATGGATGGTAGGAACCAGATTTCTCATTGTTGGAATGCAATGTTAAAGACAAGCAAGAGGAGAGACTAGCAAGATGCAAGCAGTAATAAATTAGACTTGAAGATACCACATGAACTCATGTTTAGGGTAATGACAGATGGTTACAATAGAAATGTTTATAGATATGTATATACACATATATATTTCCTTGGTCTGTTGGCTGAGATACCTGGAGGCCATGGTATCTAGCATGCAGACCTTGGCTTCTAACACCATTCTCAATGAAAGGAAACAGGGCTCTTTGGAGAAATGGCATGACTGTAGGAATATGGCAAGAAATATACAAGATGAGCTTGAAGCACCTTGTAGTGCTACACACACACACACCCATACACACATGCAGTAATGGAAGTATGTCAAAGGGAACAGGACTAATTAAAAGAGCTCCCAGTGGCCAAAGCTGGAACAATTTGAGCAAACTAAAGTAATATTGGATTATAACCCAAAGAATAAAATACATATGCACCAGTTCATACTGATATTAATAAGCAATTAAATAAAGAAATGGGAAAGAAGAGAGAAATCTGTTTAGAATTCCACACAGTTTATATGGATATTCCTCCCTCAAGAAGATAAATGATAGAAACTTAACAGTAGACCATGGGGGAAGGGATGGGGAGAAAAAGTTACAAACAGAAAGGGAGAAAGGCAAACCATAAGAGACTCTTAAATACAGAGAACAAAATGAGGGTTGATGGGGGTGGGGGAGAGGGGAAAGTGGGTGATGGGCATTGAGGAGGGCACTTGTTGAGATGAGCACTGGGTGTTGTATGGAAGCCAATTTGACAATAAATTATATTTTTAAAAAAAGAATAAGATAAATGATAACTGCCCTGTCTTTAAGCGATTCGTAGCAGCTGTTTGCCAAACAGCAGAGTATAACAAGAGGGAAAAAGGATAACTTTCCAGTAGAGAAACCTGACAAACACTGCCTCTGCCAGGTGATCAAGGTAAATATCAACAGTGATAACTCATGTTGATAGTGTGTTCCCTTGATATGATGTGATGAGAATCAAACTTTACCTCTGTGTTCTTTCTCCCAAGAGCACATTCCTCAAGGCCAATCATGAGCAAAACATCAGACAAATCCCAATGGAGGGATTTCTACAAAGTACCTGACCAGTACTCCTTAAAACTGTCAAAAACACTACAAACAAGGAAGGTCTGAGAAACTTTAATGGCCAAAAGTAGCTGAGGAGACATAACCATTAATGTGGTGTGCTGGATGGCATTCTGGAAGAACGACAACAAAAAGACATTAGGTTAAAACAAAGAAAATCTGAATAAAGTATGGACTTTAGTTAATACTAATGAATCAATATTGATCCAAGAATTGTGACAAATGTATGATATTTAAATATGAAAAACAGGAAATTGAGTATAGGGTATCACAGGACTCTATACTGTTTTTACAAATTTTCTGTAAACCAGAAACTACTCTAAGGTTAAAAGCTTATTTCAAAAAATAATTAACTATTTTCAGTAACCACTCATGAACAAGATGCTACATATATCATCAAAAACCCTAATTCTACAACGATTACAAATAGGTATAAAACAAAAAGGTTAGTAAAACCCATTTAGGTTTAGGGATACCAAAGCAATTACTCCTTAAAATACATTCTTATCTTCATTCTTTGTTTTTAATGTTTATTTATTTTTAAGAGAGAGACAGAGACAGAGACAGAGCACAAGCAGGGGAGGGGCAGAGAGAGGGGGAGACACAGGCTCCAGGCTCTGAACTATCAGCACAGAGACTGACACAAGGCTCAAACTCAGGAAAGTGAGTCAGATCATGACCTGAGCTGAAGTTGAACGCTTAACTGACTGAGACACCCAGGTGCCCTTCTTCATTCTTTTACTCACAAAAATGTTCCACCATCCTCCTGAGATCCAGAGAAAGCCTTTGTCTTGGAAAGAAGATTGAAAGGGAGAAAATTGTTCACAAATTTAAATTAAAAATGTGCATTCCTCTACTTTTATACTAGGTATTCACCATGTTTGTTCTGGCACTCCTGTTTCCAGAAGTGCCTATTTCCTGGCACAGTCTGCCTTGCATTATAAAAACCCAAAACATCCAACACTCAGCTTATCAGACACTTTGAATTTCAGACTTGGACATGGGGCACAATCTGGGAACTTCTGCTAAGAGACTTTGGGAATAGTTTTCCTTCCTAGTCAAAAGATATGTAAGGAGAGGGGCACCTGGGTTGTTCAGTTAGTTAAGCGTCTGACTTCCGCTCAGGTCATGATCTCATGGTTCGTGAGTTTAAGCTCCATGTCGGGCTGTGCTGACAGCTCAGAGCCTGGAGCCTGCTTCGGATTCTGTGTCTCCCTCTCTCCCTGCCCCTCCCCTACACATGCTCTGTCTCTCTTTCTCAAAAATAAATAAACGTTAAAAAAATTTTAAAGATAGATATGTAAGGAGAAATTCCCCCACATTTCCTCTTATACATACATATATTTCATGGATGTAATTGTAGGAGGACATAAAGTCTAGAGCTACAGTAACCATGTAGCCACCACGATGCAGTAATCATAACCATGAAAAGTCAAACCACCAAAAATGGTGGTTCATCAATGGCTAGACAAGTGTCATCATTGAGGTACTAAATTAGCTAATCCTAAAATCTACCACACATCCAGAATTCTTGTTAAATATCCTCATAGTTTCAGATGATTTTAGTTGTGTATTGTTACTTAGAGGGTAGAGCTCTATAACTATTATACATCTAATTATACTCTTCCAAAAATTTGCTTTTCCCCACTCCAACCTATGTTTGTCTACCTGAACCTGACCTATATTATTCAAATGGACTTTTCAACACCTGACAATCTCAGTCCAAGATTGAGGAAAGATTGTTCTGTGAGATTATGGTGATTAGGCTTAATTTTATTAACCATGACAGTAATCCCTTTAATTAACTAAAAACAAACAAAATAAATTGAGAGATAATCTATATTTCTACTTGTTTCGGTGCCTTTCAACAAGTGTTGCACTCAGTTAAGATATGCACTTAGTAAAAAGGGAAATAATAATTCACTCCCCTGAAGAGTGGGGAGTGAATCACTGGTTATACACACATGCAGTCCTTCATTCATTCAACAAATAATTACTGACCCTTAGCTATCCAGTAAACATTGCTCTACCATCTATTTGAATGTTGCAGTGACTATGCAAAAATATCTGAGATTTTTCATTTTTAACATGCTATTCAGATGACTGTAATGATCCTTCAGGTTTAAGAAGCACTGTCCTGTGTTACATGTATATTTTGTCATGTGTTCAGCAATGCTGCCCTCAGGGAACATATATTTTCCATGTGGGAGAAGGTAGACAACAAACAAATTAACAAATAAATAGCAATAGGGCAGGTGATAGAAATTTAGGGCAGGTAGTGTTATTTTTATATCCAGTAACCAGGAAAGTCCCACTAATAAGGTGGCATTTGAGCAGGATCTGAAGAAAGGAAGCATGTGACTCATGGGATATTTGGGGAAAGAGTGTCCCAAGAAGAGGGATCAGGAAAGGCTCTGGAGCAGAAGCTTAAATGGAATGTTTAAGGAACAGCAAGGACACTAGACTGGGAAGTTGAGCCAAAGGAAGAGAAAATGAGGAAATGAAGTGAGAAAAGTAGTGGAGGGGCTGATCTTAAAAGCTTGTTAGGCCATGGAAAAGTCTATGGTATTTATTCTGACTGAAATGGGATGCCAATTGGTGATAGTGAAGAGAAGAGCATGATCTAACTCAAGCTGTAAAAAGATACTCTGCTTATTGTGTTGAGTGTAGACCACAGGAGGAGCTAGTGTGGAAGCAGGGGGACCAGCTAGACGACCAAAGTAGTAACATGGACAAAATATTTGGCAGGTTGAACAGAGGTGATCATAATGAAAGACATGACAAATGGATCAATTCTGTATGCATTTTGACTGTAGAGCCAACAGGATTTCCTGAAAAATTAGAAGTGGGATTTGGGAAAAAATAGAGTGAAGGACAACTCCATGATCTTTGATTTTGTTCTTTAGTTTTACTTATTTTTTCCTTTTTTTTTTTTAACTTTTGCCTGAGCAACTGGAAGTAAGGAGTTTCCCTTTAGTAAAACAGCAATGTTGGGGAGCAAAGGGCAGAAATTGGAGCACAGTTGGAGACATACAATATTAACTTTAGGAGGTTTGCAATACAATGAAATAAATGCAAATGACAAGTAGGCATTTGAATCTGTAAGTTTGGAGTTCAGGGAAGAAGGTCAAGTTTGGAGACAGAAATTTTGGAGTTGTTAATATTTAGAAGGTATTAAAGCCATGAGATCTGATGAAATCACAAAGTGAGGGACTGTTGGGTAAAGAAAAGGCATTGTCTAAGGATATAGCCTCAAGACACCCAAAGATGAGAAGAATTATTCAGGGAGATGAGAAGAAACTGTTAAAGATAGAAAAAGTACCCAGTGAGGTAAAAGAAGAATCAAGGAAGAATGGTGTTCCCAAAGCTACACTGAAAATTAGGGAATAAGCACCTGTGTCAGATAAGTAAGTTAAGGGAGTTACTTAGTTAAGTAAGATAAGAACCAGGGATTGGTCATTTGATGAGCAAAAGGAAAGTCACTGATGACTTTGACAAGAAAACTTTGACAGCATGAGGAGAGAATTGCCAAGAAATAAGGGAGGAGAGAAACTGGCCACAGGTGATAATTGATTGTTTTTCTGGAAGTTTTGTTATGGAGAAGCTAAGGAAGGGGATGGGAGCTAGAGAGGGAAGTAAATGCAAGAGATTCTTTTTTAGTGGATGATATTCTATGTCATTATACTGATGAAAAATCAGAGCGGGGAAAATTGATTATAGAGGAAAAGAGAAATTGCCATAATTCTTTAAGAAGCACAGGAAAATGGGGACCAGGGAAGTGTTGGTCATAAGTAGGAAAACAGTTTTTCCATAGTAACAGAAAGGAAGGCAGTATAAGTGGATACCAGCACATATGAGCTGATACCTGTGGTATCATTGAATGGTACCCATAACAGACCTCAAAAATCCTACAAATCCACTTTTCATTTGGCAATAAGGAAAGATATGTCATTTTTCTATTTTCTACCAATAGCCACTCTTAGAGAATTTTAACTGATCTCACATTCTGAATGAATGTAGTTTTATAGAGGTATTCTAACTCAATTAGCCAGAAAGAAACTACCCCCCCAAAGCAATATTCAGATATGTAGTCAATCAAAACTATCTTGCCTCCAAATGTTTCCCAATAATTAATGAAGAAAGGAGCAAAGTTTAAAAGCTTTCTTCCACTTGAGTATACTACTCTTAGTATTTTTCATGTTACCCATATGGCTGATAATAACATAACTCAATAATGTATCATATCCTTCTGACAATACTTGGTCCTAGTCATAGGATGAGGCAATCAATTGTGGGCTGACTTAATCAATGATGACATATTTCTTTCAACTTTCTCGTAGAATTTGACTGAGGAGTCCCTGGGTCATGGCAAATTTGGTATTGAAATGATATTTTAAAAGCCTATAGAAACAGATAATACACTGAAATGGTTCATGTCTGGATGAGATCCAAATGGTGATTAGCTTTGCCTGCTACCCCACTTCAGGCCAAAGTCCCTGCAATGCTGAAGCATCAATGTCGACCTCAATGGGCCGTGTACCTGGGGCAGCGAAAGAACTGAGAAAAAGAGACGACAGTATAGGGAGCCACAGGGGACCCCGAGCCAACAGCCGGAGGTACCAAGGTTTATTGTACATCTTCTTATACACGTTTTCAGGAAAAACAGATCAGAAATGATTAACAACAGAAGTTTAGCAAAGCATGTCAACAATGTACATCTGATTCAGCTATCGTATGTATCTTGCGAACGAGAGCAATCTTGCAGATATATATGTTCTGATAAGAATTTTTACAATAGAAGCAAAGACAAAGAAGGGAGTGAATGCACTGTACTATATACAGCTGGCTTCCTTTAAGCAAAACACCCCTATCTGTGTACTAAAAAACATTTTTAGTTTTTCCCAAGGGCAATTCACTCAGGTCCTTTCAGGTTATTTTTAACCTTACGATCTCGAGTTTTCTCAGAGATCTTGGAGCCTGAATGAATATGTGCTATGGTCATTGTGGTGTTCTGTTTCCCACACATCAGTTCTTGGATCAGGGTCAGACTTGATCAACGTCCAGAATAAATCAATGATATGGGAAAAGTTGAACAAGATTGCCCGTTAAGCCCTTGAGAACAATTGAGGCTTACATTTCTCATTCTGATGAGCTAACAAAAAAGTAGAATAAAGAAACTACATAGTCTTAAACTTTAAGCTGATTTTTCCATAGACTGCAGCATATTTTCAATATTTGATAGTTTAAGAATAGCACCTCTAAACACAAAAACATCTTTTCTCTATTTGAGAATATCTGATATTTACATATAGAACCAAAAACTCTTCACATTTGATCCAAAATTACGGCTGAGCTACAATTACTTTATTTCCACTAGTTGTTGGGAGTCAGTCACTCTTCTGCTTCTGATGTGTTATATTGCTTCTGCCTCTTTCCTAATTAGCAGACCCAGAGTCACCCTAAAATCAGACCAGTTTTTCTTTTTTTTTGGCAGTACAAAATTAAGTTGTTTAATTTCCAAATATTAAAAGGTCTTATTAATTGAATCTAAACTTTACCCATCATATAGCTATCTATCCTGCACCATGGCTAACTGCTAATATAAAATACTTAGCTCTAGAAAGAAGAAATGTCATTATGTAATATGCAATATTGTCACCTTTTTTACATTACTTGATGAGTCATTAATAAATACACAAATCTGCACAAAGTATATGTCATTGGAAAAGCACAGGAAATATTTGCAAGAAATGAAAGCACCTGACAATCAGCAGAGATGGTGTCTTAAAGGACAAGTTGAGCTTTTCAAGTAATCCCACATGTATGAATCATTAATATATCTTCAATTATTTAGGACACAATTTTTATTTTTTAATGAATGCATCATGAGAAGATTTATAATAATCTTTTCAGTGGCTACAGTAAGTAACATTTCCATTTACCTAAATAAGAATATGTCTTGTTTTATACAAGTGCCCACAACCACATTCTGATACTAAAAACCAATTGTGACACTATCCAATTGTCCATAGATATCAGAAAAGAACACTTTAGCATTTTTTAATACCTATGTTATAAGGAACTGCAGTAGAAAGATAATTATGCCCACTATAATTACCTGACATGTAATTCCACATGTAAAATATAGTAACATAAACACATAAGTGTTTCTAATCATAGTTATCTACCTATGGGACCAAATCTAGCTTTTCTCACTTTTTTCCTAACTAGAAACTTCATGGGTGAGTCAGACAGAGCTAGAACTCAAAAGAAAGCAAGGAGGGAAATGAGTCAGGAAGTCTTTGAAAAAAGGCTAAAAAAAATACCTAATTTTCTTATTCATATTAATAGAAAACAGTTCTGTCCCCATAATGTCATCTAATACTATACATGCAAAGTTAATAGCATAAGTAAAAAGCCTTTCACAAATTCTACAAACAATTCTTTTGAGTCCAGACCCCCTTTCTTCACTCCTCCTGTCCTGTTTCTGATTGGGGAGTGGGAGGAAGGCACAGAATTCTCAGCATTGATCACACATCAGAACAAGGCCTGCTTATCTGGAATCAGCCTTTCCCATTAGGAGGAGCTCAGTCCCACAACCCTTGAGAACCACATGGCTTAGATTTCATTACCTATGAATCATGTTCCTATCAAGGGAACATTCAGAAAGCAGGATAAACTGAAAGGCTTCTGCATGTCCATTTGTGGTGTGAATGTTTACAGAGGCTTGTAACATCCATTGCAATAAGACCTGGTGATTGCCCACACAAGGCAGAAGCAAGATCCTGCTTAGCATCTACCAAAATGTGAACACAATTCCTTTTCCTCTTGCCTTCTACTCTATGCTCAAATAAGTTTATAGCCTGTAGATACTCAATAGATGACAAATTCAATAATTCTGTAGCCCCAAGCACACCAAGAATTATTTTTCATTAATAGGTATAATTGTATTGTCCCATTAATCAGTAATGCATTAAAAACTGGTTCTTATAAATTGTAATGGCAACACAGTTTAGTTGGAAAAAGATGGCATTTACGTTCAACGATCTATAGCCTACCCCAAGCTACCAAACATTTATAACTGCCATCCTGTCATAGTTCTGGTTCCCTTGCTATGGTATGGGGATGGAACCTGATTGCAAACAAGTGCTATGGGATTTTGATAGAGAGAAGGCTGGATACATGTTTACAGCAGCCTGGCAAGGGCAGCATGCACTTTCCAGTTTATCACTTTGACATTCCTCCCTGTAAAGCCACAGGGAATAAGGCAGTGACATTTGTGAGATAACAAGTTCACTGGAGATTGTCTTTGGGATTGAGTCAGGTCTCAAAGCAGAATTTAAACAAGTGTGTACCCCAGCAGTCCCAGTCTGGTTATAGTCTTACCTGCACTTGTTTCAAACACAGCAGGCATGCACCTATCATCTCTCCATCCCACTCCTGGTGGCTACAATGGATACCAGAGTTCACTTCTAATTGGCTTATTCACTCTGAAAACATACACACACACACACACACACACACACACACACACACACATACACACACACGTCTACTTTTAATGATGTCTGAGTTTCTTGCGGGTTTCTTCTCCTTGCTCTCATTGAGGCAAAGATCAGTGATTGAAAAAGAAAAAAAAAATGTCTGTTGAGTACAAGGTTCAGTCCAGTTCCTTCTCTAAAAACATTATACTGTAGCAAGTCCTAATTAACCTTCATTTAAACTATTCATTAGATTAACAGATCTGTGCCATTCCTTCTGATAAGCTCACCAAATTAATATCCATAGCATGACAAACTTACAGGCATCTTCCTAGCCTTCTACCCAATTATGGGCCCACTAGTCAGGCTGTACTTTTATGAAGAGTCAATTGTGTTTGTTCCTACTTTGTTTATACCAGGTGAAGTTATCAAGGCAATTAAAATATTTAATGAACTATTGTGTTAGCCACTGAAATATGAGTTCAAAAAACAATGGAAGGTGTTTTACTATGAAAACCAAGGTGAATGTTGTGAAAAGATGTTCTAAATAGGACCACTATCAAAAATTGCTATGGAAATACATGTGAATAAAATGGGGGAATCCAAAAAATTTAGATGGAATCTGGAAATAGGCAGCCTCATACATATTTTTAAATCTGACCCTTTCTAAAGAAATGGAACCTGGAAATAGGATATGAGAGACATAGACTCATGGATTCAGTTTTGTCAAGAAAAAAGATACAGAACTCCAAGTGGTGGAGATCTGCTCAAAGAAAGGCCTCAGATTATGTTAATGAAGTTGGCAAATGAATATATATTTAAATTTTTTACATTAAAATAAAACATTTAAGTGTGTATGTTTTATTTTTTATGATTCCCCCTCAAAATGACTTTTTCAATTAACCTACCACCCATTGTTCCCAATTGCTTCATGTAAGAAGTCTGTTTCTGTTTTTCTAATCTAACCACATTTCACTTTCTCCTGTTACTCTGCTTCCCCAAAGGCAAATGTCTCAGAATAGTATTTATTAAGAAATCTTCCTATAGCATGATGGAAAGTGCTGGCAAGTAAAAAGATAGCAAGTCTTTGCATTTGAACAGGGAGTAGTGATAAGGAATCCTATCAACCTGCATGAATTAAGAATTCATTTTGGCTTCAATTTACTTCTAACCCTGTTATCAACCCATGACATTTTGCACTACTAGGGGGAGAGGGTGGCTAAGTCATTGGTGCATATGTAATTTATGGCAATTTAAACTGAGTCAAGAAGTTAATTACTTTGAAATAATGCATGCATCTCACACTGAGTTTAACTAGGGTTTATTAAAAGATGGGTTACTTATGCCTTTTTGCCCTCCACATATCCTCCTTTAAAAACAAGTTTACCAGGAATTAAGCAAGAACTCCCATAGTGTTAATATCTTCTGAATTGTGAGCTTTTTATAACATGACTTGTCAGAATGCAAATGGTTAAAAACAACTCCACAGCTCACCTTCATCACCCTTCAGGTACATTATCAGCAAAAGGCACATTTCTCTTCACTCTAGAATTGTAGAAAATGACACTGTTGTGAAGCCTCTGGGATTCCTCACAAAACATGAATATTCAGCACCAAGAACAGAAGCTTCAGCACATCAAATTAAATGCAACCTTAAGAAGAGCTTATCATTCTTAAGTCCTTTGCATCTCTTCCCCCCAGACTTCCTTTCCCAATTGTGGAAGATGAGTGGGCATCTCTACCCAGCCATCATGAATTTTACATACCTGAGTCTTCATTCAGGCAAATAGTTGCCTTCACTGGGACTCCAGGTTGAGGAGCTTGGGTTGATCACCTGGAACAGCCATGTAACCACCAAATAGTCAGCATTACATGGGATGAAGTTATCACTGACAAGCTTCACAATGCTGTTCAAGTCCTATAAAAGTACATACGTGTTAGGAATTCTCAATTAGGACTGTTTGTTTGCAAGTAGCAGAAATCTAACTGAAGCTGGTTTATGCAACAGCAGGAATATATTGTTATGCTTAATCTGGAAGTTACAGAGGGATGGACTGGTCTCAGGCACAGAAGGTTGAAGGGGTTCAAACAGTGTTATCATGTCCCTCACTCTTTCCCTAATCGCTGCTCTCCCAGATAACCCTCACTGTATAAAGGCAGAGATAATGTATATGGTCCTCAGAGCCTACAAATTCAGCAAAAAGAGTACCCCGAATGTCTATGTCAGCCTTTCGATTGTGCAATCCCTATTTGGATTATATGCCCAAGCTTTTGTCAGGGAAATCAGGGCCAAATAATTAAGAACACTTTCAGAATTGCATGCCATGGCAAAAAAAGACAGTTCCAAAAACAAAATAAAAACTAGATACAGCACAGACAAAAAATAAATAAAATAAAATAACCAACATCCACAAATATGCCTTAAAGGAGCCCAAAGGAGTGGTAGGCAGGGAAGATATATGTCAGGTAATGAAAAGGATGCAAGTTTTAGAGTCAGAGTTCTGTCTTTGAAAACCATTCATACCACCTACTAGCAGTAGGTCCCTACGTTACTCATCTCTCTAAGCCAGTCTTCCCACCTGCAAAGCAAGTCCTAGTTTGCAGGATTATTTCAAGAATTAGATCCCTCTTTGTAAAGTATTTAGCATAGGGCCATTTAGATAGTAGACATTCAGTAAAAGACATTTTTTATTATTTGGGGGAGGCAAAGGAGCCAAGATTAATTCTAATCTCAACCAAAAGGAAATAGAGAGTTGAAAAGAAATAATAAAAATAAAGTGCACTTTCTCTAACAGGGAGTAAATAAATGGCCACATTTGCTTTGAAATATTTCAAATAAAAATTAACATAAACTTGTAAAATAACAACTATTTAATATAAGTATCAATGTATTGTTATATGGTGAAGTAATATAGTGACTCATTTACAAGCCAAGCATGTGCTCAGAGTGTGTAGATGCAATAAATACATGGCAAATTGTTTCAGTCTCCAAATTCACATGGATATTTAATACACACTGAATAATTAGCACATCTCAAAATGGTCTAAATGTGTTTCTAAAAACAGAAGAAGGAGAAGGCAGCAGCAAAGGCTTATGGATGAGCAGGGAGTGGAAGGCTATTTAGAGTTAGAAATCACATTTCTGGCTCTCACACTAACCTCCTCTGTGACCTTGCCTGCCAGTCTATTAACTTTTCAATGCTTTCCTCGTCTATGAAAGAGGGAGCTGCTGGAACCAAATCACCTCCATAAGACAGTTTGTGTTTGAGAACATGTCATGAAAAGGAAGAAGGTTTATTTCAATCTTTAAATTTTATCTCACCCTCCCAGGACAAATTTATTAAATGAGCAATTAATTAACACATACCTATTTTTCTTATTTGTTGCACATATATGTTAATTGGGTTTTAATGTGTAAGACCAAATCTATTAAATAGGCATATTTCAGAGTTAAGATGGGAATTCAAATCCACAGAATCACAGCGCTATGGAGCCAGAGGTAATCTTAGAACTGAACTAGCCCAACTTCTTAATTTCACAGGTGAAGAGAATCAGAACCAAATTTATATTTTCTAGGCCTGAACTTCTATTCTACCATTCCACTTAACTTAGAGATTTTTAAAGGTTTAAAAGTTACTGTTTAAGGCAGTAGTATGTCTCTCAACTACAAAGGGAGAAAACTATAAGAAAAAAAAAAGAAAAATGTAAGAGGCAAGACTGAACACAAATGATCTAAACGGGGTCCTGAAACTGGTTGAAAAAATGTCCTTGAGAAGGGAGACTTTGCAAAGCCATTAACCACAGGGATGAATGGAAGAGCAGAAAGGGAAAGAGAGTCTCAGAGAATTGTCACTTAATAATCTCCATGTGCCACAAAAGCAGCACATTGCTATCTATGAAGTGAAGAATCAGGGAGGTGCAAGTCAGAAAGAGAACTAAATAAATACTAGAATTTAATGAAAACATTCACTTTATTAACCAGTGTAAGGTTACTCAATTAGCAGTTGATAAGGAAAATGTTAAATAAATAAAATGTCATCATACCCTGCGATTGTTTTGAGTAATTACAAGAAAATTCTAAACAAAGAGATGATTATTAGTAGGCAATAAGTGCCAAGTGCCCAGATAAATCACCAAACCAGTTGTATTTAATTACACAAATTTTCAAAAAATAGAAATAAACAGCCTCTGCAACCTTATCTTTATGGCCCTGAGAACGACTGCTAAGTGTCTTGAACAAGATGTTTGGAATGCTAGAGTAAGGTGCTCAGCAGATCTTCTCATAAAGCAATGATAAAACTGAATGAAATTATCAAAAGCTAACATCTCAGAATTTTGAAATGGGCCAAAGGTACAATTTCATTGTAAATGGACTAAAGGCATACAACAAACTGTGAAATGTCTATTCAAGAAAAAAAAAAAAATCCTGAGTTTTTGGTAATAATAGGGGGAGTCTGTGGTGTTTTGGCCTGGAGCTATTACCAACCCCCAACCAGCACCATCAGTTTCCAGCTCTACTGAGGTGGGGTGAGCTGTGAAAAACAGCAATTTTATTACGTGAGAGGAATGTCTTGACTTGGAGGAAAGGTCAGAAAAAGCCCATGCTCCTGGGCACTGTCAGAAAGAGTAGCCATCTTGATGTTAAAAGAATGGAGAAGACCAAGGTCGTAAATGGCCTAAGGTGATGATGGTTGGATCTAGTAACAAACTGGCAGACTAGCTAGAAATTTAACAAGGAGATCCAGAGAATGAGATATACATATTAGGCCTTGAAGAGGTTACATATCCCCCGTAGTCTGAGAAGCTGCACATTAGTACATGGTGAGACTAGGTAGTAATTCACACACCCTTGGCTGATCATGAGGCCATATACACAGGTAGAGATGAAACAAGAGGGCAAAGTAGCAAGTCAGGAAAGACTTGTAAATTGATGGAACATTGAATGAATTCCCCAAACCACACATATATCCTTTGACAAAGAGTGGAAATGTTACTGGCTTGTGATGTTTGAACATGAAGTAAATCAAAATATGTCACACCAAAATATGCTACTTTAACACAAGGATTATTTTGAGCTGAAGGCATTTGAGAAGCAGATATAAGAAAAGCTCCCTGCCTTCTCCTTATTTGGCTAAAAGCAGGACATAAAGTTTTGAAGGTGTCTCTCCTGTCCTTTCCATCAAGAAGGACAAAAGTTAATCACTGGACACAACTCTAGATCTTATCAGCCTGGTAGCCTTTATCTACTGGTAGTTTTTCATGTATTTTACCTTCCAATGGTTTGCTGCTCTCAGAGGCCTAAAATGGCTTTCCTTTGTCCTGTCATTTCTTTACGAATATATTGTTCTTTGTTGAATATGCTATATAAACCTGAATTCTAAGCCACCTCTTTGAGTTACTCTTCCTTGAGTTCCTCATATACACACATGTTAACAAGCTTCTGCTTGATTTTGTCTTGCTATTTTTTTATTACAGAACCTCAGCCAAGAACCTAAGATGAATGGAGGAAAAATTTTTCTTCCTCCCCTATAAACACAACCTCTGACCAATCATTGGCTGAAAACCAAGCCATGTTGACTCAAGGATGACCTCTAAGAAACCAGATTTTTAAACAAAAGCAAGAATTAAGAAAAAACAACAAAAACACTGAAGAGACATCAGTGGCTACACATCAAAGGAGAGATAGACTTCACAGAATTAGTCCAGGCAACTTACTAAACAAGGAAATAACATAGAGGCAACAAAACCCAGAAAGGAATAAATCAGAATCCAGAATTTTTACAATACATCAAAAATGTCCAGTTTTTAACAACAAAAAAGTTAGATATAAAGAGAAATAGGAGGGGTGCCTGGGCGGTTCAGTGGGCTAAGCGTCCGACTCTTGATTTTAGCTCATGATCTCACAGTTGCACGTCAGACTTCATGCTGAGTGTGGGTCCTGCTTAGGATTCTCTCTTTCCCTCTCTGCCCCTCCCCTTATCTCTCTCTCTCTCTCTCTCTCTCTCTCTCTCTCTCTCTCATAAGTAAATAAACATTAAAAAAAAGAAAAAAAAAGGAAAGTTTTATTCCTACTGGAGGAAGAAAAAAATCAGACAATTGGAACTGTTTCTGAGGGTTTCCAGATAGTGGCTTTGGCAGAGAAAGACTACCAAACTGCTATTATAAATATGTTCAAAATACTAAAAGAACCATGCTTAAAGAATTACAAATTAAGAATTAAGAACCTTGGGGCGCCTGGGTGGCTCAGTCTGTTGAGCGTCCGACTTCAGCTCAGGTCACGAGCTCACAGTCCGTGGGTTCGAGCCCCGTGTCCGGCTCTGGGCTGATGGCTCAGAGCCTGGAGCTTGCTTCTGATTCTGTGTCTCCCTCTGTCTCTGCCCCTTCCCCGTTCATGCTGTGTCTCTCTCTGTCTCAAAAATAAATAAACATTAAAAAAAATTTTTTTTTAATTATTAAAAAAAAAAAAAAGAAGAACCTCAAAACAGTTCTTTTCTAGCAAAAGAACCACCTTGCTTTAAATGCACCATACCATAATGGACAACCAGTGAGCAGAATGAGCAGAGTCTGAGTGGACAGAATGTCCAGAAGATGGAAATTGGCTTGAAAATGGAGAAAGTGCTTGGGAATATCTTTTAGCTTCTCTCGTTTTTTTAATGTTTATTTATTTTTGAGAGAGAGACAGAATGTGAGCAAGAGAGGGGCAGAGAGAGAGGGAGACACAGAATCCAAAACAAGCTCCAGGCTCTAAGCCATCAGCACAGAGCCCGACATGGGGCTCAAACCCACAGACCATGAAATCATGACCTGAACTGAAGTCAGCCGCTTAATCAACTGAACCATCCAGGCGCCACTTTTTTAGCTTTTCAAGTGAGTTACAGTCAAATAATTCAACAGTTAAAACAACTAAAGAGTCACTATTCATACATCCCCTACTAGAAAAATATGCAATTTCGCAAGGCCTGGATTTTTTTCTTCAAGTTTTTATTTAAATTCCAGTTAGTTAACACACAGTGTAATATTAGTTTCAGGTGTAGAATCTAGTGATTCATCACTTACATACAACACCCAGTGTTCATCACAAGTGCCCTCCTTAATCCCCATCATCTATTTAGCCCATCCCCCTGACCACCGCTCCTCCAATAGCCTGCAGTTTGTTCTCTATAGTTAAGAGTCTGTTTCCTGGTTTGCCTCTTTTTTGCTCCCACTATGTTCATCTGTTTTGTTTCTTAAATTCCACATATGAGTGAAATCATATGGTATTTGTCTTTCTCTGACTGACTTATTTCACTTAGCAAAATATTCTCTAGCTCCTTCCAGATCATTGCAAGTGGCAAGATGTCATTCTTCTTTTTTATAATGTCTTGATTTTTAAAATAATGATTCAAATGTTAACAGAAATACCACAGAATGTAAACTTTGTTGAGAACATTAGAAGAGATTTCATTCTTCAAGAAAATTTCACTGGTAATTAGGTAAATGTAAATAAAATAACAAGGGGATAACCTTTTGCACACCGTAGCTGGTAAAAATATATATATATATAAACATAAATAATATCCATTGCTGCCAATGCATGAAAAGAAATACTCTCACACTAATAGCATAAATTGGTGCAACCATTTTAGAGGGTAATTTGGCATCTATTTTAGGTGTGCATGTCTTTTCACTCAGTGATTCCACTTCTGTGAATCTATGCTACAGAATCCTGACATATTCAAAGAAACATGTTCAAAATTATTATTGCCTTCGTTTTACAGTTAAAAACAAAAACAAATTTTATCAACAGGGAAAAGATTTATCAACAGAAAATCTTCATAGTATGATTTTGTTTATGGAAATATTTTTCGTATAGATAGGGTGTATTTGTGCATACATGTGCACACATGTGATTCCAAATGCAAAGAAAAACATATGGAAAGATAGGTACCAAACATGATAGGTGTTCTCACTGGGAAAAGGAGGAGATTGGGAGATGATTAAGAGGGAAGTTAATAGTTTTTACACTCTACTTACTAATAAATTTTTAAATAATTCTAAATTATTGAAAATTTCAATTGGGGCATCTGAGCGGCTCAGCTGGTTGGGCCTCCGACCTCAGCTCAGGTCATGATCTCATGGTTGGTGAGTTTGAGCCCTGTGCAGGGCTCTGTGCTGACATCTCAGAGCCTGGAGCCTGCCTCAGATTCTGTGGGTTTCTCTCTCTCTGTCCCTCCCCTGCTCACCCTTGGTCTCTCTCTCTCTCTCTCTCTCTCTCTCTCTCTCTCTCTCTCTCAAAAATAAATAAACATTGAAAAATTTTAGGGGCACCTGGGTGGCTCAGTTGGTTGAGTGTCCGACTTCAGCTTGGGTCATGATCTCACGGTTTGTGAGTTCGAGCCCCACGTCAGGCTATGTGCTAACAGCTCAGAGCCTGGAGCCTGCTTCGGATTCTGTGTCTCCTCCTCTTTCTGCCTCTCCCCTGCTCATACTCTGTCTCTCTCTGTCTCTCAATAATAAATAAACGTTAAAAAAAATAAAAAAAAATTTAAAAGAACATTTCAATCACGCATACATTACTTTTTTGAATAAAAGTATTTTGAATCATTATCAATAGCTCTATCTGATATCTATGTTTCTGATTTGGTCCAGATAAAGCCCTAGAAGCTGGATCTAATAACCAAGACTTCTGCCATCAATATAAATTAGGTAGAAAAATTACTGCTAATTTTCCAAAACTAAAGGAAAGAACAATAAATCTGTTGGAAGAAACATAAGGATCAAGCAATGGATAGTCTCAATTTAAATTCAACAAACATTGATCTAGTACTAGCAATCTGTCAATCACTGTGAGTTGCTTGGCACTGATAGATTGCTAAAAGAGATATAAGCCCTTGTCTCAAGGAGTTCTCAGTTTAGAAGAAGCACTTGACATATCGATTGCTTCAGTATCCTGAGATAAATACAGTAATTGAAGCATCAAGAGACATAACAACAGGAGCTCCTGGGTAGCTCAGTCGGTTGAGCCACAGACTCTTGATTTCAGCTCAGGTCATGATCTCATGGTTCATGAGTTCAAGCCCTGCATTGGACTCTGCACTGACAGTGCAGAGCCTGCTTGGTATTCTCTCTCTCCTTCTCTTTCCGTTCCTCCCCTGATTGGTTCCTCTCTGTCTCTCTGTCTCTCTTTCTCTGTCTCTCTCTCAAAATAAATAAACAAACAAAATTAAAGGAAAAAATAAGAAGCTATAACAACAGTGAAGAGGAGTACCAGAAAGGAAGTCTGCATGATGTCTGCTCCTAGACTCCAAGGTATTAATCTCTAGGAACAGAGACTCATCCATTTGACTACAAATAAGCTCAATTAAAAAAAAAATACTGAATAGGCCATGGAGGCCTTAACAACTATTTAATACATTATTTTACTTAAGAAGTCAAAAAGCACTCCCAACAAACAAGAATCCAGGGCCAGATGGCTTTTCAGGGGAATTCTACCAAACATTTAAATAAGAGCAAACACCTATTCTTTTGAAGTTGTTCCAAAAAACAGAAATTGAAATAAAACTTCCAACTCATTCTACAAGGCCAGTATTGATTCCAAAACTGGATAAACACTCCACTAAAAGAGAAAACTACAAACCAATTTCCCTGATGAACATAGATGCAAAAATTCTCAACAAGATACTAGCCAAACTGGATCCAACAATACATTAAAAGAATTATTCACCACGACCAAGTGGGATTTATTCCTGGGATGCAGGGCTGGTTCAATATCTGCAAATCAATCAATGTGATACACCACATTAATAAAATAAAGGATAAGAACCACATGGTCTTCTCAAGAGATGTAGAAAAAGGATCTGACAAAATACAGCATCCTTTCTGGATAAAAACCCTCAAGAAAGTAGGGATAGAAGGAACATGCCTCAAGATCATAAAGGTTATCTACGAAAGATCCACCACTAATATCATCCTGAATGCAAAAAAACTGAGAGTTTTCCCCTTAAGGTCAGGAACATGACAGAGATGCCCACTCTCAACACTGTTATTCAACATAATGTTGGAAGCCCTAGCCTCAGCAATCAGACAATAAAAACAAATCAACGTCATCAAAATCAGCAAGGAGGAAGCAAACTTTCACTCTTTGCAGATAACATGATACCCTATATAGAAAACCCAAAAGACTCCACCGAGAAGATGGTAAAACTGATACATTAATTCAGCAAAGCCATAGGATATAAAATCAATGCACAGAAATCAGTTGCATTCCTATACACCAATAATGAAACAGCAGAAAGAGAAATCAAGGAATTGATCCCATTTACAATTGCACCGAAAACCATAAAATATCTAGGAATAAACCTAAACAAAGAGGTAAAAGATCTATACACTGAAAACTATAGAAAGTTTATGTTACAGAATTGAGGAAGACCCAAAGAAATGGAAAAACATTCCATGCTCATGGATTGGAAGAACAAATATTGTTAAAATATTGATACTACCCAAAGCAATCTACATATTCAATGCAATCCCTATCAAAATAACACCAGTAGAGTTCCAGAAGATGGCAGCGTAGGAGGACAATGGGCTCACCGCACGTCCTGCTGATCACTTAGATTCCACCTACACCTGCCTAAAGAACCCAGAAAACCGCCAGAGGATTAGCAGAACAGAGTCTCCGGAGCCAAGCGCAGACGAGAGGCCCACGGAAGAGGGTAGGAAGGGCAGAGAGGCGGTGTGCACTCCATGGACTGGCGGGAGGGAGCCAGGGCGGAGGGTCGGCCTGCCGGCCAAGCAGAGCCCCCGAGTCTGGCTGGCAAAAGCGGAGGGGCCAGACAGACTGTGTTCTGACAGCAAGCGCGACTTAGCGTCTGGGAGGTCATAAGTTAACAGCTCTGCTCGGAAAGAGGGAAGGCTGGAGGACAAAGGGAGGGAGAGCTGCTGAGCCCCAGGACGGCAGAGCTCAGCTTGGCGGGGAACAAAGGCGCTCGCTAGCGCCATCTCCCCGCCCATCCCCCAGCCAAAATCCCAAAGAGAACCAGTTCCTGCCAGGGAACTTGCTCACTCCTCGCAAACACCCAACTCTGTGCTTCTGCGGAGCCAAACCTCCGGCAGCGGATCTGACTCCCTCCCACTGCCACAGGGCCCCTCCTGAAGTGGATCACCTAAGGAGAAGCGAGCTAAGCCTGCCCCTCCTGCCCCCGTGCACCTTGCCTACCCACCCCAGCTAATACGCCAGATCCCCAGCACCACAAGCCTGGCAGTGTGCAAGTAGCCCAGACGGGCCACGCCACCCCACAGTGAATCCCGCCCCTAGGAGAGGGGAAGAGAAGGCACACACCAGTCTGACTGTGGCCCCAGCGGTGGGCTGGGGGCAGACATCAGGTCGGACTGTGGCCCCGCCCACCAACTCCAGTTATACACCACAGCACGGGGGAAGTGCCCTACAGGTCCTCACCACTCCAGGGACTATCCAAAATGACCAAACGGAAGAATTCTCCTCAGAAGAATCTCCAGGAAATAACAACAGCTAATGAACTGATCAAAAAGGATTTAAATAATATAACAGAAAGTGAATTTAGAATAATAGTTATAAAATTAATCGCTGGGCTTGAAAACAGTATACAGGACAGCAGAGAATCTCTTGCCACAGAGATCAAGGGACTAAGGAACAGTCACGAGGAGCTGAAAAACGCTTTAAACGAAATGCAAAACAAAATGGAAACCACGACGGCTCGGATTGAAGAGGCAGAGGAGAGAATAGGTGAACTAGAAGATAAAGTTATGGAGAAAGAGGAAGCTGAAAGAAAGAGAGATAAAAAAATCCAGGAGTATGAGGGGAAAATTAGAGAACTAAGTGATACACTAAAAAGAAATAATATATGCATAATTGGTATCCCAGAGGAGGAAGAGAGAGGGAAAGGTGCTGAAGGGGTACTTGAAGAAATTATACCTGAGAACTTCCCTGAACTGGGGAAGGAAAAAGGCATTGAAATCCAAGAGGCACAGAGAACTCCCTTCAGACGTAACTTGAATCGATCTTCTGCACGACATATCATAGTGAAACTGGCAAAATACAAGGATAAAGAGAAAATTCTGAAAGCAGCAAGGGATAAACGTGCCCTCACATATACAGGGAGACCTATAAGACTCGTGACTGATCTCTCCTTTGAAACTTGGCAGGCCAGAAAGGCTTGGCACGATATCTTCAGTGTGCTAAACAGAAAAAATATGCAGCCGAGAATCCTTTATCCAGCAAGTCTGTCATTTAGAATAGAAGGAGAGATAAAGGTCTTCCCAAACAAACAAAAACTGAAGGAATTTGTCACCATGAAACCAGCCCTACAAGAGATCCTAAGGGGGATCCTGTGAGACAAAGTACCAGAGACATCACTACAAGCATAAAACATACAGACATCACAATGACTCTAAACCCGTATCTTTCTATAATAACACTGAATGTAAATGGATTAAATGTGCCAACCAAAAGACATAGGGTATCAGAATGGATAAAAAAACAAGACCCATCTATTTGCTGTCTACAAGAGACTCATTTTAGACCTGAAGACACCTTTAGATTGAGAGTGAGGGGATGGAGAACTATTTATCATGCTACTGGAAGCCAAAGGAAAGCTGGAGTAGCCATACTTATATCAGACAAACTAGACTTTAAATTAAAGGCTGTAACAAGAGATCAAGAAGGGCATTATATAATAATTACAGGGTCTATCCATCAGGAAGAGCTAACAATTATAAATGTCTATGCACCAAATACCGGAGCCCCCAGATATATAAAACAATTACTCATAAACATAAGCAACCTTATTGATAAGAATGTGGTCATTGCAGGGGACTTTAACACCCCACTTACAGAAATGGATAGATCATCTAGACACACAGTCAAAAAAGAAACAAGGGCCCTGAATGATACATTGGATCAGATGGACTTGACAGATATATTTAGAACTCTGCATCCCAAAGCAACAGAATATACTTTCTTCTCGAGTGCACATGGAACATTCTCCAAGATAGATCATATACTGGGTCACAAAACAGCCCTTCATAAGTTTACAAGAATTGAAATTATACCATGCATACTTTCAGACCACAATGCTATGAAGCTTGAAATCAACCACAGGAAAAAGTCTGGAAAACCTCCAAAAGCATGGAGGTTAAAGAACACCCTACTAACGAATGAGTGGGTCAACCAGGCAATTAGAGAAGAAATTAAAAAATATATGGAAACAAACGAAAACGAAAATACAACAATCCAAACTCTTTGGGACGCAGCGAAGGCAGTCCTGAGAGGAAAATACATTGCAATCCAGGCCTATCTCAAGAAACAAGAAAAATCCCAAATACAAAATCTAACAGCACACCTAAAGGAAATAGAAGCAGAACAGCAAAGGCAGCCTAAACCCAGCAGAAGAAGAGAAATCATAAAGATCAGAGCAGAAATAAACAATATAGAATCTAAAAAAACGGTAGAGCAGATCAACGAAACCAAGAGTTGGTTTTTTGAAAAAATAAACAAAATTGACAAACCTCTAGCCAGGCTTCTCAAAAAGAAAAGGGAGATGACCCAAATAGATAAAATCATGAATGAAAATGGAATTATTACAACCAATCCCTCAGAGATACAAACAATTATCAGGGAATACTATGAAAAATTATATGCCAACAAATTGGACAACCTGGAAGAAATGGACAAATTCCTAAACACCCACACTCTTCCAAAACTCAATCAGGAGGAAATAGAAAGCTTGAACAGACCCATAACCAGCGAAGAAATTGAATCGGTTATCAAAAATCTCCCAACAAATAAGAGTCCAGGACTAGATGGCTTCCCAGGGGAGTTCTACCAGACGTTTAAAGCAGAGATAATACCTATCCTTCTCAAGCTATTCCAAGAAATAGAAAGGGAAGGAAAACTTCCAGACTCATTCTATGAAGCCAGTATTACTTTGATTCCTAAACCAGACAGAGACCCAGTAAAAAAAAGAGAACTACAGGCCAATATCTCTGATGAATATGGATGCAAAAATTCTCAATAAGATACTAGCAAATCGAATTCAACAGCATATAAAAAGAATTATTCACCATGATCAAGTGGGATTCATTCCTGGGATGCAGGGCTGGTTCAACATTCGCAAATCGATCAACGTGATACATCACATTAACAAAAAAAAAGAGAAGAACCATATGATCCTGTCAATCGATGCAGAAAAGGCCTTTGACAAAATCCAGCACCCTTTCTTAATAAAAACCCTGGAGAAAGTCGGGATAGAACGAACATACTTAAAGATCATAAAAGCCATTTATGAAAAGCCCACAGCTAACATCATCCTCAACGGGGAAAAACTGAGAGCTTTTTCCCTGAGATCAGGAACACGACAGGGATGCCCACTCTCACCGCTGTTGTTTAATATAGTGCTGGAAGTTCTATCATCAGCAATCAGACAACAAAAGGAAATCAAAGGCATCAAAATTGGCAAAGATGAAGTCAACCTTTCGCTTTTTGCAGATGACATGATATTATACATGGAAAATCCGATAGACTCCACCAAAAGTCTGCTAGAACTGATACATGAATTCAGCAAAGTTGCAGGATACAAAATCAATGTACAGAAATCAGTTGCATTCTTATACACTAACAATGAAGCAACAGAAAGACAAATAAAGAAACTGATCCCATTCACAATTGCACCAAGAATCATAAAATACCTAGGAATAAATCTAACCAAAGATGTCAAAGATCTGTATGCTGAAAACTATAGAAAGCTTATGCAGGTAATTGAAGAAGATATAAAGAAATGGAAAGACATTCCCTGCTCATGGATTGGAAGAATAAATATTGTCAAAATGTCAATACTACCCAAAGCTATCTACACATTCAATGCAATCCCAATCAAAATTGCACCAGCATTCTTCTTGAAACTAGAACAAGCAATCCTAAAATTCATATGGAACCACAAAAGGCCCCGAATAGCCAAAGTAATTTTGAAGAAGAAGACCAAAGCAGGAGGCATCACAATCCCAGGCTTTAGCCTCTACTACAAAGCTGTCATCATCAAGACAGCATGGTATTGGCATAAAAACAGACACATAGACCAATGGAATAGAATAGAAACCCCAGAACTAGACCCACAAACGTATGGCCAACTCATCTTTGACAAAGCAGGAAAGAACATCCAATGGAAAAAAGACAGTCTCTTTAACAAATGGTGCTGGGAGAACTGAACAGCAACATGCAGAAGGTTGAAACTAGACCACTTTCTCACACCATTCACAAAAATAAACTCAAAATGGATAAAGGACCTGAATGTGAGACAGGAAACCATCAAAACCTTAGAGGAGAAAGCAGGAAAAGACCTCTCTGACCTCAGCCGTAGCAATCTCTTACTCGGCACATCCCCAAAGGCAAGGGGATTAAAAGCAAAAGTGAATTACTGGGACCTTATGAAGATAAATAGCTTCTGCACAGCAAAGGAAACAACCAACAAAACTAAAAGACAACCAACAGAATGGGAAAAGATATTTGCAAATGACATATCGGACAAAGGGCTAGTATCCAAAATTTATAAAGAGCTCATCAAACTTCACACCCGAAAAACAAATAACCAGTGAAGAAATGGGCAGAAAACATGAATAGACACTTCTCTAAAGAAGACATCCGGATGGCCAATAGGCACATGAAAAGATGTTCAACGTCGCTCCTTATCAGGGAAATACAAATCAAAACCACACTCAGATACCACCTCACGCCAGTCAGAGTGGCCAAAATGAAGAAATCAGGAGACTATAGATGCTGGAGAGGATGTGGAGAAACGGGAACCCTCTTGCACTGTTGGTGGGAATGCAAATTGGTGCAGCTGCTCTGGAAAGCAGTGTGGAGGTTCCTCAGAAAATTAAAAATAGACCTACCCTATGACCCAGCAATAGCACTGCTAGGAATTTATCCAAGGGATACAGGAGTACTGATGCATAGGGGCACTTGTACCCCAATGTTTATAGCAGCACTCTCAACAATAGCCAAATTATGGAAAGAGCCTAAATGTCCATCAACTGATGAATGGATAAAGAAATTGTGGTTTATATACACAATGGAATACTACGTGGCAATGAGAAAAAATGAAATATGGCCTTTTGTAGCAACGTGGATGGAACTGGAGAGTGTGATGCTAAGTGAAATAAGCCATACAGAGAAAGACAGATACCATATGGTTTCACTCTTATGTGGATCCTGAGAAACGTAACAGAAACCCATGGGGGAGGGGAAGGAAAAAAAAAAAAAAGAGGTTAGAGTGGGAGAGAGCCAAAGCATAAGAGACTGTTAAAAACTGAGAACAAACCGAGGGCTGATGGGGGGTGGGAGGGAGGGCAGGGTGGGTGATGGGTATTGAGGAGGGCACCTTTTGGGATGAGCACTGGGTGTTGTATGGAAACCAATCTGACAGTAAATTTCATATATTAAAAAATAAAAAAAAATAATAAAAATTAAAAAAAATAATAATAAAATAAAATAAAATTTAAAAAAGACTTCACCAGTAATTTTCATGTGTAGTCAGAGTAGAGGCATCCAGTAGACTATGGAATCTTTTAGTTATTTTAAATTGAGTGTGCTATGGTAGTTCCAATCATTAAACTACCTTAATGCACAGTATGTACTCTAATTTTTTGTTACATTTAAAATGGAAGAGATAATGGGAACTAATCTAAGTGAATAAATGACATTTATATAAAAAAAAAAATAGCACCAGTATTCTTCACAAGCTAGAATAAACAATACTAAAACTTATATGGAACCAGAAAAGACCCTGAACAGACAAAGCAAGGTTGAAAAAGAAAATCAAAGCTGGAGGCATCACAATTCTGAACTTCACACTGTATTACAAAGCTGTAATCATCAAGACAGTATGGTACTGGCACAAAAACAGAAACATAGATCAATGGAACAGAATAGAGAACCCAGAAATGGACCCACAAATATATGGCCAACTAATCTTCAACAAAGCAGGAAAGAGTACCCAATGGAAAAAAAGACAGTCTCTGCAGTAAATGGTGTTAGGAAAACTGGACAATGACATGCAGAAGAATGAAACTGGACCACTTTTTCACACCATACACAAAAATAAACTCAGAGAGGATGAATGTAAAGACCTAAATGTAAGACAGGAAGCCATCAAAATCCTAGAGGAGAAAACAGGCAACAAACTCTTTGACCTCAGCCACAGCAACTTCTTATTTGACATGTCTCCAGAGGCAAGGGAAACAAAAGCAAAAATGAGCTATTGGGACCTCATCAATATAAAAAGCTTCTGCACAGGAAAGGAAACAATTGGAAAAGCTAAAAGGTAACCAAAAGAATGGGAGAATATATTTGCAAATGACATATCTGATAGAGGGTTAGTATCCAAAATCTATAAAGAATATCCAAAAAACAAATAATCCAATGAAGAAAAGGGCAAAAGACATGAATAGACACTTTTCCAAAGAATACATGAATAGACACTGTTCCATTGATGGCTAACAGACACATGAAAAGATGCTCAACATCACTCATCAACAGGGAAATACAAATCAAAACCACAGTGAGATACCACCTCAGAATGGAAATACAAATCAAAACCACAATGAAATACCATCTGTCAGAATGACTAAAATTAACTCAGGAAATAACAGATGTTGGCAAGGATGCAGAGAAAGGGGAACCCTTTTGCAGTGCTGGTGGGAATGCAAACTGGTGCAGCCACTCTGGAAAACAGTATACAAAAACTTAAAAACAGAGCTAATCTATGAATCAGGAATTGCACTACTGTGCATTTACCCAAAGGACATAAAAATGCTGATTCAAAGAGGCACATTCATCCCTATATTTATAGCAGCTCTATCAACAATAGCCAAATTATGGAAAGAGCCCAAATATCCATCAACTGATGAATGAATAAATAAGATGTGGTACACCTCACGCGCACGCGCACACACACACACACACACACACACACACACATACACACATACACACAATGGAATATTACTTGGTGATCAAAAGTAATAAAATCTTGCCATTTGCAATAATATGGATGGAATAGAGTGTATTCTGCTAAGTGAAATAAGTCAGAGAAAGTAAAATACCGTATGATTTCACTCATATGTGGAATTTAAGAAACAAAACAGATGAACATAGGGCAAGGGAAGCAAAAATAAGATAAAAACAGAGAGGAAAACAAACTATAAGAAATTTAAATACAGAGAACAAACTGAGGATTGCTGGAGGGATGCTGGGAGGGGGGATGGGCTAAATGAGTGATGGGCATTAAGGAGGGCACTTGTTGGGATGAGCACTGGGTGTTACATGTAAGGAATCACTATATTCTATTCCTAAAATCATTATTACACTATATGTTAACTAATTTCGATTTAAATTGTTAAAAAAGAAGTGTAAAAGCAGGGGCACTTGGGTGGCTCAGTTGGTTAAGCACCCTACTTTGGCTCAGGTCATGATCTCTTGGTTCATGGGTTGGAGCCCTGCGTCCAAATCTGCACTAAAGTGCAGAGCCTGCTTGGGATTCTTTCTCTCCCTCTCTTTCTGCTCCTCCCCACCTCCTCTCAGAATAAATAAACTTAAAAAAGTAGAAAAGTAAATCTCCGTGTCAACATCATGTTATATATTTTAGCTTACTATAAACAAATTAAAGATTTAGCATTACATCATTTATTTATTTATGTATTTATTGCTGAGTAGTTCCCATCAATAAAAGCTATGGGCAATTATTCATTCATTTGTAGTTTACAAAGCACCTATCTGTATAGCATTTTATTTCATTCTTACAATTTTTCTGTTAGATGGGAGAAATTTTTCCCATTGCATGGATTAGAGAATGGAGGTTTAGTGAGATTATAATAGACTGTCCCTAGACGACATTCTGCATAAAATGCAGCATTTTTCTTCATCTGGAGGAAGACTTTGGATTTGCAGTACAAAATTTAATAATTTGAGAAAATATAACAAAGTGTTCCTGTTTTCTCCATAATTAATGGAAGGACCTTTTTTATACCATGCTGATGTGATTACAGTAATCATCATGGTAACAAGAATAGAATATACTAAAAAGGGGAGAAAATATCAAGCTAAATCTTCCTTAGAACTCCTAGCAACTTAGAACTTTGAGCATTTGAAATGCTCAAAGCGGCACCTTATTCTTTTCAGATCTAAGTTCCCTCCATGCAATTGTTTCCTCCATATGAAGAGCTTTTAGTAATTTAATTTTCCATTTCCACAACATGGTTCAGTAAGTTACTACATCAGCCATGAGACTTCCAGGAAATTTAACACAAAAGAGTTTACTATTTTTTTTTTATTTTTTATTTTTTTTCAACATTTTTTATTTATTTTTGGGACAGAGAGAGACAGAGCATGAACGGGGGAGGGGCAGAGAGAGAGGGAGACACAGAATCGGAAACAGGCTCCAGGCTCCGAGCCATCAGCCCAGAGACTGACGCGGGGCTCGAACTCACGGACCGCGAGATCGTGACCTGGCTGAAGTCGGACGCTTAACCGACTGCGCCACCCAGGCGCCCCAAGAGTTTACTATTTTTTATTTAAAACTTTTTTTAACGTTTATCATTTTTTTGAGAGACAGACAGAGCGTGAATGGGGGAGGGGCAGAAAGAGAGACACACACACAGAATCCAAAGCAGGCTCCAGGCTCTGACTGACAGCACAGAGCCCAACGCAGGGCTCGAACCCACAGACTGTGAGATCATGACCTGAGCTGAAGTCGGATGCCCAACCAACTGAGCAACCCAGGTGCCCACAAAAGAGTTTATTGTAAAAAGGAAAAGTATTAGAATCACATAATGTAAATTCCAAGAATATGTTTTCTTCAGGTATGTCTTGATCCAGGGGCTCAAATAATGATGTAAGGACCCAAACACTTTTCTTCTACTGGTTCTGCTTTCCTCAATGCTGGCTTCAATTTCAGGCAGCAAAATAATTGCCAGTAGTTCCAGACCACAGTCTTCCAGGTTGAAATACAGTAGGAAAAGCACATTTACCTTTTCCTTAGCAGCTCAAATAAGTTTTGTTTTGCTTCATTGGTTCTTATTGAATAACATATTTATATCTGAACTTTGGCCAGAGAAAAGTGATACTTCAAATGGTTAGGTATAAATCTCAAGTAATTTCCTTAAACTGGAAGAGAGTCAATGTCAGGCAAAGCATACAAAATGAGAAGGAAAACAACATGTAGCCTCGCAGGAAAATTCATATACAGTTGCCAGAAGAAAGCTTAATGGATTCTGAATGGCAGAAACAGTAGTCATTCATGACAGTTCCATACAGGTCTTATATTAAACCCTAAGCCCAATTTTATATTAAATGAAGACTGAGAGTTGGTTTCATAGCATAAAGCTACATAAGAACAAGGAAAGGTGCTATATAGATCAGGTTCCCCGGGAAGCAGACTCTGAAAGGAAGATTGCATGCAGGAAGTTCATTGGGATATGTACTCATCAACACCCATGTGGGTAAAGGAAGCAGTACTGAGCACTGGAAAAAGTTAAACTGCAAAAAAGCAATAAGTGTGGTCTCATCCAATCCCACATGGAACTCTTAAACTAGTCTGGTCTTCAGAGTTATACTGAATTGAAAGAAGATTACCAGGACTTTCCCCCCCCCACATTGTCCATAAATTGGATGTAGGCTGTTCCTGAGGAGGGTACATAACCTTGGGGCAAACTGGCCTTCCACTGAGGGCAGTTGCTGGGACTCAGCTGTGCCAGCAGATAACTCTACCAAAAGCCGAAGATGAGGTGTGATACTGAGGTGGGTGATCTAGAGGGCACACCACAAAATTCATGGGTTTACCCCTTGTGCTACCCAGATACATTGGGAGTAAATTAGTTGGCTTCATTTGAAACACTTTCTCCAAGATTCTGGTTGGCCTCTTTTCCTGGAAAGACTTGCAAGTGGAAAGTTAGTGGGATAAACTATAGCCCTTCCACCACTACAGCTGTTCTCAACACCTCAAAAGATATTTATCACCTCCTTCCTCTGCTACCAATCCTAGATTCCTCTCACCCTCAACTGGCACCTCTGCCATTCTAAGCCCCAAAGCTTAAGCCCCTGTTAAGTATACCTTTCTCAGACTGGTTACTGCATTTGTCAATTTGTGTTCAAAATCAGGCAGGATTGTACCAAAAGACACCCAGTGGATCATCTGGGTGTGTTCATTGTATAACAGCAACCCTATCTTCTCTTGATCATAATGATCAATTATCCATGCCAGAATGGTGCCTTCTTTCCCTGTCTTATGGTTTCTTGGCACAAGGATACCAAAGTGACTGGACTCTTAACCATAGATTAGATTTTAATGAGACTCTTGCTGTGTTCCCTAGTAGAAGGATTCTTTCTCTGAGAATCATTATTCTCTACACCCACAGAACCCAGAGTTGTAGGAATTAGAAATACAAATTCCATAAGAGGCTCATTGGGAGTAATAGGAAGCAGGTCAACTCTACTACCATTTATTGCTTCCCAGACCTATATAGTCTACTTACTACGGACACAGCATCATATAATGATTATGATTAAGAGTGTATGTGGTATTCTATGCCCTTAAAAAGCTGTTCATTCATCACTTCATTACTCTGGCAGTCCACATTTTCTCAGTGGTGTGGTAGAGGATAGAGCAATAAGTAATATTGCCATGTGTTCACACGTTATCAAGTGGCCCCTTGGTATGATGCAGTGTTATGTGGAATCCTATATCCATGGATCAAACACTACCAACCTTTTGGATAATAGAGCTAGCTAAATCCTTATGGGCAGGAAAGTCAAAAACATACCCAAAACATATTCTAGTTCCAGTCAACATTAGTTTCTTTTCATTCCAAGGTAGAAGGAATTCAATAAAATCAACTTATAATAATGATTACCAAATGGCTAGTTGGTCTTCTCAAGGAATGGTGCCATTTCAAGGGCTCAGTATTGGCTCTGTTACTGGCAGTTTAGAGATTAAACAGCAACAGAGTGAGATTAAGCTGGGTGAGTTAATGCCCAACACTCGTAGATAGCCTCCATCCTTGCCACCATGGCTACTCCCAGAATTGAGTTGGTAATGACAGAAACTGGTTGACATATCCTGGACAAATCATTATTGTCCACTTAGTTGTTCAGTGTCACTTCTCTATGAATGTTCTCCGGTAAACATTAATATATAATATAAAAGCTTTCAGATAAGATGAAATTAGAAACTAAATTTATACTCCCACCTGAAGCAATAATAAAAAGTGATAAAATATATGAAACCACAGTTTCAACACTCTAGAGAGTAGGCAACAAATGACATTGATCCTATGGGTTAAGGAGATGCAGCTAAGAGTCCATATTTAAAGTATAGAAAGAAAGAAACTGTCAATCAAAATTGTATACCCAGTAACAATATCTTTTAAAGCTGAAGATGAAATAAAGTCTCTTTCAAACATATGAAAACTGGGGGCGCCTGGGTGGCGCAGTCGGTTAAGCGTCCGACTTCAGCCAGGTCACGATCTCACGGTCCGTGAGTTCGAGCCCCGCGTCAGGCTCTGGGCTGATGTCTCGGAGCCTGGAGCCTGTTTCCGATTCTGTGTCTCCCTCTCTCTCTGCCCCTCCCCCATTCATGCTCTGTCTCTCTCTGTCCCAAAAAAAAAAAAACAAAACAAAACATTAAAAAAAAAAATTTAAAAAAACATATGAAAACTGAAAGAATTCACAAACAGAAGACCTGCACTATAAAAAAAGTGGAAAAGGGAGTCCTTGAGGCAGTAATAAAATGATACTGAATGGAAACAGGGATCTACACAAAGTAGTTAAGAATAGCAGAAATGGTAACTACATGGGTAAATATTTGTGATTTTTTTCTTATTATTTAAATATAACTAAAACAAATGATTAAACAAAAAGACTATCAGTGTACTCCAGGATTTGTAACACGTATAAGTGTGAAATGATAGCAAAATGTTGGAAGAAGAAAAATGGAAGGTTACTATCATAAGGTTCTTACATGTTTAACATTATAGATGAAGGGGTATACTACTTGAATGTAGATTGTGATACATTAAACACGTGTACTTTAAACCCTAAATCAACAACTAAAATAACAAAAAATTACAGCCAATAAGCTAATAGAAAAGATAAAATTGGGCAAAAAAATGCCACAATTAATCCAAATGAAGACATAAAAAGAGGAAAAGAAAACGAAAAAATAGATGGGCATATAGAAGATGAATAGCAAGAGGACAGACTTAAACTTAACCATATCAATAATCACATAAAATGTAAATGGTCTAAACATGCAAATAAGGCAGACTGGAGGGGGAAAAAACCCAAGACCCAACTATTGCTGCTTATAAGAAGATAAATTGTAAATAGAGACACAAATGAGTTAAAATTAAATGGATGGAAAAAAAGATATATTTTGATAACACTAATCAAAAGAAAGCTGTGTTGAGTATATTAATTTTGGCATCATCTTCAAGTAAACAGACTGTACTAACTTTTGATAGGATATAATGGGTCATTTCTGCAGGCCCAGAGGATTCAGCAAGAAAATAAGTTATTTGTTTCTCAGGTATTTTAACTTAAATATCCCCATCCCAAGATTCAGCATTCCACTTCCTCCCAACCAGGATCTTTAATTTTCATAGCAGAATTGATGGCTTTGGGAATTCAAATTCTCTGCTCTTAGGGAACCTGATTCTGATCCTGATAGCCAGTGTTCCCATTTCCTGGTTTTGAGATATGTGGGTTTCTTTATATCTTACTGTTGAAATCCTTTGACTTGCACACTTAAATAAGTGACAAATAACCCACAGCCTTTCATTATCTTTCTGCATTGCATCCATGGCACTCAAAGATAACCAGTTTCACAGATATTATGATTATTAGTTCCCCTAAACCTTTCATACCTGAGCTATTGACTCTTCTAGTGTATTTCCTTCTACCAACATCTGATCTTGGTTCAACACTATTAGACATTTGAATAATTTTACTGACACATCATGTCACAGGCTATCTACACTCCACCTACTATTAGGATTGGGGTTCTCATTGCCAGCTGACCAGGAAGTAATCAATTCCAAAATCTCATTTTGGAGTCTACTTCTCATTTAGTCTTCTGGTTCTAACTATCTTAGGTCAGTATCACCAGGAAACAGACTCTAAGATAGATTATTTGCATTCAACTAGTTTATTAGAAAACATTTTTAAGATAAAACGTGATGTAGTTCCAAGAGGTCTCAGCTGATCCCATAGAGAACTCTGAAGTTGTATGTCCCAACTTCAAGCAAGCAAGAGGACCAAGCCCTTATGCCCAACATTGACCAATCTTTGCATATGGGCTGTTCCTGAAGATGGGACATAATCTTGAGCAAAAGACTCTCCTTTGCTTAAAGTAAGGTACACACTCAGCTGTGAGCTGTCAGTAAGATAGACTGGGACAAATCAAATATGTGTACTATAAACCTTAACTTCTAAAACAAGAGGTGAGTGAATTGTATGCCTTCTAATGGTAGAAGATGCTGGGAAGAAATAAGTGGGCAGGTGAGGAATATAGGTAGTAGCATAACACAGATCTACCACAAAGCAATATAAAGTGAAAAGAGAAAAAAAAAGTAATTCTGTTCCTATTTTTAGAGATTCATGAGCTACATAACAACAACAACAAAGTACCACTGCTGCCTCACTTTCTTGGGGGATGGGAAGATGATAATGAGCATACACCTCAGTAGAAATTTTTGGCATCTTTTCCCAAAAGAATATGACAGAAGAGATCCCCTATATTAAATAGTTGTCAAATGGTTATGCACTTATTATAGATGCATAGTGTTTTGTTTTGTTTTGCTTTGTTTTTACATCAGGTAGATAGATGGACATATCAGTCCATCAGAGAGAAAAGGGAAAAGGTTAAGGAAACAAAGAATCTAGCTGATACTCATTTCCAAATCAAACAAAACCATTTTCCAAATGCTAATTTCTCTCAATTGTCAACATGAGCTCAATGCTTCTATTTCATTCTCACTGGACCCATATGGGAGAATTGGTCTACTCAATCCAATAATAATTCTGTCAAAGTCACTTTTTTTAATATGTAGAGAAAACATGTCTGTCTGAATTTTTTCCAAATAATCATTATGTGAAGTAAATAATTCCAGATCACAATTTCTTTCTACCTCCATTTAACTCAAGTACTCTCATAAGGAAGCACTTCTCTGTTAGAGTTAATAGCTCTATCCAAAACATATCCATATCCATATCCGTAACAGATCTATCCAAAAGCAAAGAACTGCTCAAAAACCAAATGTATCAGACAGTTTCATTTACCTGCCTAAAAATAGTTTTATTTTAAATTCTATTTCAAATACAACTCACCAAGAACTGATCCTATACATTCTCCAGACAGTGCCTAACAAAGTCACAATCACAGGTTCTAACTACCCCTCCAGAGTAAGCTTTGACAAAGTACATGCCATGAAATTCATATCATAGAACCACCAACTTTTTAAAGAGCTTCAGAAATGAAATAACACCTGCTTTTACATTCCAAAAAGATCACTACAGAATCCTGATGTTCAGGTTACTAACACTAGGGTAATGACATAACTACATGAGTCTACTCAAGATGCCATAACAAAATACCATAGGCTAAGGATCTTAAGCAAAAAAATTTACCTCTCACAGTTCTGGAGGTGAAGAAGTCCAAGATCAAGGGTATCACCATATTCAGTTCCTTTTAAGGACCTTCTTCCTGGTTTTCAGATACTACTTTCTTGCTTTGTTCCCACATGGCAGAGAGGGAGCTTTGGTTTCTCTTCCTCTTCTTATATGGACACTATTCCCATGACGGTGGCCCCACCTTCATGAACTTATCTAAACCTAACTACCTCCCAAAAGCCCCACCTTCAAATGTCATCACATTGGGGGTTAGAGCTTCAACATATAATTTTGGGGAGGATACATTCAGTCTATTACATTACCACATTCAAGAGATTCAAGATTCAATATTTCAAGGCTGTCTTCAGCACATTAAAGGAATGCCTACATTAGTTGCATTATTATACAAGAATTAAAATTGGTCACAAAAGTATGTTTTAACAACCATTTTTAAACACAATTTTAATGATAAATAACTGGTTAAACACTTTTTGTACTGTAGTCTTGAATTTCATTTTGTACTTTAATTAGCTACTTTATCAGCTAATCTAAACATTTGGCATTATACAGAAAGCTCAAGCATTGAGAGACCATGGTTAATTAAATTGCCCGATTAACTAAATGTTAAGGTAGAGGATCTCGTAATTCAACAATTTCTGAAAACACACACACACACACACACACACTATATCTATCTATGGCTGTGTAGTTAAATACATATATCTAAGTTAATCTTTCTTGGTGCCTCAGAATCTTACAAGGCTTTAAGGAGACTTTGATCAGAAATAATACTATTATACTATAAATGCAGATGGTTCAACATTAGTCTGTCTTATGCATATCATAGTAGATTTGTGTATTTTTCATCTTCTAAACAGGAGATGGAAAATAATTTAGAGTCCTCCATTAAATGGATGCCATACATATTGATAAAGAACATGTATAAGTCCAATCAATCAAGTATTTCAGGGTCAGCAAGAGAAACACCTATATGTTAACCTAGAATAACAAAAGCTTGTCACAAATATTCACAATATCGTAAAGCAGATGAAATTAGTTGTAATAGTATAGTCATTGTGCTTTGGTCCTAGCTACAGAACATCTGGTAGGCTTTAGCAATAATAGTTGTTTGGTCCTGAAAGATGGGACAAATTTTAACTGAAAAACCTAAGTTATATTTCTTTTCCCAGCATTTATACTTCCCAAAAGTGAGGATTTGATTGATGATATTTCAATATTAAAGGTTGTATTAAACCCCTCACCTGTCTACTCACTTTCAATCCAGAGCTACCTGGGAAGTGACAGATTCCTTTCATGTTCATCCCATTTACATTCTTATTCTTAGTCCCTGGCCCAATCATCTCTGTTAATTTAGCAACTGGCTCCATCTCCCTAACAGAGCATTCTGTACATATGGCTGGGATTGAAGTAGAAGAGTAAACAGTTGGTGTGAATTTCTATGAACCAGGGATAGGGATATATGAAGTCTAATCAGTCAGGTTTGAAAGTAATGGAAGTTAATTCACAGGAATCTATTTGACTCAGTTTCCTTTATATGAAGCCCTCAAGAATAACATCTTTCAAAGACCTTTTCCCCTAACTCCACCAAACAAAAAAATATGAAGTCTTTCTCTTTATTAGACCATGAACCCAGCTTTTACACAGCACCCAGACTTCTCCCTACACAGTTAACAACTCTTCCATCCCAATTTCATTTAAATAACTTATTTCCAGGAATTCATATGACTCTAATTACACCGAAATTTTTGGAAAAATATATTCATTATTTTCAGTAATAACTTCCCTCAGAAGTCTTTTTGTATTTCATGTATCCTAGAGCTTATTCTGAAAATCTCTGGCCACTTGCACATATGATTCTTGAACTGAGTATCTAAATGGTGGTGTTTGGATACACTGGACCAAATACAGAAATTATCAGTCCACATTCATGTCTGATCTCATTTTTTCCTACTCTGGGATAAGCAGTGGACTTAACAAGTTTTTCAATGAAACAGACAAATGAAGGTTATACCTTTACTATGTCCCCAAAAGAATATCCTCTCCAAAAAACATTGGTCAACAGTAGTGGTTGCCTAATATTTTTATTACTTAGGTCTCATTTTAAATCTATAATATTAAAAACATTCTTACCCAAAGGAAGATAAAGTAAAATAGTCAATTAAAGCATGCTATTGGCTTAAGATGCACTCGACTTCAAAATTTTCACACTTTTTGTAAATTTTCTGTGCTGGAAACCTTTTCTTCTTCCTGTTCAACATTCAGAACAAAGCGTGTACATGTCTACAGACCTATTTGTCAAGAAATAAAAGTAACGAATGAGAGTCATATTTGAATAACAAGAGTGGACTAGACATAAGAGAATAGAACAGGCTTAGGCAGCTTCAATTCCCCATTTTAAAATGACTTACTATTGTTGGGAATATTAGAACATCAAAAGGATAAATTCAAAACTCAAATTAGTTCCTGTCCTCCCGGGAGAGACAGCCTGCATGATTCTGATCTGTCTTTCATGTGTCGTTCTCGCTCAAACTTACACTTTCAAGGGCTAGAGTGTCATTTCAATATGCAAAGGAGCATTGGCGTTAATGAGAGTTATATTTAGAATTCCTTCTACTGGGAGATAGAATATAATATTAAACTTGTGAATTTTAAGGTCACAACAAGGACGTATTGACAAGCTAAAGTTTCAAAACTATGTAAATTAGCTACTTGGATAATCACAGGCTGTACAAATCAGCTCATATTAGAAGAGACACGTTTGTTCATTCTTTCCACAACTAAGGATTTGTCAGAATAGGGCTATGTTATATTCTGATAACAAGCCTAAAATATCACTGATTTATTTTTTAAAAAGTCTATTTCTCCCTCATACCACATAGCTACCATGTCAGGTCTTTTTACCCCTGGTGCCGAGTGACAGAGCAACAACCATCTCACAGGCTGTTGGCCACTCTGACAATGGGAAAAAATAGATCTAGACTGTATTGCACAAGTGATTAGCTGTTCCTGCCTAGAAGTATCCCTCACATCTCTTACAAATTATTGGCTGAAACAAACCATATGACTGCATCCAACCATAATGGGGAAGGGAAGTGCAATCTTTTTTTTTTTTTAATCATAGAACAGCTAAATATATTCTGGATATTGCAAGAGGATACTATTATAGGAAAATTTATTTTCTGGTTGAAACTACCTTCTACATAGAATGCATTTGTTGGCAGCAATGGGGAAGTACAATCTTTAAAAACAACAGCAAAGGTCTGTCCTTAGAAACTTAGAAACTAGTGAAGGAAATCATACATGTACAAAATATATACATAAATGAAGATAACTCTCTATTGTAGTAACTGACATGGAAGAGATAATCAATGATGTGGTAGAAAGTAATGTGAGAGGAAACAGATGAATAAGAAGGCCCATTTCAGATAATGTGGTCAGTTACAAAAACAAAAACAAAAGAGTAGATACATTTGATATCTTACCCTTGACCTCGCAGGTCCACTCTTATTCCTTTTCCACTCTGTGCTTTGAGAGGTTGACATGTGAAAGACAGAAAAATATGCCACTTTGGTATATACTGTTAGTTTGAACTGTAGTCACTTAAAAAATAGCAAATGAAGAGACAGGCGTCTCTGAACTCCCCTTATCTGCCTAAAGACAGATTCTCCAAAAGGAGCTCAATTGTCATAAATCTCCTCTCTAGGAGTTGTATCAAATGGGGAAGATTGACTCTTTCTTTGGTGTTGTTGAACTACCAATTTTGGAAAGGAGGGCCCAAAACAAGTCCATTGTTGTGGGGACACAGGGATAACTGTTATGTGAATTGAAAAGTTCTGGGATAAAAGTATCTTTGGGATACAATAATGAAGACCAAGTTTTAAATACAAATGTTTAGGATTAACTTGTAATTGAGTTATTGGATCCTTGATAGAGAATTGGTCCCTAATTCAAGGCACACAGGGTCAGAAGTTAGGGATCTAGAAGTAGATCCCTACTTCTAGGGATCTTCCTAGAAGATCCCTCCCTCTTAGCAGCTGGAAGAAGGAAGGAAGGAAGGAAAGAGAGATGTGAGTCTGGGTAGAGTAGAGTCTGAGTAGAAGGATGCAAAGAAGGGTCCTCCTGAAGGGTAAGCTATTTAGTAGATCTGTGCTAGGATAAGGGCTTGCCCTCATGAATTACACAGAGTGGTAACCTCAGGTAAACATCTTGCTAGCTTCAGTTTGCTAGAGAAGAAATAGATTCTCAGACAGGAAACCTCATCTGACTAGTTTCAGGCAGAGAGTAGACTGATAAGATGGTAATTTTATGTGTCAAACTGACCAGATCACAGAATACGCAGACATTTGGTCAAACATTACTCTTGGTATGTCTGTGACAATATTTCTGGATAAGATTAGAATTTGAATCAGACTCAGAATTTGTAGACTGAGTAAAACAGTCTAAGTGGGTCCCATAAAATCAGTTGAAGGCCTAAATAGAACAAAAAGCCTGCCCCTTTTGCAAGTAAGAGGGAACTCCTCCTTCCTAACTGCCTTGAGCTAGGACATAGGTTCTATCCTGCATTCATACTCAAACTGAAAGAAGACTGACTCATCACAGGAGAGGAAACTTGAACAACTTTACCACACAATAGCATACCTCCCCACTAATCTTCTAAGGGCCCATTCATCTGTCCTAAAAATCATGCACTCTCCCTTAAGAGGCCTACATCCCCCACCTTCCCTTCCCCAATTAAAATAGTGTTTAAGTCTGAATTCTAAGTCACCTCAGAGACTCACTCATTTTTTCCTTGGGTATACATGAGATATATGTGTTAATAAACTTGTTTGTTTTTCTCCTGTTAATCTGTCTTTTATTATAGAAATCTCAACTAAGATCTCAAAAGGATGGAAAAAAAATATTTTTATTCCCCTACACATGTATGGACTCCATCAATGGGCTTCCTTTCCTTCTGGCTTCCAGTTAGTTTCCACCACTAAGAAGCAGAAGGGTGAAATCGGGGAGAGGCAGAAGAATGAAGTCTTCACTCCTTTTATGGTGGAGATGCTGCTTGCTGGGTGTAATCCCCAGCTATGGTTACAACTCCTGTCAGATGTATTCCCTCTCTGCCCATAGTAGTGGCCACACCCTCCCCAGTTCCTTCGGGCCTAAGAGTAGTAATTCCCTGATGTTTCTAGTCCCAGGGAACTACACTACCCACTGTGTTTTCCCTAATTGCCACAGACTGAATTGTGTCCCCTCAGATTCATATGTGAGGACACAATGAGAAGGTAGCCCTCTGCAAGCCAGGAAGAGAGCCCCTACCACACAACTCAAGCGTGCTGACAACCTGACCTCAGACTTCCAGCCTCCAAAACTGTGAGAAATAAAAATTTCTGTTGTCTAAACCACCCAGTCTATGGTACTCTGTTTTGGCAACCTGGGCAAACACACTAGCCTATACCCTTATAAGAATCCCTTTATTAAATTCCCAAATTACCTACTATGAGTTTGCCATCTCTGTTCTTCTGAGATCCTTACTAATGCAAAATATGTACCTTTAATTCTCATTTGTTTGTACTTATGATTTCTCACAAACTTGTAATTCCTATATACATGACAGATTAATTATGACTTATAAAATTAGAACAAATTATTGTTTAAAAAGGAGAAATATTTAAATCAATATATCATTTGTGTTTTATTTAAGGCACAAGATGGCATAATTATTCGTATAAGGGGACTGGAAGGCTAGGCAGATCTGGGGTTTAAAGATAGTCTCTGTACAGAGTGGCAGAATTACCTACCAAGTTATCTCTCTAATGTTCATGTTCCTCTCCTGTCAAGTGAGCATCATCATTTGCTCTATAACCAACACAGCTATTATAGGATTGCAGTAACCACCCAAAGTGAACCACAGAAAACTGTTACCATTAATTATTATTATTGTTACTCTCTTACCAAAAATCCTTTTGTGATAGTGCTATTTTTGGAAGCTTCTTCAATCTTGAGCATATCAATGGGTGCTAGTCCTAACAACCCGCATAGCCTATGGGATTTTTATATTAAAGAGAATGAATTAATACCTATTAACAAGCTCCAAAAGCAATATGAACTAAGGCCAGGAAACATCCTGAATTTTGTCTACAAAACATTCTCTTTAGAAGGGAAGCTAATCAAAGAATTATTACCTTTAATGAAGTTCTTATATTACATTCAGGACACTTGATATAATTTACTTTAATTAATTACTTTGTTATGCTTAGAGGAAGTTGTTTGACAAATTATTTGTCCTGCCCATAGATTCTCTTATTATCCCTTTTCTTCCCTGCTGCCAGAACAAACATAGACATGACCTAAACAAAGAGCTAAAAACTACTAAGCATCAGCACCTACCTCAGCAACTAACATGAGACATATTCACATAAGACCTTATTTAATTTTTCTTTAGTAACACAGAATTTTCTATGGTTCAGTCAATAAGCATTTTACAGGGCAGTTAAGCCAGGCTCTGAAATCTGCACATATTATGAACATTTGTAACAGGAAAAAGGATTTCTCAGCAGGTAGATTGAATCATGAAAAGTCTGAAAATCAACAATTTATGCAACAAGGTTATGCAACAAGAAATTCTTAGCTTTTTAAATCCAACATCCAAAAATAATTTCTAATAAATTGCTACTTACACATGACCTTGAAAGATACCTAATCAACCCATACTTCTAAGATGAGAGTGTTAAGTGAGTTATAAGACCTTGATCAAGTTCTTTAACCTGTACAGTTTTTAGATTTCTCATTAAAATGGGGGATATAATAGCACATAGGGCAAGGGCTGCTGAGAGAACTAAATGAAATAAGGCATGCAAAGTAGTTCCTGATACATAGGAAAGCACTCAATCATTGTTCGCTATTCTATTATCATAATATCTGATATCCATTCTAGCTATAGAATAACATGACCTATTGCCCTTCTAAAAAATTGACTCATCCTACAATAGAAAGGGTTATTCTTACTATTATATGATCATTATTTTAGTTTAAGGCTTTGCTGTAAACATTTGTATGCCAAAAAGAATGACAGTTTTCAATTTTCAAGGTTATCTGTGTGACTTATCCATGAAGATCACTGGCTTATTTTAAAAAATTCCATACCAATAAGCAAAAAAAGCTGTTTCTTATTTCTTGCTCATCAGTCTACAATAAAACTAGGGTAAATTTTATGCTAAGCAGCTTAAAGAGACTGGAAAAACAGGTTTTAAATATCAAATCCTAAATATCTGTTGATTTGCTTCAAGGATTCATTTTAACTATGCAATTAATAACTTTAAAAAAGAGCAAAAAAATGACCAAATGGAGATCTTATTCATGTTTGAGGTTTCTGAGTTTTCTGATAGGTATGTCTTTTATAACTCCAAGTACCTTTGTAAAATGGGAAGAGGTATAATCCGAAATAGCTTACAACATGAGGCAATATTTCTAAAGTGCATGCATGCCACATAGATGGTCATCCTTACTGGATGCACTAGTCAGTAGGAAGGCATGCTCATCCAGTCAAACATCTTAAAGTCCACTTTTTTCCCCTCAGTCAGGACCCAAAATGTAAGGGATTAAGCAAATGAAACTCCAGCCCTTTTAAATATCTTTCTTTTTTATTTTTTTCTTTGGAAAGAAAAGTCTTAAGACAATAACCACTTTGCTTCATAAATTAATTGCTGTTATTTTAGCTTAAGGGTTACCATGTAAAAATACAATTCAAGCAAAGGTGGCATGCTAGTCAAGTTATTCTACTTCTATATTAAAGTCTAAAGCTGGATGAAGTTTGAACTTTCCTATAGGATCAGAACAAAAAAGGATTTAAAACTGATTTTCCCAAAATACATATTCACGAGACAAATCCCCAGTATCATGCCATGGGCAAATGCCTCAGACCTTATATTCATTTTCACCTGGAGTTAATAACTACAGATTAACAAGTGACTGCCCACCAAAGTCTGGGAAATAAAAGGGCCCAATATAAGTGTCCTTTAAAATGCTTTCAAAAGCTCCTGAATGTGGACTGTTATACAAGATAACTTTCTTGGATTCTTCAAAAGTCAATGTCGTAAAAACAAAAACATTATTTTTGCTTCTCTTCCCTTATGTTCATCTGTTTTGTAACATGGAGGGGGACAAAACATAAGAGACTCTTAAACACAGAGAACAAACAAAGGGTTACTGGTGCGGTTGTGGGAGGGGTGATGGGCTAAATGGGTAAGGGGGATTAAGGAATCTAGTCCTGAAATCACTGTTGCACTGTATGTTAATTAACTTGGATGTAAATTTAAAAAATAAATTAAATTAAAAACAAAAACAAAAGCAAACACATATGTCAAAAAATTCTTAATTGATTGATTGATTTTTTTACATAGAAGCACACCTATTAAAATGGTTTGCGCACAGCAGCCAGTTTGCAATTTATAGCAAAACAATTAAAGCCCCTTGGCATCGCTGCATTAAGAAATAAATTAAGAGCTGCCTGGGTGGTTGAGTCAGTTAACCATCTGACTCCCACTCAAGTAATTATCTCATGATCCTTGAGTTCGAGCCCCACTTCAGGCTCTGTGCTTGACAGCTCAGAGCCTGGAGACCGCTTTTGATTCTGTCTTCTCTCTCTGCCCCTGCCCCACTCACATTCTCTCTCCATCAAAATAAATTTTTTAAAAATATATTTTAAAATATAGTAAATATATATATATATATATATTTTTATAAAAAATATATATTTCTCCCACAGAAGTGAGAGAAACAAAAATAATATAAAAACAGAGAGGGGGACAAAACATAAGAGACTCTTAAATATAGAGAACAAACCGAGGGTTGCTGGAGGGATTGTGGCTGGAGGGATGGGCTAAATGGGCAAGGGGCATTAAGGACAACCCTTGTTAGGATGAGCACTGGGTGTTATATGTAGGGGATAAATCACTGGATTCTCCTCCTGAAATCATTATTGCACTATAAGCTAACTAACTTAGATGTAAATTAATAAAGTAAAAATGTTTTAAATTAAAAAAAAAGAAACACATTAAGAATTTCCAAGAAATTCTTTTTTGGGGATCTACGATCCAAGCTGTTCATTTGCAAACTGGACCGTATACATTAAGGGCAAGGAGAGAGCAAAGAAAGAAACAGACCACTCAAGATTGGTAGGTGGCTGTTTCAATAAGCAAGCGAACTTACATATGAGGTTTGCCTTGGGTGTTGCAAGATAAGCCGATCTCTGCACTGGCCTGCCATAATCTTAAAAGTTTATATAAGGGCCTTACCTAGTTCAGTCACATGTACCATCAATGGCCTCAACAACAGGTTGCTCTTTCAAAGTTGCATCCTTGACAACAGCTCCAGCTGTAGGAAATGGTGGGAAGGACATACATTCCAAGGGGAGGGGCTGAAGAGGTTCCTATTGCCCAGATCCAGCCCTCAGGTCAACTAGAGGTTACATCCTCTTAATGATCTCCTACAACACAAGAAAATAATTAAAAATTCTACTTCTATCCATAGATCCCTGTCCGATGATAATTGTGGAACTAGAAAGCTCTGTCGTGCCAAGACAGTGGATGGGTAACAGGTTTTGTGGCATATACAGCAGAGTACACACAGAACTTAGAGCATGCCTTCACTCCATCATTTCTTCAAGTCTTTCTGTCTATAGTATATAGAGGGGACACAGCAGGGCAATGCTAACAAGAAAATCCTTTCCTAACCTCTGTCTCCATCCAACTCTACCTTGTCAACTTTCAAGAAGGAAAAGTAGTTATGAAACAGATAATTGGGTCTAATTTCTTATTGCCCCACCAGAAAACACAAATGTAGACAGACACAATAGCTTTAACCTGCCCTGTGCTTTTTCTATTTAGCACCCCACATAAGATGAGAGTATCTGAGAATCTCCCTGCGTGCTTGGTCTTTGCTCTGTTGTCAGTCTGGTAGCACTCCTGTTTCTTCACCTGTGTCTGGGATCAGCAAATCACTGAAGGGCCTTAATTCAGAGCCAAAAGAACAGTAGTAAAAGAACAGAAAATTCATCCTAGTGTGTGCACAATCCCATGTGATCCTCCGTAAGCTAACATAGCAGACAACCCCACAGGCAGGTGCAATAGGTTAGTGCAAAATAGAAATCAAGTTCATAATAACAGTAATGTTTAAGGACTTATTATGTACTAGATGTCAAATAAGGTACTCTCTGAATGTCAACTATAGAATTCTGAAAAAAAAATCTCACAGATGGAATAACTGAGACAATGAATTTACGTGCCTCTTTCAAGAGTTCACCTTAATCCAGACCTTATTCCAGTGCCTGAGTGTTTTTCATAACACTGTATCTCAAAGACCAAAGGTTTTTGGTGAAGAGGAAAGTAATGAGGGTTAGAAAAAAGGAACTAAAGCAACTTTCAGAGCAGAGTCACACGACTCCCTATCTTAAGCTCCAGGCCCCAGTCCACCAAGAAGACTTGAACTGTTTCTCACAGCCTTACTTGGTAGCCCTGCATCAGGATCACCTCCAGAGATCATTTACAATTCAGATTCCTGGGGCCTACTCCACCTCTAATGAACCCATATCTCTAAGATAGGGACAAGCAAAGTGCATTTTGAATTGTGCTCCCACAGCGAATTTTAACTAGTTCTCCAGGTGAACCATTGGATTTGATGATTCAGAAAAGGAAAAAGGCAGAGTCTAAAAATCTCTACCAGAAATTCAAAGATAAAAAAGACATTCCAAAGTAACAACCCAGGAAGGAGCTTTTGTTTGTCAGCCTCATACATTTTTTATTTTTTTTAGGAGAACAGTTATTATCAACAAACTTCTGAAAGAAACCCAGTCCATTTATTTTACTTGTTTTGACATCTGCAGATAATGACAAGCTAAAGGGAAAAAATAGGTTTAAGGATTGTAGCAATTAGTTAATTTGTCACTAATTATTAAAAAATAATATATGCAGCTCTGTGGTTCTCCAGAGGGGAGAGTTACAAATTACTACGGTGGTTGTCATTGCCGCTGCCACTGCTGATGTTATTGTTGTTTTTAAAGAACTGCAGGCTCCATATGTTTGTGAATATTAATATTGTCTGAGGTTTGTCAGGTTTCCATGGCCACCTCGGTTCCCTTCTGCCCACAGGATGTGACGCACTGGGAGTCAGAATTATGAAGGAGCCCACTTATATAAATACAACCTGGGAAGCAGTTCAATCTGGAAACAGCCTCTTCCCTTCCCACAATTCCCCACCTTGTTCGTTTTGATACATTGACCGAAACGCACCTGCTTCCAGCCCACTAGTCCTTCACACTTGTTTTCTCTCCAGCTCAGTTATCCTCTCCAACTCTCCTCAATTCCTCTAGTTATCTTCTGTCAACACATTCCTTAGACACACATTCTCACTCAAATCTTTTAGCAACACTTCCTCTAAGTTCTTTTCTAAACCAAAACCTAGCTTTCCCCTGATCATGATAGTAGAGTACAGAGATCCTGGTGATGTCATCTTTTTTCTCCCTGCTAACCCACTCCTAGTCCCATCATCCCAATGTCTTGGAACTAAAAGTAGGTCACACATTCTCAATATTTCTGCTTTCTCTATTGTTTCATTATTTCCTCTCAAGGACTCCTCCCTACTTTTAACTTCCTCTGTCTAGTCAGGCCATCCTCCTGATCTCACCCTTTATCTTCTTATCTCTGGGGGGCACCCCCCAGCTTTCCTGGTTGGCCCTGTCTTCTCTTATCCCCCTGAGAGATTACACATGAACTAGACCCCAGCCACAGCTACTTTATCTCCTGTACTCCAAAACTGTTGCTTCAGTTCCATCTTTTGTTGATTTAAACTCCACTTACAGGCCCAGATCCAATGCTTCTGGCATTGTGATAATTTTCCTACAAATTGACTTGACATTCTCTCTGCATCGCCAAAGCATGGGAGCAGTAGGATGCAGTGCTTAGGAATGTGGTTTCTGGATGAAACTACATAGGTAAAGCCCTGGCTTCACCATGCACTGTTTCTGTGATTCAGAGCAAGATATTTAACCATTCTAGGCCTTAGTTTCCTCATCCGTAAAATGATGGAAATAGTATCATCTATTTCATAGGGTTGTTATGAAGATTGAAAAAGATAATTCTTGGGTATAATTTAGACTGGTTGAAGGTAAGAGAAAACCCAACTCAGCCTGGCATAAAAAGCAAAAGGGTTTTTATTGGCTCACTTATCTCAAAGTCCAGAAGAAATATAGGCTTCAGGCTTGATTTGATTCAGTGGTTTAACCACAGAATCAAGGATCTAATTTCTTTCTCTCTCCCTCTGCTCTTCATTCTAAGGTGTCAGATTCAGCCTAAGCCTTGTTCTTCCCCACAGTTATGAGAGGCTATCATTAGGTTATGATAATGATAATAACCTTTGGATAACCTTTAGATAATGATAACATTTGGAGGACTTCTTCATCCAAAACAAAGGAGTAAACAAAATGATCACTTCAAATAGCTCTCCCATAAGAGTGAAGAACTTTTTCAGATATCTTCAAAAAACCTCTCCTGTCCCATTGTCCAGATATGAATAGCAAGCCCATTCTTTAACATTGCCCAGAGGAGAGGAATTCCTAAATTGGTTCAGATGAACAAATATGCCCATATAGATCAATCACTATAGCAAACCTATCTTTCTACTCATAAACTGCTCAGTAAGTAAGAGCATAGGGGAGGAGAGGAGAATGGATGCTGGGGAGATGACCTAACACCCACTGTGGGGAGTCAAGTCCTTAGCTAACATTGGGCAATTAGTAACACCATACTGATATTAGCACTTATTATTATGCCATGTTTACCTTTTGATCATTACTTCTCATTCTTCTTTATATCGTCATTTATTGTTTACATGATTGTTCCTTTACACTCTCCCATCCTCAAGCTTGAAAATGCTTTGGGCAGTGTGTTTTATTGATTTTTTTTACCACCCCCAAATTCTGTTCCTGGTAGGGTACATAAGAATACCATAGCTTCAATAAATGCTGGCTGAATACATGAATAGACTATAAAAATGATTCTACCCAGTGAAAAAGTCTCTCTCTGGCAGGAATTAGAGATTACACAATGCTCTTATACCCTTCAATACAGAACAATTTAATACATTTTAATAATGTTCTTTCTTATACAAAATAATATTACTAAACCACCATTGATTACACAGGCACGGTGTCTTTGGTATTTTCTAACTGATCAGTAAAAGCTTATTCTTTACCACAATTACATGCAATTTATCCTTTTTGAATTTTTCTATCACAGTAACTTTTGAAATAGATGATTCCATTTGACCAGAGTAGATGCAGTACAAAGAATACTAGGAGACATGATTTTTTTGGTTCATGTACCCGCATAGTAAAAGCTAAAAAAAAAATCTTTAAGTCAGTACATTTTAACTAAGACCCATAGTTCTAAAAACCATATATCATCAGGAAAAACTCCAAAATTACATACTTTGAAGTTATAATATATTTATGTAGGAAAATACTTCCCTGTTAAGATTAACCTTTAAATGTCCCATTTTCCATAAAATATACTTCAATTTTAAACCAACATAAAGAAATATATGCCTTATTCTGTCCTATTTTTAGTAAATAACATGACTTCCAAACAAGTTTATTGTAATGCTTTTGAAAAGCAGGAAATATTAGCAATTCTGTAATAATGCAACTAGCAAATGGGTAGCTATAATTTTCAGAGAGGGCAATTGGCTTTGTATGTGAGATTATTTTTTAATTCTTCACATTTCTTTTAAAGTCTACAGGATTCCAAAATTGTATTACTTGAAAATTATCTGACTTTTAAAAAATATATTATTATACTTGAAAATGTGTTTGAGAGGAGAAAAGTATGTGGGAGACTATAAAACATTCTGGCTATCTAAGAGCAAAATAAAAGAAAATGTGGATTCCTTGGCTTTTAACTGAAATGCTGTAGCTGTGCAGAACCTTTGCTTCTTGTCTGTAGAGACCATGCAGTGAATTTTAAGAGCTGAATCTGATGAAAGAGTAAAACAAGAAATGTTTAGAGAATATAAATTAGACCATCTGAACTTCATGAAAAGACAGTAATAAATTTTAAAATCATAATTATAGCACTGAGCATAATCCAGGTAACACTACCTGTATAAAACTATATTGTACACTTTACATCTAATAATCCACATGCATGATCAGTCACATTTTTATTTCACATGCGTCTTAAAATTGCCACTTTCGTTTATCTCTAGCCACAAGCTTTTCACCATCCAAAACAAAGGAAAGCCTCTGAAAATAATGAAACAACACGAAGGATAGTTAATGCAGTGGACAGTAGGATATCCCCATAGAATTTGATGCCTGATCCAACTCCATGAAGCAGATATTGTTACCTGAGGCCAAGATGTTAAATAATTTTTCTCTATGCTACTGAGTATTGGCAATCAGTCCCAAAGCCCCTGACTGCATTGTAATGTAAGGTCTAACCAATAAATCTCTTTCCCAGAGCAAAATCCAGCAGAGAACGTGGGCACCATTGATCTCACACAGCAGACTAAATAGCCAAAAGGCTGTGCAATGTAAGTCATTCTATTACCTCTGTTGGATCTGGGTGATGAGTCATTCGGGTGAAGCTTTTGATGTTTCCTCAGTAATCAGCCTGCTTGTGGAGCAGCCAAAGTTCATTCAAACCCATCCTTCCAACAGCCTCCACTCTGGCTTCCTTGGCAACCCTGAGTATAGAAACAGTTTAGGATGAAACCAATATAATGTAAAGAGCCCTAACTTCAGTAATTGTTTATAAAATGACCCCTTGGAGATGCTCACTATCACAATGAAGAGGAAAATTAAATGCCTTTTTGTCCATAAAATTTAAACAATTTGAATTTTAAAAAAAAGGAAAATTTCTCACTTGTGGGAGAATAAATTGATGCACTCTTGTTGGTTCTAAATTTTAAACATTCATACATTTTGAACCAGTAATTCCATTTCTATAAATGTATCTCTAGAAAAGTGTTCAAAGATACATACAGAAGATATTACAGTGTTGAATAAGGAAGTAGCTATATTTATTACAGTAAATTCATGCAATAGAACGCCATGATGCCTGTAGAAAGAATGAGGTAAATCTATACACATTGATATGGAAAATATCCCTATTATATTACAAAGTAAGGAAAAGCATTTCGGATAACAATATCCTTAATATGATTCCTATTTGCACATTATGATTCTGGCCTGTGAAAAGACTATATACATACATTTTTTTCCTCATATGGATAGAAATGTCTGGAAGAACTCACAAAATACAGATAGTCTGTGAAATGTGGGAAGGATCAAAGGACCTTAAAATTCCCCTTTATCTTCTTGTCAAAACTTTTTACCATGAGAGGGGCAAGAAATTTTCTTCTCCATTATCTTGCTTGTATGAGGGTAAAAATGGGTGCTATAAATGTTTACTGTAAAGACCCTGTCAGACACCAGGAACCCATGAATGTGGGTTCTCCCATTCAAACGTAAGCGTGCAAGTATGTACATACACACACACCACCACCACCACCACCACTCCCTTCCAGTACCTTCTGAATTCTGAAACCATCTTACTTAGCCTAGGTTTTTCAAAAGAAAAATTCAGGATCTTGTATTTTATTTTCCATTTCCAAAACAGTGGAACAAAAACTCTTCCCAGGTACTATCAGTGAAATATGGAAATGTTTCACCTTGCTCCCTATTTCAATCAATCTTAAAAGAAAGACTGGGGTGTGAACATTTAAATATACCAACACTGTTATTGAAAATCACAAGAATGATGAAACTTTGTGCATAATGATGTTGAAATAATATTCAGTGAATTGTGGGTTCTGACAGGCAGTGAGATTTATGATTCCTTTCCTCCATCCCAAATCACAGAAACTATAAAAAACTATCTTTCAGGTGAATGGTCTTTGAAATAGATGATCTCACACCCCAGCAGTAAAGAAACTTTGACCAGGCATCCTCCATATATCATTATCTATTTATAAATCATATACATCACACCATTATACTAATATAAACAATAGCAAATTAAAAAAAAACAAAATTACAGTGGATTAAATTTAAATATATAGAAAATCAAGCTCCTAGGATTCTCTTTCCACATTCACCCAATGGGATATCATTCCAAAATATCAAATAATAACGATGATGGTGTCTCATTCACAATTATAAAATTTACATCCCTAAAATATCATAACTTGAGTTATTATGCCAATGAAAAGGTTTCAGGAAAACTCTTGTTCCTAAAATGCTTCCTTAGATGGCCAAAAGGTATAGAATTAAATTGAGAAAATATATTATTCTTCTTTAAATTGGGGGAAAGATAATATTGAATGAGTGCCTTCTACATACCAAGCATTGCTAACAGCCCTAAAACATATTTAATGTTCCCCACAACTCTCTCTGGTAGGTCTTATCATTCCCATTTTATACAGATAGAACTGAGGATTAAAATGGAGCGACTTCTTACTAGACAAGTAACTGAAGGCAAGGGAAATGAAAGCAAACATGAACTATTGGGGCTTCATCAAAATAAAAAGCTTCTGTGAAAGAAACAATCAACAAAACTAAAAGGCAGCCAATGGAATAGGACAGGATATTTGCAAATGACATATCTGATAAAGGGTTAGTATCCAAAATCTATAAAGAACTTACCAAACTCAACACCCAAACAACAACCCAGTTAAGAAATGGGCAGAAGACGTGAAGAGACACTTTTCCAAAAAAGCATCAAGATGGCTAACAGACACGTGAAAAGATGCCCCACATCACTCATTATTAAATCAAAACCATGATGATATATCACTTCATACCTGTCAGAATGGCTAACATTAACAACTCAGGCAACAACAGATGTTGGCGAGGATGCAGAGAAAGAGGATCCCTTTTGCACTGCTGGTGGGAACGCAAACTGGTGAAGCCACTCTGGAAAACAGTATGGAGGTTCCTCAAAAAATTAAAAATGGAAGTACCCTATGACCCACGAATTGCACTACTAGGTATTTACCCAAGGGATACAGGTGTGCTGTTTCGAAGGGACATACGCACCCCAACGTTTATAGAAGCACCCTCAACAATAGCCAAAGTAAAGTATGGAAAGAGACCAAATGTCCATCGATAGATGAATGGATAAAGAAGATGTGGTATACAATGGAGTATTACTCGGCAATCAAAAAGAATGAAATCTTGCCACTTACAACTACATGGATGGAACTGGAGAGTATTAAGCTATGCGAAATTAGTCAGTCAGAGAAAGACAAATATCATGTGAGTTCACTCATATGAGGATTTTAAGATACAAAACAGTTGAACATAAGGGAAGGGAAACAAAAATAATATAAAAACAGGGAGGGGGACAAAACAGAAGAGACTCTTAAAAATAGAGAACAGAAGGTTTCAGGAGGGGTTGTGGGAGGGGGGATAGGCTAAATGGGAAAGGGGCATTAAGGAATCTACTCCTGAAATCATTGTTGCACTATATGCTAACTAACTTGGACGTACATTTTAAAATAATTAATTAATTAATTTTTTAAAAAAGGGGTGCTTGTGATGAGCACTGGGTGTTGTATGTAAGAGATGAATCACTGAATTCTACTTCTGAAACCAATAATGCAATGTATATTAACTAACTAAAATATAAATAGTAAATAATAATAATTAGTAATAATAAATATGAGATATAGTATCAGAATCTAGTTCAGCTGATTCCAAAGTCTAAACCCTTAATCAGTTCTTACTGCTTAGAAAAGGAAAACATCAGGAGTCAAAAATATATACATGTGAAATATATATATATTTATATATATATATATATATAATTTATATATATATGTATAAAATATATACAGAATGTGAAATCATGAAATATTATATAGTAAAAAAGATGAGAAGCAGTTTGAGAGTTGGGTATTCTCTTCCTATTGTCTCTGACCTCCAGCACTCTATTGCTACACAGAAAGTTTTTCCTGTAGCTGGAGATGAAATAGGACCCCATTGTATTTATCACCAGGCATGTTAAATTCTAACAACTTAGTAGGAAAGATTTTTGAGAACTTTTTTCACACATTTTAAGTTGTCTCTTTATATCCTTATATTACTTCCTTCAAATTGAAAACAAAACCCCACATACATTTTTTCAAAACTTAAATTGTGCATACAGTATCTGTGACAAATTCTTCAAAGAATGTATTCTGTGGCAGTGGTTCTCAAAGGAAGAGAAATTTGGCTGCAGGGGACATTTGGCAAAGTGTGGGGACAGTTTTGGTTATCACAACTGGGAGTTGTGACTGGCATCTGGTGGGTAGGGATCAGGGGTTCTCATAAACATCCTAAAATCCAAAGAATTGTCCCCTATAACAAATATAATTATCTTTCCCAAAATGTCGATAGTGTCAGGTTTGAGGAACTTTGCTCTGAGGAAATAATCAGCGATATGTCATAGATGACTATCTAGATGTGTTCATCACAGCATTGTTTGTTTGTTACAATTTAATAATATGAGATCATTACTTGTTCATTGGAACACTATAAACATTAGGGATGATGTTGGAGAAGAATATTTAAAAATATAAAGAAATGTTCATGATATTTACATGTCCTAAAAGAATATGTTTAGTATGACTGCAGCATTGTATAGGTATACATATAATTGTATGTAGGTAGGAAAATATTTTGAAAAAGTATCAGCCAAAATAATAGAATTTTTTCATAGGAACTCCCTGCTATTCTTTAGAAATAAAAAGTATACTTCATAACCAATGTCATTAAAAATATCTACACCATTATCATCCTGAAGTGGAACACAATTGAAATAAGTCATCACCTCAAAATTTATGTAAGTTCCCAAGTACATAAGATTTTGTACCCTTTCTCTTCAGAATGTGTCACTGGAAAAGTTTTATTTCCTGACATCAAATTCTTTAATGATAGAAAAGATAAGCAGCAGGTGCTCTCACCATGTGCCTTTGTAATGGTAGCAGAGTTCACTGTATATTTTTGTTAAGAACCAAAATAGCACCTACTATTCTCATTCCTTCTCTTTAAAAACCTTCATTGTTATGCTATGATTCAAAAGTAGAATTACTCTCTTCCACCCACACCAAAAACAGTATGATCACAACACTATGCAAACTCAATAAATGTTTGAAACATCATGAACACTCAATATCACCATTTCAGAATGAGTAAGAGGCATCATGATTCTGTCCACTATGCAGCCTTATAACTTTCATATTGGAATTCAGAACTATTGATGTCCCTCCAGAGACACAGGCTTATCAATTGTCCATTATTTTAGTAATTATAGCCTCGTGTGAAGAAGGAAACAAAATGGCACAAGTTCTCAGAAATTCCACAATGTTTATATCAGCCAGCAAAACCAATTAGAGAAAGTTTGGTCACTGGTATAACTGAACTTCTAATCTTTATTAAAGAGAAAGGGAGAGAAAGAAAACAAGAAGTAGTGACCACTTGGCCACATTACTTGATGACAATATAATACCAATATAATCCCATAAGAGATTGATCTCCCATTCATAATTCTAAATAATTTATGTAAATACTTACCCCTCATGGAGGTGGGGCTTCACTCCCCACAATGAATGTGAACTGTGCTGTGTGACTTGCTACCAAAGACTAGAAGTATGGAAGGAGGGAAAAAGTAATTTTACAGTGGTGATCCTGATAAATACTACCTCGACCAGATAACCAAGGTTAACATCATGAGTCATAAATTATGCTGATAGTATATTTTCTTGGTATGATAAAATAAGAATGGCATTTCACCTCTGTGATTTTCCTTCCACAACTATATGTTAGTCAAGGGAAAAAACTTCAAACAAATCCAAATTGAGAGACATTCTATAAAAAAAACAACTTTGATCTCAAAATTATTAAGCTCATGAAAGAGGAAGAAAGAAAGAAAGACGAAGAAATTGTCATAAATCAGGGAAAGCTAAAGAGACATGGTGGTATCCCAGATGGGATACTGGAACAGAAAAGGAATAGTATGGAAAAACTACTGAAATTTGAATAAAGTATAGAGATTAGTTAGTAATGTACTGGTGTTCATTCCTTAGTGGTGACAAATATACCATGGAATATAAGATATAAATAATAGGAAAAAACAGTGAGAGGTATATGGAAACCCTGTAATATCTTTGTATCTTTTCTGTAAATCTAAAACCACCCTAAAATTAAAGGCTTATTTAAACAAAAAATAAGTTTAAAAGTACAGAAAAAATTTGTCTTGTTAGAATTTTTTAATCCTGGGTAAAAATTATCACTAAAACTGAAATAAGGGGGTACCTGGCTGGCTCATTCAGTAGAATATGTGACCCTTGATCTCAAGGTTTGAATTCAAGCCCCCCATTGGGTGTAGAGCTTAATTTAAAAAAATAAAAGCCTGAAATTAAAAAGATAAAGAACAATATAAGCAATTTTATGCCAAAAAATTTAACAACTGAGAAGAAAAGAATAAAGTTCCTGAAAATGACAACTTTCCATGACTGAAACAAGATGAAACAGAAAATATGAATACCCCTATTTAAATAAATGAATTATTTAAGATCATTCCCAAACTATAGGCCCAGATAATTTCACTGATACAGTTTGTCACACATTTAAGGAAAAAATGACATAAATCTCACACTCTACCATAAAATTAAAAAGTTAAAAGCACTTCTCAAGTTGTTGTATGAAGCCAACATAATATTCATAGCAAAACTGGACAAAGATATGACAAAAAAAAGAAAAACATCCCTCACAAACATATACAAATATAACCTTTTTTAAATGTCAAATTGCTTTCAGCAATACATAAAAACAATACATCATTAGTAAACAAGGTTATCAGGGTATGCAAGGTTGGTTTAACATTTGAAAATCTACATATATAATTTACCATATTCACACTAAAAATCAAAGTTCATATGATAATAGATGAAGAATAAGCATTTGAACAATAGAACACCGATGCATGATTAAAACCCTCAGTCAGCTAAGAACAGAAAAGATCTTCCTTCATCTGATATAGGGAATCTGTAAAAAAAAAAACAAAAACAAAAACAAAAACAAAAAACAAAAAAAACCCAGTACTGACATACTTAACTGTAAAATATTGAGTACTTTCTCACTAAATAAAGAATAAGAATCCACATAAGAGTGAAAACATATGGTATCTGTCTTTCTCTGTATGGCTTATTTCACTTAGCATCACTAACAGAAACCCATGGGGGAGGGGAAGGAAAAAAAAAAGAAAAAGAGGTTAGAGTGGGAGAGAGCCAAAGCATAAGAGACTCTTAAAAACTGAGAACAAACTGAGGGTTGATGGGGGGTGGGAGGGAGGGGAGGGTAGGTGATGGGCATTGAAGATGGCATCTTTTAGGATGAGCACTGGGTGTTGTATGGAAACCAATTTGACAATAAATTTCATATATTTAAAAAAATAAATAAATAAGACAAAATGTCAATTCTCACTACTTCTCTTCAAGTGGTGATCCTAGCTATTGCAAAAAAGTAAGCAAAAGAAATAAAAAGTATAGTGATTATAAAGGAAGAAGTAAAAGTGCCTGTGTTCATAAATGACATTACTATTTATATAGAAAATTCTAAGGAATCTATAAAACACCTTCTAAACCAAAAAGTAAATTTGGAATATCTGCAGAATTCAAGGATAATATACAAAAATGTTTTGTATTTTTATATATCTGGCACTCAATGATTTAAATTTTTTTTAATTCCATTTATAATAGCATCAAATGTTGAGCACTGGGTGTTAAATGTAAGTGATGAATCACTAAATTCAGCTCCTGAAGCCCATATTACACTATATGCTAACTAAAATTTAAATTAAAAAATGAAAATAAATTTAGAATTAGTAATTAGAAAAGCATTAGGAATAATTTTAGTAAAAGAACATCAAAATCTGTAGGCTAAAACCTGTAAAGTATTGCTGAATTTTTTAAACACAAAAAACAGTCAGATGTAAATATATCTTATTAATTGGAAGATTCAATATGGTTGAAATGTCATATTTCCCCAAACTGGCTATAAGTATAATGCAAGTATTGTCAAAATTTCAATACTTTTTCTTTTCCTTCTTTTTCTTTTTTATAATTGACAAGGCAATATAATTTATATAGAAATGCAATAACCTAGAATAACCAAAGCAATTTTAAAATAAAGAAAACAAAGTTAGAGGACTTTCACTACCTATTTTCAAAATTTTCTACAAAGCTAAGGGTGGTACTGGCATAGCTTACATGGCTGATACTTAACAAAGGCACCAAAGCAAAAAATTGCACAATTTTGAAGAAAAAATTTCAAATAACCAGTATTAGTCATGAAATGGGGACATAACTAGAATACAAAGATATTTTTAGTTTTTATTTTGGAAAATTTCAAATATGTACAAAAGTAGAAAAAATAGAATAATGAATCTGAATGTACCCATCAACCAGCTTCGGTAATTACTAACTCATGGCTAATTTTGTTTCATCTCTATCCTCCATCCACTCCCCCAAGTCTAGATGATTTTGAAGCAAAGCTCAGACATCAAATTATTTCATCTGTAAATAGTATGTATTACTAAAAGAGAGCGTCTATTTTTAAAGATGGTCACTATATCATCATCATATTTTTCAGTATTCATATTTGTTTTTGTATTTCCCAGTGATCTTATATTTTTTTAGCTTGTTTGAATCCATATAAGAACCATACATTGTTATTGGTTGAAATGTCTTTCAGTTTCTTTTAATGAATAGTTTCCCTTCTCTCTTTATCTCCCCCTTCTTCCCTATAATTTTTTGTTGAAATGGTGTCTTTTGTCCTGTGGTTTGCCCAAACTCTGGATTTTGTTGATAACATCCTACAGCCTCAATTTAATATGTTCCTCTGTAGTCTTCATTTTGCTGAAAATTGGCAGTCAGATCCAGAGTTTCGTAAGAGTCAGATTCCATTATGTGATAAGACAACTTAGTTCATAGGTGACATCATGTACTTCTGTCAAGATCTGATTCTCTGTTTTTGTGACATAACAGCCATTGATAATCATTGCCTACATCAATGAATTCATTAGGGGTGAAAATGGTGATATTACATCATCAAAAAATTGTCAGGGAATATTCTGTGTATCCTCGTACCAATATATCAACAACACTAAATAAAATAGACTGTACTCTTGGAATATATATTGTGGAAATTGTGTCTTGAATCAGTAAGACTAATTACAATACAAGAAATTGAAAAGGTTGTTAATGAAATATCTATGTTTTAGGGACATTTTCCCAAGCCTTCAAGGAACAGACAATTCCTTTGTTAAAAAGTGTTTCAGAGCACTGAAAAAAATTAAAAATTTCACAGTTCATTTTATGAAGCAATAATCATTTTGATATGAAACCAAGTAAGAGAGTAATAAAAAAAGAAAATTATAAACCAGTTTCACTGTGAGGATAAAAAATAATTAGCAAAATGAATTCAGCAATATATTAAAATAACTTCAAATAATAACCAATTGGGATAGATCCAGAAATACAGAGCTGGTTGAACATCAGAAAATTACTTATATTCTAAGACAAAACAGATGGATGTTCTCTCTCACTTCAATTATTTACTATTGTTCTCATATTCTACTCAGTGCAAATAAAGTGTGAGGTTGTTTAATACTTGAAGATGATATGATGGTATATCAGAGAAAAAAATGATTTCTACTGAATAACTGTACACAATAAAGAAAATACAAATAAGTAGGCTGGAATAAACTTAATATACAAAACCATTGCCTTTCACATTTGCAAATAATAACCACTTACAATAATGGAGTAAATACTGTAAAATCCATAGCAATAAAATATAAAATAAGAATAAATATTATGAGAAACTCACAAGATATAAATAGAGAAAAATTTTAAATGCTCTTGAGAAATCCAAAAAGATGAACAAATAAAAGCATACCATGTTCTTAGATAGGGAGATTAAACATCATAGAAATGTTACTTCTCCTTAAATTAATCTATAAATGTAGGGCAATATTAATTCCCAAATTTTTATGGAGCAACAGACAAGCAAGAATACCCAGGGAAAAAATATCTGAGAAAAAAAATCATAATATTAAAAGGCATTAAAACATTATAAAGACTACAATTAAAGTAGTGTGGTAGCAGCACACTGAAGATATAATCAATGCAGTAGAATAGAAAGTACCAAAATGGACCCAAATGCATACAAAAATTTCATATATGTTAAAGAGCATCTCAAATCAGTAAGAGAAGATGGCTTATGCAATGACAACTAGATAGCCATTTGGAAAGCTGGATTCCATCTTATCCCTTAAAAATTAAAAAAAAAAAAATGAAGGATTTTATGAAACATAAAAGTGTTAGAAGAAACTATCTTCAAAAACTTCCAGAATGTCAAATTGGGGAAGATATGTCAAACAATGACACATCTAAAAGAAAAGCTTGATAAAAGACCAACTAAGCAAAGATGCTTACAACTAGTATTACAAATAATGTCTAAATATCTCCCAAATGTGTGAAATATAGGGAAAGTCCAGCCATAGTATGAGTTCCTCTTCTGTAACTCCTTTGTCAAAATAATGTGCTAATTATCTTTGCCACTCTGAGAGATGAAAAATAATATTTCCACATAATTTAAGCTCATGCTATGTGTTTTTAATTTAAACCCTCTGTATTCATTTCAAGAAAAAAAGACTACTTTCCTTATTTTCTATTGCAGGTGGATACAAAGCTTTGGTTACATTGAAAATACCTTCAAACTTGGAATCAAAGTGGGCTGGGTCCAAAACGCTGCCTGCCATTTCTTCAATATATAATTGTACTTAATATTACTGAGCTTGAGCTCCTCCGTCTGTGAAAAAGCACTAGTAATATCTACTTCACGGGGTTCTTGTTAGAAAGAAAATGAGACAACCCTGTGAAGCTCTGAGTACACAGTAGGAATTTGACAGGTAATACCTTTTTTACTCTCTCCTTTGCTTGCCCTCACACGTAGGGCAGCTACATTTCTTCAGAGGGCAAGCTGATCTAGATGGGAAGAAAGCACTTTAAAAACACCTTAGACTCCCACAATGTTCTAAGGGAAAAGAAGCAGAGAAAATAGCTAAGAGAACCCATTCGATTTACAAATGGTAAAACTGAAGCCCTTAGGAACAATTCCAGAGGAATCCCACAAAGATGTGGATGAAGGATGACAGTTTCCTCCCACCCTCCAGAAATCATCAAACCACAGTCACTGCAAAAACTTCAAAGCCCAAACTTGAACAAGCTTTTGGCTGGTTGTTCCATGTCCTATGAAATCCCAATAATCCAGTCTCCTCCATAAACCATCCAAGGTGGCAGTCCAGGAGTTAAAGAAAAAAAATTTTTTTTTCTTTTGCTAGACTATGTCCTTTCTAGAATTGCATAAACAAGTTTGTAAGAGTTAACGTCGAGAATGCCTCTTGGACATAGCACAACGGCTCCACCTTCAGCTCTCAGACCGAAGAGGACTTTTGCAAAACTGCTTGTGTCTGAGTCCTCAGAAAGCACATCTGAAATATAATCTCTTCTCATAAAATTTAAACCACACAATCTTTCACTGTTAAGTACTGCAGTCCAGAATATTTACCCACTGTCCATAGGCGAAATGAACAGTAAGAGTCTCAAGGTGAGCTATACTGATATTAAATAGACAAGATAAAAAATGTATTATGTTTTATTTAAATTCTTCAGGATGCATGTCTTGATGTCATATTCTTTATAGTTACAGCAGAGTCTGATAAGCTCTTTCAATAAATTCTCCTGTTTTTCACTCCATTAGATTTATAGTCTTATAATTGAGGAAAAGGTTAATTCTCGCCTGCCCAGCAGGGCGATTCATAAATTACCAGCAATTTTTTAATATCCCCCTAAATACATGCCAGTTTGGGGAAGGGAATTTCAAAATAAAATTCTATGAAGGGGAATTAGTTGGGCCTTCAAGACTTATGTCTACCAACAAGTAGTGGTAAGGAATATTAGTTTATAAAAAAAAAAAAAAAAAGCAAATGACCAAAAGATAATTCCATAGGATGAAACTCCCAAATCTAAGTAGAATTCTAAAGCAGTATATATAACTACCTAAAGAGTGGACAAATCTTTCTTCCATCACATATTTTGTGGTAATATATTAAAGAAAAGTAAGAAAATGCCCAATTCTTTGCAAATTGTAGCATAAAGGAGGGAATTAGTCACTTTTCTACATTAAAAGATATCAGTAGATGTCAAGTTTAAGCAAATACATACTTGAACACTGAATCTTTCAAAATCTGATTATAAGAGTATATTTGTTTCTAATTTTCTCCCTATTTTCTTCTTCCCAGATCAACCAAATTCCAGATTTCTGAGTCTCATTGAAAGGAAGTCATAGACATTTAGGGTTATTTAATTGTGTTTAGGTAAGGACAACCAGAAAATTAAATGTATTTGCTATCCTAGAAAGTTTCTACTACACACCTCCTAATGATGGCTGGAATTCTTGTCTTTTTGCCTTCAGACTGTTTACAAGCCTAGAAGCAGTAGTTGCTACAGGGAAATGTGAGTTTTGTGTGTCTTAAAGACCCTGAAATGGGATAATCCCACCACCGCCCACCAGAGCAAGGACTGATACCAACTCCAAACGTCACTTTTGTCAAAACTCAAAGTGTCCAAGTCCTTGCCCACTTAAAATTTCATTTGTAATAGTAATAGTTGAAATTTGTACAGCAACTGATATGTGCACACCTTCCTGATAAATATTCTTAAAATGTTTTCTAATCATTGTAATGATCTAAAGACTCAGTTTTCTAATTATCCTTCCTTCTGTCATTGAGAAAACCAAGACTTAAAGAAATTAAACAAATCCAGAGTGATGTAGATGGACCAGAAGCCCACTCTTAATCCCTCTGCTCTATACACATATTATTCCCAGCAATACTCATAATAACCTTGTATGTAAATGAGTGTGCAATTCAATTCAACAGATATTTTTGACCCATTTATATTTGACAGACATGCCTGATGAAAATGAAGCACAGAAATGATAAAGGACTTGCCTAAGATCTCAGAGCCAATTCACAAGTGTTGAAAGTACAATTCATGCACTGAAACTAGAACTCATCTTCTGGAATCAGACATGTGCATGTTCAAATCCTGGCATCACTGCATGCTAGCTATGTAAACTAGCTCAAGTTATCCATTTCTATGCTGTGGTTTTCTCTATAAATGAGTTGGGGAATAATAATAGTTGGCCAAGCTGCTAAGAGTGTTAAAACTACTATATAAAAAGAATCTAGTAGTGCATAAAAGCAAGTAGTATTAGTTTTCATTCCAGGATCTCTTGGGACAGTGCGAAATTGTCCCAGGTTATCTCAACATTTAGTGACCTTGGTTTTTCTGCTTGCCCCAAACATGAGAAATTTACCATCCTAGAAGAATGAGCATGGACAATGGTTTTTCCCAAGTATCTAATAGAAATAATGTGGAAACACAATAAATGCCTAACCTCCCTTGCTCTAGCTACTCTCCTCTTCCCCCTTCTCCTCCTTCTTCTCTCCCTCCTCCACCTCCTGCCCCCACTCCTTTTTTCTCTCTCTGTCTCTATCACATACACACACACACACACACACACACACACACAGTGTCCCACCTGTAAGTGGAACCATTAATAAGATTAAAGTGTTTCACTCAATAAAAATAAGACAATAAATACAAACTCTACAGAAAGATGCTTGATTCAAGTGTTAGTTTTTTTTTCTGATGATAGAATAATATCTAACAATGATAAATCATTCTCATTTGGCTAATTATTTCAATTGAAAAAATTAGAAGTTATAATGCCTTTTTAAAGCCCTTTCCTCTTTGGCTTCATGTCAAATTTGAAAGACAGCCACACCTACATAAGACCTTTTACTAAATAAGAAAAAAATCCAGGAGTTACCAGTAAGATTTTCATTACTGAGACAATATTAAGGAAAGGCTTTTCCTTCCTGAAATCCCTCACCAAGACCATTCTTTAGCAGAAAAGTTCTGGGTTATGTTAAAAAGGCAATTCCTACCAACACTGTAGTTCATCCAATTTTAGAGCCAGAAGACACAAAAGAGACTGTATAGCTACCATAGAGCCTAGATACTATAGAACCTGCCCAGCTTTTGTTCCCTCTTCTGAGAATTTATTCCCACCAAACACTGGAGTAGACCTTTCAGTCATGTTTGTAATAAATGATTCTTCCCTAATAAAGTACATATTCTTGAACCAAGGTGGGAAATCATATTAGACTTTAGCCTCAAACACGCTAATTAGTCTCTGGAGTTGAACTAGAAGCTAGATTAGCCATCTTTGATCATGTGCATACCAATCCAGAGGCGGGAGTTCATGGTATTGGAGAAAAAGAAAATAGCAAATTTAAGAAAAGAGCACATGTGTAATGAGAAAGGGATGGGAAAAGAGTGGAAAAAAATACCTTCTTCACATCTTGACCATTTTCCAGTTCCAGGTTATTAGAAATTCATGACGCCAAACTCCACTTTCTGCCCTTAATTTCCACGCCTACTAATGATTCTTTCTGGTAATTTCTTTAACCCTTAAGTTATGTTTGTTTACAGCAACAAATAACCTCTCTAAAATATTAGACCCATGCTTTCTTCCAATGCCATTCTTCAGAGAGAGACCCAGAAGGGAAAAGTTCCAGCCCATTTTCACACACATAATTAGCAGAAATGAATTCAATTCTTTTGTTCATAAATCTTCTTTCTACAATACTAATTTCATTAATTCTCGAAAATGCTAGAATGGAAGCATGAGAAACCCAAATACCATATTCCACAGAATCTAAGATCTATCATTTGTATGACATATTAAACAAATTAACTATGACACATTGCTAAGATGCCAACGATAGTAAGAGACATTCATTTTTCAAATATATTAAAATGTGAACTAAAATGCTCACTTGAGATGCAGTGAAAATAGTAATATAAGGGAATCACTGAGTTTGGAACAGGGTAAGGTGAAATATATTAATTTTCATCCCTGTTTGGGAAGAACTTGCCATAAGGTTTCAAGTAGGAAGATGAATATAATGGTATTCCTATTTTAAAACCCACTCTACACATGTTGCCAACAGTGAAGAATCTTAGCCAAGCCCAGAGTGCTTCAAAGATGGATACAAAGGGCACTTTTAAATACTCTCTTGATTTTCACATCCTCCATTTGATTGATGTTGAAGTCTTAACACTACTCTAGGAACTGAAATAGAGGAAAGTGAGGTGGGAAGAGAGAAATAAAGTAGGAACCCTGTGTCTCACCTTCATGTATTATTCTTTAATCAGTAATATTTATTAAGTTCTCACTCTGGGTCAGGCACCATTTCAATATTGGGCCTATAGCACAGAACAAGAGAAATATTTGTCATACAAATCTGTCATACAGCAAACATTGTAATGGAAGAAACATGATAAACAACAAAATAAAATTAAAGTGCCATGGAAAACCATTAAGTAATTTAAGTCCTTAAGAAAAATAAAGCACAGTCAGGAGTCACTCCTTAAAAAACAGTTTAGAAATGAGTGTCACATGCATGAAACAATTTTGCAAATCCTTTAAGAGAGTAGGTGACTAAGTGCCAATGTGAGTTTGGACACTTAGTATACTAGAATTCAGAGATACTCTCCCAAAGGCTCACTTTAGCCTTGAACTTTGACCTATGAACCCCATCACTTCATGACTCTGCAGAAGTCCTGATTCAAAGACATAGTACTTGATAAGAAACAGCTACTCTGCTGACATGTCAACTCAACAAGTGGGAATCAGTTGCACATAAACCCTACTCCTGATTTTCATAGGGTAGCCAGGACTGGTCACTCTAGTCTTTCTTGCCCTGTAACTGAATCTTCAAATATGCCAGAAGGCAAGCTTTTACATATGTATCTGTGTTCACTGTCTCAAAGTCAGTGTACCTTTCCTTACTGAGAGATACCATCTCTGTCTAACTGCTTGTCCAGAGGTATTCTTCATTACTGCTCAGAGCAGCACTATGTAATTCCCAGGACAGCAACCTAAAGCAAAGTCTTATCTCTACTATCACACTACCTGTCCAGGGTTAGCAGATTGTTTAATTATCAGTTGTAGACAAAAGAAAAATTTAAACTTCTCAAAAGGCCTGAAATTCCTTTCCAAGATCATTTTTAATTTTTTTATTTAAAAAAATATATATTAATATTTATTAATTTCCAAAAACCTCAAGCAATAGAGACGATGAATAGCATACTTGTTCCTTAATAGCCCAATCTTCAGAGAAAATTACTCTTGCAAGTTTCATGTGTATTCTTACATCATGATTCTGTGTTTTCTTTCTTAACACATATATAAACGCAAATGGAGATTTCTATATGGGTAATCTTCTATAATCTGCTTGTTCACGCAAACATTAACTATAGATACCTTTTTCTATAAATATACACAAATGTCATGTTCTTTTTAGGAGCTACATAGGAGTTTATTGTATGGAGTTACTATAATATATTAAACTACCATCATATTGATGAGAGTTTAAGTTCTCTCCAGTTTTGAGTTAAACAATGATGCTACAAAGAACACACATGTCCTTGCATGATGTATTTGTGTGTTTCTACAGAATAAACTCCTGAAATTTGAATGTCTAGATCAAAGAAAATGCATGTTTTAAATTTATCAAGATAGCCACATTGACTATGAAAAAGAATGTACTAATAGGCATACCATTGTCATGTTAGGAGATTACCTATTGTCCCACACATGCACCCAAACTGGTTTTTATCAATCATTCTCACATTTAATTAAATGATGTGATCACTGAAAACAATTATATCATTACAATATTTACCAAAACATCATGGTATTCCCTACAATAATTATTCCTTTAATTTTTTTTTAAGAAAACAAATTCACCCTTACAAATAATATATATTCTGGTAGAAAACTTAGAAAATAAATAAACAGTTAAGGAAAAACAAAACATCTGGTGTGAGCTAAGGTGGAGAGAAGAAGATACAGATTCTCTCTCCAAGGGATTACAACCAAAAATTCTGAAAAGAATGAAAAACGCATGACTTGAGGAATCTGAAAAGTAAAAAATTTTAAAAAAAACATTTATTTAAAAAAAAACTATATCTGTATCTATGTATCTATAGATAGACTCAGATATAGACATAGACAGCAGGTGGATTGAGGACTAAAATCAGAATTTAAATCATGGTCTGCAAAGTGGGAGGCTCCAGTCATGAAGAACTTTGTAACAGCAGAAAAACCTAAAATCTGAGGGAAATAAATCTTTGGGACCAGAGTTACTGGGAAAAAAGACCCTGTAATTCAGAGAACATGGAAGAAATCTCAGAGAGGATAGAGCTGGAGAAAGGGATTCCTCTAACTCTGCGTATGAAGTGACATAAGTCCTGACCTGCCTCTAAGCCACACACACACACACACACACACACACACAGAACAGACTCAAAGAAAATAACAAAGGCTTCAAGAAGTGAACTACCATATAAACCACTGCCCAGGTTCAAAACTAACCCCCAAGAGGCTCATGTGCCAGACTGAACCAAAAAGCATAGAAAAGGTTTGAAAACTGAACTGACATTCACCCTCAGAAAGAGAATCAGCACTTGTGGTCTGAACGTAACAAGGTTGATTGCCCGCTTAAACAAACAAATAACATTCTGCAGAGGATTTCACAGGACCCAGAGTCTACCAACATAATATTCAAAACATCCAGGATACAATCCAAAATTATTCAACACACAAAGAATCAAAAATATCCAACCAATACCCAAGAGAATAAGCAACAGATAACAAGCCTGAGATACCCAGGTGTTAGAATTACAAGAGATTTTGAAGCAGCTATTATAACAATCCTCCACGAGGTAAAGGTGAACATTATTGAAATTAATGGAAAGATAAAAATTCTCAGAAGCAAATTAAAGCTATAAAAAAAAAAGGAACTCAATGGAAATTTTAGAACTGAGAGATACAATAACTTAAATTAGAAGTCATTGGATGGGTTCAATAACAGAATGGAGATGAAAGAGGAAAAGAGCCAGAGAAACTAAAGATAGAGCAATAAAAAGTATACAATCTACACAAAAAGAAAAAGACTGAAAACATAAATAAACAGAGCCTCCAACCTGTAGGACGATATCAAAATATCTAGCATGTTATTGGAGTACTGGAGTTCCAGAAAGAAAGGAAAGAAGAAATTGGTGTAGAAAATATCACCAAGAATCCTCAACCAGAGATGATCCATTTTAATATTTGATGCAGATTCTTCTAGGCTTTTTCCATACACATAAACACACACACAGACACACAGACACACACATACACAGGGTACTAGAGTAACTGCTCCTAGTAAAATTTTTTTCCTTTAATGCTTTATGAGTGTTAGTATATTTCAGTAAATGTACATTTGCATAATAATTTTGAATGGCTAATTAATAGCTCATTGGATAATGTAGCCATAATTTACCATTTTTACTTAGTTTTCTCCCTCTTTTTTAACTATTATAAAGATTCCACACTTATCCTTATTGCCAAATCTTGTCACATCATTGTTTTCTTCACTTATATTCCTAAAAATAAAATTGCTATGTAAGAGATATTCATTCAACCAATATTCAGTCAACAAACATTTACTGAGTAGTTAATATAAACTAGGTACTGCCCATATGTGGAGGTACTGCGGTCTCTAGCCTTGTCAATTCTAAATATCATCAACAACAGTTAGTCAATCTTGAATGACAACATTTTAAAATATGCACACTTCGGCTTCTATGGGACAATTAAAGTTGGTCTCAAGAGGTCACTGATGGTATACGGTAAAGGCTCCAAAAAATTCTTTAAGAGCCTAGAGTCAAATAATTGAACATCAAGAATACAAAAAACATGTTGATTCACTTTCTTGCATATTCTTCTTCTTAAATAACATGAAATATCTTTTAGCAGCTTCAAAACCAGTTCATGTCAGAGCCACCCATTTTCTCAGTGGTGATCCATATACTATATTAAGTGGCCTCAATCTTGGATCAGTGCTACAATTATCTAATTGGCTGCGATTATTTAGTCATTTCTGCCAAACAACCAAATTTTATAAATTTTCAGATTGCTTTCTAAAATGTTCTATAGAAGGGGCACCTAGGTGTCTCAGTAGGTTAAGCGTCCTACTTCGGCTAGGTCATGATCTCGCAGTCCTTGGGTTCAAGCCCTGCTTCAGGCTCTGTGCTGACAGCTCAGAGCCTGGATCCTGTTTCGGATTCTGTGTTTCCCTTTCTCTTGGCCCCTACCCCACTCACGCTCTGTCTCTCTTTTTCAAAAATAAATAAACAATAAAAAAAATTTCTTGAATAATAGTAAAAATAAAATGTTCTATAGATCATTGAAAATAGATTGTTATTATTACCTAAAAGTTGATTCCCAACAAGTTAACCAATTTTCCTATATTCTTTATCTTTTTTAATGGTTTATTTATTTTTGAGAGAGCGCAAGCCGAAGAGGGGCAGAGAGAGGGGGACAGAGGATCCTAAGCGGGCTCTGTGCTGACAGCAGGGAGCCCAATGTGGGGCTGGAACACACAAACCCTGAGATCATGACCTGATCCAAAGTCAGAAGCTCACCTGGTTCAGTTGGTGCCCCACTCCTATATTATTTTAAAAACTAATCTCCACTTGCATGCTCTCTCTCTCTCTCTCAAAAATAAACAAACATAAAAAAAAAAAAAGAACTAACCTTTGTGAAGACAAACTAGTGGTAAGAGAAGAGCACAGGGCCTATCTTAATCTGGGATGTTCTTATCCTTAGCTAGGACAGTAATACTCTACTATTTTGGTCACTCCTTCCTTTGTGACCTCACTTTATCTTAAATGTACTCCCAGCATAGCACATATGAAACAATTTACAGGATTATATTCTTTTGATTCTGTCTCTCACAGTATACACTGAACCCTTTAAGGACAGGAAATGAATCTTCTTCATTTTTATATTCCCACCAGTTGTCACAAAAGATGCTAGGTAACAGGTACAGTTAACCCAAAAGATACTAAGAACAGGCATGCTGATTTTTTTTCTTAACATATTTTGGTCTCCTTCCTCACTGCAAATGCAGAAGATATTCCACTTAAAAATAAAGTGAATTAAAACAATGGATGGTTGCCAGGTAAAATGCAGAACACCCAGTTAAATTTGGATTTTAGAAAAAAAACATTTCTTAGGAATAAGTTTGTCCCAAATACTGCATGTTTCTCTAAAATTCAAATTTAATTGAACATCTCCTATTTTTATTTGCTAAATCTGGCAATCCCAAAATGAATGCAATTGAAATAACTCAAAATTTCCTAGAATATCACTCAAACCAGAGCAAGTTTCTCCCTGATCTAGGAAGTAAGAGTCTCTAAAACCGCCACAGATGGAATACGGAACTTTCCGGCTAACGCGCACTAGAGAAGTTTAAACTAGGGCTAGATAAGTCACCCTATCAGGAATTCTACAAACAGATTCCTGTATTGCTTAACAGTTTGGACAATGTCACTTCTAAGTCTTCACCTTTTTGCACATTATCGCTGTATTCCTGTGCTTTGATTTCTGGAGTCCTTACTGCTAGTGAAATGATAAAATCTTGAAGTTTAGTATTTTATTGATTCATCTCCACCAGTCAATCCTTGTGGCTTTGAATCATACATCTGTCTCTCCATGGGCAGGCTCCCTACCTTGTTCTGGAATGCCACCCTAGTGGCAAATCCTTTGGGAGAAAGGCCCATGTAGAGATGACAGCAGCTGCGTCGGTGCACAGCCAGACCCCATTTCAGAAGCTATTTGGTAAGCATAGATTTATTCCCCCTCAAATAATTCTTGCTCAGTTACCTTCCCCAAATCCCCAACTGCTGCCAAGGTTAATGCAAGCCCTGACTCTGCCTGTTGATTCTTATTAATTAAGCCAATCAATGATCTTGTATCATACAGTGTCTGTTTTTAATATAACCTATTTGACAAGGCTGTATTAATTTAGGAGAAATATGCACTGGCATTCTGGCACACATTTTTCCTAATTATTTTACAGCCCTCGTTCAGCAGTGAAATTAGTCTGTGGTTATCACAGTTAATGGAAGCCCATAGCTCTTAGCTAAGTGATCTTCACCAGTCACCTGATCTTTTCTTGCTCTCAGCTGCATAAACATGATTGCACTATCTATGCAGTCCCTGGTGAATGCATAATTTGAGCGTGGGTGTGAATGTTTCAGCAAAATCTCCTGCTTCTGTGTGTTTCTTTAAGTGGATGGGTAACAAGATTGGAAAGACAAGGCTGTGAAGGGAAAAGTAACACGATATCAGGAGATGGGTGAGAAGGTGCAGCTTCTGAGGATACAGAGAAAACTTGAAACCTGACCTTTGCAATTATGTATTAAAGGTCAGAAGATGGATTCTCCATAAAAAGCACATCGGGACATAAAAATCCTCTATGTCTTTGCTCATGATGCTCTTGAACCCTGCAGTGTCTATCCTACATTTTCCATCTTTCTCTTAAAAACTTGGTGGAGTTCTAGTCAAAACTACTAACACCTCTTCTACGTTCCCATTCACTATATTCATTCACTCATTCATTCATTCATTCATTCAAGTGCCTTCTGGACACCAGATGCTGTGAAAGGCACTGGGGACAAACCTCTGAGTAAAACAGAAATAGTCCTTTCCTTCATGAAACTTTGGTCTGGTCAATGAGACAGTAAATCAAACAAGTTCATTAAAATCAATAACCATAACTGTTAAAATGAGAGGAATGGGAAAAAGCAGAATGCTCTGATATAAAATGACCAGGAGGGGTGCCTGGGTGGCTCCGTTGGTTGAGCATCCAACTCTTGATTTCTGCTCAGGTCATGATCTCACGGTTTGTGAGTTCGAGCCCCACATCAGGCTCTGTGCTGATAGTGCAGAACCTGATTGGGATTCTCTCTCTCTCTCTCTCTCTCTCTCTCTCCCTCTCTCTCTCTCTTTCTCAAAATAAATAAACTAAAAAAGAAAAAGAAAAGAAGAAAAGAAAATGACCAGGAGGAACCAACTTTTCAAAGGGTTTCAAAGGAAGGCCTCTCTGAGGAGGCAACATGAGCTGAGACCTGAATAACCAGAAGGAACGAGCCCTTCTAAGAACCAAGAACAATCCAGCAAAAGAACTAGGGGGCAGGAATAAGCTTGGTATATTCCAGAAACCAAAAGTAGGCTAGATTATATGGAGACGAGGAAAGAGAGTGAGAATAAGATCCTCTATTAAGCCCATCTGTCATTGGAATCTAGGTTATAAATGGTTGAATGTATGTCTCCTTCCCCTTTGCCCACTGGATAATAAACAACTTAAGGGCAGAAATGATATAGTATTTGTTTTTCTTTACAGTGTCAAGTATGATGCTTTGTGTAAAGTAGGTGGTCAGAAACATTAATTGAATTTACCTGTACTTATTTATATGTATTATGAATTCCAATTATATCTGTGAAAAGAGAAAGCAGCTTGGTCTCTGGAAAACTAGCTAATTTTAATAGTTGATATTTATTGAACTGTTATTACCAGGCACTGTTCTAAGCCACTTACACATATTCATTTATGTAAGGTTTACAAAATCCCTATGGATAGATACTATGTTAACTTCCATTTTAAAGATAAGAAACTGTGGAACAGGTCAATAAACTAGGATTCAGAGAATAATAAGTGTGCAAGCCAGGATATAAATCTAGGCAGAAAGGCTCCACATACATGTCTTTAATCATGATGCTAATGATCCTAGCAGTCTAAATATGTCTTCAAAAACTAATTAAGCCATTGAGATACATTAGTACTTAATATTCTACAATTTAAACTGGATGCATGACAGGACATGAAAGGAATATACGTACCCTGAATATGTATTATTCAGAGTATGTGAAATATACCTTTAATAAATTTCCATCTCTGCTTCCTTGGTTATAAGAAAAGATTATCTAGTCATACTTCAATTGGTTTGAGTGTTGCTATAGAAACTGCTTTTCCTTAAGTTTGAAAAGTGGCTCTCTCAGCTTATAAGACACTCAGCTATAGAAACGGTAGAACACCACAGTCTTACCAACAATACCAGTACCAAGGGGTGACCTGGGGATATGTTAAGTTTTCCCCATTATTCCCCATCTTCTCTCCCTCTTTCCTGAAACCAAGTCAAATACAGAATCTAGATAAAATTAGTATGCTGGCCACACAAACCTAGTTTTAAGGTCAATTGTTAACTCCCTACTCTCCTGCAACCTGCTTACTTCCCCTAAGATGCTCCTAAATAAAGCTCTGCTACTTTCACTGCCCAGCAATGATAGGAAAGTTATTTTTTAGAAGACTGCTGTTCCTTGGTTATTGCCCTCTCGTAGGTCTTTTTCCTAGGGCATAGGCTAAAGCTAATGTAAAATACATTAATGACATTCAGAAAAGTAGGAATGTAAAGTTTTCCAGAAATAAATGAGAAGAAAGTGCTAAAGTTTTGGTAAAACAATTTATTTGTCATAGACACCCATCCTTTTATTCCTGTCATCTACTACAGCTCCTGGTACCCATTAAGTGCTCAATAAACACTGAATAAATATATGATGTCTCTGGTGCTTTGAGAGATAAATGTATGAAGGAAAGATGATAGGAAAGATAGGGAAAAATCATAAGGCTTCCCTGATGACTCCAGCCACAGCAATCCCTAATTCCTTTTGCACAGAACACCAGACCTACCCAATAAACATCTAAGATCATCTTTTGCAGTTGTTTTGAAACTGCTTTATTTTGTGATGGAGCATGTTAACCATGAGCTGATGTATTCATTTAGTTTTATTCATGTTGATATACTTTCTCTCCAAGTAGATGTTAAGACCCTTGTGGAGTCACTTCCCTTCTCACTGCTCTTTTAATATATCCTTTTTACTAACACAGTGCTGGGCATATTACAGAGGCTCAATAATATTTGTGTTGTGGGTTATAAATGCAGAGAGGTGGAGGGCTTTCTCAGTGGTCTTGTTCTTGAAAGGAATACCATTTTGTCTGTCAAGCTATCACTCTCACTCAAGAAAGCTTAAAAAGATGGAAGGAAGGATGGAAAGAAGGAAGGAAGGAAGGAAGGAAGGAAGGAAGGAAGGAAGGAAGGAAGGAAAAGAGAGAAGGGAGGGAAGGAGGGAAGGAAGGATTTATTTACCCAAAGTAACCAAAAGATAGTTAGGGTGAGAGATTGGATCATATTCTGTGTCTCTGAATTATTAGTCTTTTGTACTTTTTGCTGTATTATATGGTCAATTTTTGAGAGTCAATCTCTGTGGAGTTATAAATTTATTTTTGAAGCTTCCTGCAAATTTAAACTAAGTTAAAGACTGGGATTTTACTTTTCTTTCAAAAAGAAATTAAATAAAAAATAAATAAATAAATAAATAAATAAATAAATAAATAAATAAATTAAATATAAAATTTAGGGATGATAATCTTTGACAAACTAAGGCTGTCTTTGGTTAAAAGTACAAAATTGATGATGATGATGATGATGATGATGAAGATGATGACAATATTAAGGCCATAATGCCTAACTATAAACACTCTCTATAGAGAAAAAAAAGCTGATGAAGAACTGACCTCAAAGATTTACACATAGGGCTTCCAAAATATAAAATATTTCTCAAATTTATGAAAAAAAATAATATTTTGCTTCTTTTTCATCCCTCAGAAAGGTGCTGACAGAATTTAAAACATCATCCAATTTCCATTTTTAATTGAGAAAAAAATTAACCAAGACATAAAACTGTCCTTTCACAGAAAGAACATTGCAAACACAAATTTTTCTAAATTGTTTTCTTTTATGATTTCTCATTTGGGATGGTGTTCATTGTTATTGTTGTTTTGTCTTACTTTGTGGTTCACTCTCACTGTAAAGCATCATCCTAGAATGCTTCTGCTTTGGGAGCAAATCAAATAAGACTTTATTTTAGACTATCAGTTTGATAGTCCTAGAAAAGGGAGGGAAGTGTAACGGATGATTTAGGAAGCCTTCACTATCAGTGTGAGCCTAGTTAAAAACAGAGCAGGAAAGTCTGGGAAAACAAGCAGTAATGTTCTGAATACTTCATGGCAGAAAACAAACCTAAAGGCTATATCCCAAGGGCAACCAATAGACCTAAAAGAGAAAAACAAACAAATCAGGTTGCACTGATTTTTATTTTCAGATAAATGTCAATAAAATTCGAAAGCTATTTTTTAAAAAACATAAAAATGTAGAAAGGCAAATTGAAGTAGAAAGGCAAATTGAAGTAAATCAAACTTTTGCATCTGGAAGGACTCCATGGAGATCAATTTAAGACAACTAACATCCAATGTAAAAAATAATTTATATGTACATAATATATATTTACTTATGTTTAATATATCAATTGTTTATATACTATAAGTGTATACAATAAAAATTGTTTATTTAATAATGTATAACTTATAAATATATATAACATATATAAATTGTTTTTATATAGGATGCTGGCCTGTATATATATATATATATATATATTTTCTAAGAACTCTAATATATACTTACATATATATATGTAAGTATTCTAAGAAGACCCTCTGTAAAATAGAAGCAAGACTAAGCACATTACTCATATGTCTTATTAAAACAATGTGAGACGTTTAAAACTGGGCTTGCCATTTCTCTGGCAGGAAAAGAAATTTAGCCAATTTAAGACTGAAAAGAAAGATGGGCCCTACATGCACATATCAAATGGAAAGTAAAAAATAAAGTAACTGAGTCCAGGAATTTCAAATTCAAAATCCCGGAGCTCTGTGGAAAAAGAGAGAGGAGAGGCCTGATGAAAAACAGAATCTAACCACACAAGTGACAATAAATGTGTGCTCATGTGAAGGATCATAGCTTCTCTCCTGAGAATAGGTCTCTGAGTTGGAGATGGGGAGGGTGGTTTGCAAGGCACAATATATGTCAGGTAGGCCTGAGGCACACATTCTTATGGATGCCTCTGCTTCAGGCCCCTTGACGAGATCATGATCCAGAGAGTCCTACCCGCTCTGGATCTCTCTGAAGAAAACACATCTATTTGATTCCTTAGTCCATTGGTTTTCATTCACCCAACACCTTGGACTCCACATTTCATCTCTGTGGATTTAGGACACAGTGTATATTTCTCTTTGCCTCTGCAGACTTTTCTGGTCTCTGGACATTATCCTTAGTTATTCAGATTTACTGTGCCAGCCTCATCCCCTCAGCCATTAGTTACCTCTCTACAACCCACTTCCAGTATTCTTGGCTCACAACACCCATCAATGAAATGCAGCATGATACAGTAGAAGGAAATTTTAGAGTCAGACAGATCTGGGTCTACTCCAGTTGTATCCTTGTAGAGTCACCACCTGGATTTACAATAGTTTTAAAAACCTGACTCATTGTCACATCACCTTTGCTCAAAAATTACAGTTATTATTATTATCTGAATTCCAGGCTTGACTGGAATTCCAGGTTGGCTTTCATTCCAACCTGCTATTTTGCCAGTTTTGATCCTCTGTGGAACTAAGTAAAAAAATAATCTGAATTATTCTTCATTCATTCATTCATTCATTCAAAAAGTATTTTGCTGGATGTCTACTAAGATGTCAGCCTCTGTGGGAGGCACTGGAGATGCAGCAAGGAGCAACAGAGAGATCCAGACACAGTGCCCTCCTTAATTCATAGCTGTGAATGCTATGGTAATAAGTGCACAAAGAAGTGGAGGGGAGTGTAACCTATTCTAGGCAAAGAGGAGGTCAGAGAAAATCCTAGGAAAAGTTGCTTCAAGCTGAGACCTAAACTATAAGTAGAATGAGTTATTCAAGCCAAAATAGCAGAAAGCATCTCAAAAGGAAAGAACTATGTGTGCGAAGGCCAGAGGGGGAAAGATTTGGCACATCTGAGCACCAGGAGACAGCATGGCAGGCCAAAGTAAGACACTCAAGGGAAAGAGGGTCACTGTTAAACATATAAATAGCAAAGGGGTCGAACTGGAACCATAGAAGGAGCATAATAAGAAACCACTCCCAAATCTCTGAATTTTTCAATGGCCCAGTGAAAAAGGGAGTACAGAATCTTTAGACAGAACAGGAAAAACAGGTTTCTTGCACAAAATTGAGCTGTACACGGACAGCAATATTGGGAAAATAATTACGTCCCAGAGAGTTCCTATTTTGTAAATACATCTCTACCCATTTTAGGGACATTTTAAGGCAGCACCTGACAACTAAATAATTCTCAGCCACCATGTGTCAGTCGACCTCATAATTTTCTAGCCACAAAATCCTTCCCTCTTTTGTGCTCCCATGGAAACATGCTCCTAAACCTCTTTTAACATTTCACAAACTTGACTGTAAATACCCACTTATTTATGTAGGTTCCCATGTAAACTGGGACTGTATTATCTCCAGTGTCCAGAACAGTGGGACACAAATTAAATGTTCAGTAAAAACTGTATTCATAAATTTTTCCCATGCCTGGAATATTGTCCCCCTCCCACTTCTTTTTTTGTGAATAACCTATCTTTCAGATAAATAGATGGCCTTTCTGTGTATTTCCTCAAAACCTTACTTATCACTCTCTCTACCCGCCTATATTGTAGTTGTCTCTTTTCTTTTCTCTACCTATCAGGTAGACACGAAGAATCACATCTAGTTTACAATGCCCCTAGGACCAATAGAACATGCTTAATAATATGGGTTAATTAACCAATGTGTTGAATTCATGAAAAATAAACTTGCTCATAAGGCCTATCAGCCTCATGTTCATTTTATAGACAGTGAGATTTGTCCAATCAGCAAATTTACACCAGTATGACATTTAGCACTCACCAAGTCTGAGTTATAACTATGGAACTTATCCCAAATTTGGCTAATTATCTATGGCAGATCTATAGATCTATCCTATCTAATTAAGGAAGAATTATTGGCATTTAGATTTTTGTTTCTTTGTCTGATTTTGGTTGATTCTGTAAAGGAAAATACTGTGGCATTAATATAAGCCATTAAATAAAACATAAAAGACATAAAGGCATAGTATCCTAAGTACCTAGAAAAGGAAATCAAGCAAGAAACTCCACAAAACCTATTAATCACAAAAGAGCAGAAAACCGCAAATTAATTATAAGACTCTCTGGGGGCTGAAAATAAGTGAATAAGTGCTAACAATGCTACAAAATACTTAACAACCATGAGCCTAAATTTGTTCTTTTAACAGAAAGAATCAGGCCATTTTATCCCAGGAGTGTTTGTCTATGTGTAAGCAATGGAACATTCTCTGTGTGAGGATGACCATGTAGGTTTGGGCTGAATGCCTCATCTTCCTCTGCAGTTAACATGTGTGACAATGAAGAAACTGGTTCCACCTGTTTAATACAGTGTTTTCCAAACTGTTTAACCTCAAAAAAATTTTTTTCTCCTTCCCTTAACACCAGTTAATACTTAAAGAAAGTAATATTCCCCAAAATACCCTTTGGAAAATACTTGTGTATGCAGTGGGAGACAGGGAGTAGATAAAAGAGAAAATCTATCCCAAGAGGAGATACATACTAGTAGGTCTATAACCACATGCAAATGTAAAACCTGTCTGGTAGAGCACTCTCATTACCGCCTTCAATTCTGCTACCTGAGATATTTCTGTGTCTCCTAAAATCAAGACAAGTTAGTCCATAAGGAGGACTGTAGGGGCTGACTGTCCTCCCTAAAAATGAAATAAAGCTAGTTTGATATGAAGTTAGAAATTCCAACTGCTTTAATAATACAGTTTCCGTTGTCAATCACATCTTTAATAGATGCATAGCCCCCAGCAACCTCCTAGTCCATTTTTTGGATGCTTTGTACAAAATGTGCTGAGAATTTCTTTTTCTCCCTTGCTGCTCTAACGTGGTATGACATTGTCTATTTCAAACACATGGCTAATGACATTTCTGGGGATTTAGAGGTAGGAAATACAGAAAGGCCTACAGAAAAAAATGACAGTCATCAAGTCCTCCAGATAAGAGCTGCGCAGGTAGCAGACGTGATTTCCCATGACTGAGCTGCAATTTTTAAAACTTAGTGTTGCAGACTGAATGTGTGCATCCCTGAAAAACTCCCAAGTTGAATCCTCATTGTGATGAAATTAGGAAGTAGGGCCTTTAGGAGGTGATTAGGATTAGATGAGGTCATGAGAGGAACCCCAGTGAATGAATGGCCTTTGTGCCCTTATAAGAGTCCCAAGGGAGCTGGCTTCCCCTCTCTGCTCTCTGCCATATGAGGATACAATGGGAAGATGACAGTTTGCAACCCAGAAGTGGGTCCTCAGCGCAGTTCAACATGGTGGCACCCTCGTCTTGGAGTTCCAGCCTCCAGAACTGTGAGAAATAAATTTCTTTTGTTTGCAAGCCACCCACCCAGTCTATGGTATTTTTGTTATAGCAGCCTAAATGGACTATGACTGTTAGTAACATAATCCAAAAATGTATTCATAATGAAGAAAAGGGGTGCCTGGGTGGCTCAGTGGGTTGTGTCCAACTTTGGCTCAGGTCATGATCTCGTGGTTCGTGAGTTTGAGTGTCACATCAGGCTCTGTGCTGACAGCTCAGAGCCTGAAGCCTGCTTTGGATTCTGTGTCTCCCTCTCTCTCTCTGCCTCTCTCTCTCTCTTTCTCTCTCTCTCCCCCCCAAAAATAAACATTAAAAAAATTTAAAAATAATAATAATGAAGAAAAAAATCTATTTATAAAACACACCACTTGTGGGTTGATTTTGGCATTTTCCAAGAGCTTTCAGATGTACAGAGCATCAGTGACAGACTTCCTTTAAGTGACAACTTTTCTTGGGAACTTTGTCGAGGTGTGCTCCATATTTAAGCATTTTTGATGTCACAATGTATGCCACATACGCTGCCCTATGGAAGTTCACAAATGATGAAAACAAACATGTAGTTAAACAATTGAAATAGTGTTTAATACATATTCTAATAAGATAAGATGCCATAGATTAGCATCTAAAGACAAAGTAATTAACCAAGCTTGGAAAGTGAGGGAAGGCTGTATCACAGAGAAGATGTTGGAGTTAGGTCTTGGAGGATCAATAGATGTTTATTGTACAGACAAATTTGAGAAGGGCATCCCAAGCAAGAGAAATCACTTGGGATACTTGAAAAACAGTCTGGTCAATTCAAGAAACTGTGAGGCAATGAGTCGTGTTGGTTATCAAGAGGGAAGCAGAAGAGGCAAGGAAGGAAGGGGTGCCGTAGGTCTACTTGCTCTACAAAATAATGTTGATTGTTTTTAAACTATTTCACATCTGTAAACCAAGACTATTTTTCCTCATTTAAAATATAAATTAAATTAGGTAAGAATTTAATATAATAGAGTTTTTATAACAGCAAGTTGATACCAGAATGTAATCGTCTTTTGCCTACAATCCTTTCCTACTAGAGCTCCCGAGTGAAACTAGAATCCATTTCTACCAAAACTTCATTTCTATCAAAACAATTTTAATTTTTCTGACACAAAATGGCAAATGGCTGTTTGCAAGGAAGAACAGAGTTTCTATCAATTTAGACAAAAAGAAAACAACAGACCTAAATCTCCCTTACACCCTTTCTTTATTATACAAACCCTGGTCAAGGCATTCCAATGTGACAGATAGAGGCTCCCCAAAACACTGCTATGTCAACCTGATGAAAAAGGAACAGTCGTCAGTGATCAGTGATCAGTGGTTGTCTTTCATTGCAAGTAAAATAAATAGTATCTGGTTGTCTTGAGGCAGGAAGAAATGTATGGGAGGGAGATGGGACAGCTCATAGAAATTAAGGAAAAGCTAAAGTGCCAGACTTGTGAGAACAGCTTCAGGAATCATGATTTACTGCAAGAACTTAGATCAGTCTCCTCCAGAAGCCCTCATCAGGATGAAAGAACTCCAACTATTTTAACTCTTTCTCTTTCCTTTTAAGATTCAAAATCCAGGGACAGAGAATCTGATCCAGCCAGCTTTCACTCCTTATCTACCCTTTAGCCAATGGAAGGCAGGGCACCAAAACAAATATGCTGAGGAAAGGACATTTCTGTAAACAAAATCAGCATGCTGATAGCGACATCAGAGAGAGAAGATGCTAAGCAGACAAAATCAATAAAAGCCCACCACAGTCCATTACCATTTGTCTGCAAATAGTATCACACACCTAGAAATTTATAAATAATCATTCCACTTATTCACTGAAATTTACATCCTGTACACATCTAAATGGGTTGAGATGGAAGAGGTATTTATTATAAGGTAGGCAGACAGGAGAGTAGAGAATAAGAGCAAGATCTAGGGAGGCAAACTACCAGATCAAAACTTAGTTCCACCATTTACTAAGGGAGAGAATTCAGCCAGGTTTCTTAACTCCTATGTGCCTCAGTTTTCATATGTAAATTTAGGATGATAATATTAGACAGGTGTCAGATTAGGATGATAATGTTAGAGGTGTCAGGAGGAAATATGAGCTTAAAGCATGTGATGCATTTAGGGCCGAGCTGGCATCCTGTAAGCACTCAATAAACAGGAGTTAGTGTCAACTAGTTGTCTGGCACTGTGACTTCTGTACATAATTCTCTCTCCCTTTAAAAATTTCTTATTTGGGGGTGCCTAGGTGGCTCAGTAAGTTAAGCGTCCGACTTCAGCTCAGGTCATGATCTCACAGGTTCGTGGGTTCAAGCCCCGTGTCGGGCTCTGTGCTGACAGCTCAGAGCCTGGAGCCTGCTTTGGATTCTGTGTCTCCCTCTCTCTGTTCCTCCTCCACTCATACTCTCTCTCTTCTCTCTCAAAAATAAATAAAACATTAAAAAATTTTTGATTTATTATTTTAATTCTTACTCTCTCTAGACCATCTGACAAATCATATCAATACCATAATAGAAATTCATGGTGAGAGGCATCTTTGTTTTTCTTCACAGTCTTGTTTCTCTCCTACCTAAAAAGAATAGTCAAGACTCCATTTAGATTCCAAACTAATGTTCTGTGACAATTGTTCAGCATGGGTAGCATTCAAAATACAGCTCCTGTGATTTTTTTTTTTTTTTTTTTTTGCTGAGAAGTATACAGCTAAGGTTAATAGAGGTGCCACTTTCAAAATATATCTGCCCTGAGCAACATAAAAGAATTATTTAAAAAGGTACAGGGCATAGGACACACCCTAATATTAAAAGGCCTAGCAACTAAAATTAATTTTACAAGCTCCCACAAACCAATTTTCATTGACTCTGAATTTTCTATCTAAATTACTTTTTTCCCCTTGTTCAGGGAAGTCTTTAAAAAATGAGTAGGAAGAAGAAAAATCTTTTCATTTGCAAACCAATGCACAGACACCACCCGTAGCATTTAGAGGTACCTGACTTAGTCCTTTTGATGTTTCTTTCTTCTCCATTTTCTCTGCAGGGTTGATTGACAGCAGTAACAGTACAAAAATAAAATACCTATTTCCTTTCATCAAATCTCACTGCTTTTTACATTGTCTTGGATAGCCTTCGTCTGTAAATACCACATCTATGAGAACAGATGCCTTGAAATTTGCTAAAGATAACAGTGGCTTTCTCTGCTTTTTAATGAAAAAACAAAAAACATATCCTCAACATAAGAAAAATAGAGAAAGATTTCTAATTTTCGAAAAATTGTATTTAAGGTCTTAAAATTCTTATTTTTGTTAACTTGTTCAAAGCTTAAAATAGAGGATAAAATTCTAAATTAGACTAGACAGTTTTTCTTCAATTACATTCCTGGAACAGACATTTAAAATAAACTTCAAGCTAAAAATTTGTTGGTCAAAATGCTCTCAAAAGTATTTCAAAGTCCAAGATTATGTCTTTATTCTCTTACACTTGGTTTAAGAGTTAATCTCCAATAAATCATTTGAATTCTTATTCAAAAGCAACTGCACTCTTCTCACTCTTAACTGGTTCTGTTGGTTATTATTTGAATGCATAATTTTAATTTTAGAGTTCTTTAAATTAGCTTAATGCTATTTATATATCACATAATTCAAGCCAAGATATTATAGAAGGGAAAATTTTCAGGTCTATAATTTGTTAATTAGGACTGCAGCATCCAGACAAGATTAACTCTAAGTAATCTAGAAGTCTCTAGAAACAGGCATACTGTCCCATATTATAGGAGAAAGAAAACAAAAAGTTCACAAGATTTTAGATATCACAGTATGAATGAGGCCTTGCTTGGTGTTATTTTTGCCCTATTCCCTAAACTTTTTTACATAATCTTATTATTTAAAAGATAAAAAAGGTAATGGGGAATTTTAAAAGGTGTCTCATTGTAGATCCTCCTAACTTCTCACACACAAAAAAAGTCTCATGTATATTCCCACATAATAACAACCAAAAAAGAACTTAGAATAAAGATGAACAGATACATTACTGTCAAAATCTGGGAGGAACTTCTCACAATGCTATGGCTTATGAAACTGGATAAAGAAAAAAAAAATCCTTTCCCCATGCTTTGGTTCATCAGACAGAGCAACCCAGAGGGAAGATAGAAAGAGATTTCATTTCTCTTCCATTATAGTTTGATGCCTGAGAGATCTGGGATCTGTCCCAGTAACAAAACTGGGAGTTCATTCATCCACTAAGAGAGTGCCTCTTGGAGATGAACAGAATACTGTCTCCTCATATACTCTCCTTCCTCAACCTTTGGATTTCTACAGTTGTCCAGCACCCACTTGACCCTTTTACAATTTCAGAATTCCCCCATTGTCTGCTATATTAGTTTCCTAGGAGTGCAATAACAAATTAAAACAAACCAGATGGCTTAGAACAATCGAAATTTATTCTCTCACAGTGCTGGAGTCTACAAGTCTGAAACCAAAGTATCAGCAAGTCCATGCTCTCTTTGAAGACTCCAGGAGAGGACCCTTCTTTGTCTCTTCTTCACTTCTGGTGGTTGCTGGCAATTCTTGTTGTTATACATGACTTGGTGCTACATCACTCCAGTCTCTGCTCCATCATCACATAGTGTTCTCCTATATATCTGTGTCCAAATTTCCCTCTTATAAGGACATCAGTCATTGGTGTATAATCCACTCTAACCCAGTATGACTTCATTTTAACTGGATTACATCAGACCCTATTTCCAAACAAGGTTACCTTCATACATACTGGGGGCTAGGACTTCACCATAGCTTTTAAGGAGACACAATTCAACCCACATCATGTATATTTAGTAGGAGACATGCCTTATTGTTCTGTGCTGCAGAAGGAGTCAAATTGTCGCCTTTCCTCCAGGCACATGACCTGATCCCAGACAACTGGTTACCCCCATTCTATACATTAAAGTTTGACCAAGTGACACAAAGGCAAAAAAAGGCTTTTAAATTTCATTGCTAAATGCAGTAGTAATGCTCTTGTAGCATCCCAATACTTGTACAATTTTTTCAAAGTATGAAATCCTTTTTGGCTTAAAATGGCCAGAATCATGTTTATTATTTGGGAAGGACAACTCTCAAAAATACAAATAGGCAAAATAGAAGGAAGGATGGCAGAAATATATCTCCCCTAGGTTAGTCTCTACAAGAAAAGAATATGTGGTCTTAAAAAAGCTAAGAAAGGAACAGTCTGAAAGAAGCACATGCTGGGGTACGTATATTACATCAGTTCAAAATATTAAGGTTCCAGGCAGTATGGTTTTAAGATTCCCTGTATTAAAATCTCTAAAGAGGGAATGAGCTACTCTCTTACAGTTGATTTGATACAAGAATCAACAAGCAGAGAAGAACCATATGAAATGCACACAAGCTTATGTTGGTTACCATTGAATCTGGATAAACCTCTCCTAATTTGGGGATGGATGGATGGATAGAAGGATGGATGAATAGATAGATAGATAGATAGATAGATAGATACCCTCAAAGAATTATTGATACATGCAGAATATTAAGAAGGGATTATCATACTTAAGAATCAGAGAAGAAGAATATAACTCTGGAGGTGATTTATTAGTAAAAACAAAGGAAAAAACAAATTTTATAGCACTCCTCAATAGGATGCCAGAATACCTAACCTTTGTGAAAGAAAAGCAGAAAATCAAATGTGAAAACTTGACTTGGAGCTATGTTAGGTTTTGTTTGGTTTGGTTTGGTTATGCATCGAACCAGAGGTCAATACTTATTAGGCTAAAACACAAATCAAACTAAACAAGGGTGAAATCCTGAATAGAGTTGGGTACTACTCCTAAATTCCACATTTACCATGCATCTCTTAACACAGAGATGTCTTCTATAATTAAATTAAGAATTAAGCGAGAAAAAAAATTATTTTGTTTCATGAAACACTACAAACTGTCATATAAACTGTTTGCTATATTTATCTGAGACTTTAAATGAATAGCATAGGGTTTGAGATCTAAATCTTTTAACAAGTCAGTTTGGAAGGATAAGCCTAACTGAAAGCATATTCGAATGAAATGAATAAACTATACCTCAACATAATGTGAAAAGATAGTATACAATAAAGGCTCATAAGAATATCTTCTTATACTCTTTCGTTCTGTAGTCTCATTTTGCCTGATAAAATACCAACTTTGGTCAGAACTTCAGCTTTCTCTTAGAAAGAGATGGACAAAAAGCTTCCACACTTCTCTTCACCCCTTATTGGATTCTCTCCACAGTAGGATGGGCTATAAATGGTTTGGGAGTTTGGTGACAGTCTGACATCCACACATTTACTTTCCAATGGTGAACTTCTCAATTAGGGGTAATTTTGACTACCAGGGAGATTTGGCAATGTCTAGAGACATTTTTTTACTTCCATGACTTTGGGATGCAGTAGAGGCCAGAGACACTGCTAAGCACCCTGCAACACACAGGAGAGCCCTCCCATGACAAGAATTACCACCTCAAAATGTCAATAGTGCCAAGGTTGCTACACAGGATGATGCTTTTACAGGATCCTACCTCCTGTTATTCCTTCCTTTTGCTTATTCCACTTCTCATTTCAATGAAATAAGAAAATCAAGCAGAATCTACTTAAATTTTCCACCTTCACTTAGATTGGTAAGTTTTATCCACATGAGAAGCAGGAAGCCCTGTTTGTACATGTGGTACCAAAATGGCTTTGTAAGTAACAGCTTGAGTCCCACAGAAGAGCAGGCAGATTGGTGATCATATTTACTGCAGCGGGATCACTCTAACAGAATATTTGATCAATCAGAGCCTTTTCCTCTAATCATCAGAAAGACTCAAGGAGAAATGGGTTTAGGGGGTTGGATCAAGATTTCTATTAACTATAAGATACTTGTTATATATCTAAGTGGAAATGTCAAGGAGGCTGTTGGACATGAGTCTGATATTCCAGGAGAGATAAAGTTGGAGATGTAAAATGTGGAAATTATCAGTGATGGCCATTTGAAACCATGTCACTGTATAAAGTTTTTCAGGAAATGAGGATAGATGAAAAAAGGGAGACTGAGTACTGAGCATACCAATATCTCAATATTTAGAGGTCAGGAAAAGGCAAAAGGATCATCAGCAAGCACTGAGAACCAGAGGCTGTACTGTGTTCCAAGAGAATGAAATAGACATTCATAGAAAGGAAAAGTCTGGAGGAAACCCTGAGAGATGAAGAGAAAGATCTCAGTTCTTGTCTACAATGGACATTAATTGGGGTGCCTGGGTGGCTCAGTCCATTAAGTGTCCAGCTTTGGCTCAGGCTATGATCTCATGGTTTGTGGGTTGGAGCCCCATGTTGGACTCTGTTCTGACAGCTCGGAGCCTGGATGGAGCCTCCCTCAGATTCTGTCTCCCTCTCTCTCTGCCCCTCCCCTGCTCACACTCTGTTTTACTCTCTCAAAAATAAATAAACACTTTTTAAAAATTTAGAATGTACATTAGTTATTTTCCTTGGCTAACATCCATTCCTAATGTCTTAGGTTGTGCACCTTAGAAGCAGAAACTGAGAAGGAGTTATTTACCGAGGCAGGTAAGGGAAGCAGGACAGGGCAGGAGTGACAGCCAATCAAGGTTATGCTCTCTCCTGAAGCTTTGGAGCAAGACATGCATTATTAACTTATTCCCTCTTTGAGAAAAAGGACAGCCCTTCGTCCCCTTGAATCAGTCACCAGATGCACGTTGCTGGAGGGGGTGGTTTACTTTATGGATGAGCTGATTCCTTTGGCTGAAGGCATTATCTGGAGAAGAGGGAAGCTCTGAGCTGTTAGCCTGCAACACTCCCAGCAGCTCAGGGATGGATGCCCCCTGCCTTGGTACAGGGATCCAGGAGAAGCACCAACAGCCCCTACTGTACTTTCTTCTCCTGTTAACAGACCGCAGCGTTCCCTCAAGGAACCACTCTTCCCCTATTTCAACTTGTTCTTGTGAAATTGATTCTATTCTTCCACCCCTATTCCAGTGTTCAATCCACATGAAACAGGTTTCCTCAAATAGGGTTGAAATGATGGGTTTAGGCACCAGCTCATGACCCAATTTGGAAGTGTGAGGGCCAAAACCCAGCATTTTTGTAAGACCTATTAGGAGAGGAAATATATCTTCACTAGGGTTGCTAAGATCTGAAAATGTACAATGAAGTTGCAACTTCACCGCCAGGAGGAAGCCCACCCAAAAATAAAGCCTGCACAGAAGAAAACTCAGCTTAGGGATACATTCCTGATATTGTCTGTGCACCTGAATATAAACGTACTGATTCATACATGCTTTTTAGATTTGTTAAACCATCCCTCTTGCTTCAGCCGGCCTAAGTAGACTTTCTGCCTCTATTGCTCCCCTTCAAATCTAGATGCACTGCCTGAAACTGACTTTTCTGCGATTCCCCTCTATTATTTCCAGAATTTCCTAATGCAAATTTGAATAGCTCTCTCTTCCTTGCAAGCAAACATGCTGCAAGACATATATAATAGACACAGATTAACAATCCAAAAATTATAATACAATTAAGTGAACAACCTCAAAATATCACCAAACATATTTTGATCTTTTCTGGATGGGCAAAAGACCCTTCAAGTAATCCAATGCCTTTGGGTTATGTTTTCTAACACCACAACATCATAAGATATTTTTCATTTTTAGAAAAACAGATTTCTCACTGGCATTTTTCCAAAGAAAAAAAAAAACACATCAAAACAAAAAACTATCCCTTGATTCCTTGCTGCATGAGAAACCAATTATTAGCACTATAGATTATGTTCCACTTTGATTATCTATAATCTTTTGCCTGATTTAAATTCTAAAAAATGCTATAAGAAATCACTTGCTTCTAAAGTAACTATTATGAAATGCTAGTTAGAAATTACTTATTTTCTCTACTTATCCCATTATTCACAAAACACATCAGAATTATGCTAACATACACTGATCCAGTACAAACCTAGGGAGTAAAGACATCACAACTGATTTTGTTGAAGCCCTGACAGTTTCATTTATCTGTGTGTCTTATTCACATCTGTATATGTGTCTTTCTGGATTATGGTTCGACATCCTGCAGTTGTTCTTTGACTCCTAAAAGGTCATGTTCATTTACAGTGATTTCAACCCAGTTCAGTTATAGCAGAGACTGAATACTGAGTCCCGTGCCCAAGACTCTTCCCTCATACACATTCATAGGTATTCGGGACATTAAGCTATTGCTAGAACTACAAAAGTTAACTTTTTGAAGAGCGATCAATGGGAGCAAACAGATCATAAAGAATCTTAACAGCTATTTAGTGAAAAAAAGTAATAATAATAATATCACACATCCAGACAAAGGCTGATGGATGCCAATTAGAGAGATAAGGTGTGATGAGATAAAAGGACTACTGGAAAAAAATGTGATGATGGATAGATTTTTGTGCCTGTTTGTTTTTTATTAATATGACATCACCCAGTAACAAGAGTCCTTTTCTCTTTGCATTTTGTTGCCAGACGAGAGCCTTCAGAAGAGATGAATTTTCTTTGATTCCACCTCCCAACAATCCTCTGAGCTCCTCAGGGAGCAATGTCAATTATACCATCGTCAATGCAAATGGCATTTTAAAGAGTTAGTACAGCAGGCAGAGAATGTTAATGGTGCTCACAAGTACCAATGTGCACTGCAAACTTTCCCCTAAAGCCTGCAGCCCATCACATGTCTTTATTCATTTAGATCTAATCCTATCAACTGAGAGGACGGGGCACTGGCTTGCTCTCTGCCTTTGTCACTCAAACTTACCTATTAAAAACAATCCATTTTCTAAAGTCGGACAGTGTGGAATTCAGGTTTGGCAGCAAAAGATAAACTCCTATATACAGAGCATGATAATGAGGAGCCTGCTGGCTTTCTTGCTTGATGGGTTATTCTTATTAAGATAAAATGTGTTCCAAAAGCAACTCAGGAACATAGAAATCAGCTAGTTCATAAAAAGTCATGGGAGCTTAGCCTTTCAAATTAAGGAAACAAATACAGTGAACATGAACTCAAACTCAGTAGAAAAGTGTCACCACTAGAAACTTCTCCTTCTGTCGTATTTTTTCTGTTGTATTTTTTAATGTTGAGGTATTTTAAAGAAGAATTTCATAATTGTGTTATGATGTGAATTTAGATGACTTGATAATTGAATCATCTCTACTAAGTTTTATGTAATGAATGCTTAATTTGTGGTAACAAAGTCTACAAAGTAAACTTAAAATAAAGACTCTTAAGTCGATGGAGCACCTACCACGTACAGGCACTGTGCTAGGCATGGCGAGGGATAAGAAAGCATAAAAGGAAAGGCACAGTTCTTGCCCTAAAGAAGTAGTGATATATTAGAGAAGATAAAATAACCAGAATGCAAGAGAAGATATACAGCTGGAATGTCACAATGTGTGTATATAGTAATCATAAAGAAACTCAAAAAGTAATAAAGACACAAGAGCAGTCCAGACTGAAGCGGGTTGACATCCAATTGATGGGCCTTAAGTTTTAGGATATTTCTTTATTCTCTAGGCAATAAAGATCTAAAGAATCTTTGAGCAGAAAGGTGACATGATGAAGCATTGAAGGAAGATAATACTGTCAGTGGTGTACTTACTAGACTAAAAAGAGAGTTTACCCACTGATGGTGTATGAAATTATTTTAGTTGGTGCATGAACATGGAATTAAATAATATTGAATTGCACAGTGAAAAATATGTTCCATTTTAATTTTAATTTTCAGAAGACTTGAGGGAGAAGGTTTTTGGTTTGGTACTAATATGACTTTAACACCTTCTAACAATTTGTTAATTCCCTTTTAACAAAAGGAATCACTTTCACTTAGAGTTCAATAAAGCTGGTTTTTTTTAATGTTTATTTATTTTTGAGAGGGAGGGTGTGAGCTTGGAGGACAGAGAGGGGGACAAAGGACCCAAAGGACTCTGGGCTGACAGCAGAGACCCCAATGCAGGGTTTGAACTCATGAACCGTAACATCATGACCTGAGCTGAAGTCAGACGCTTAACCGACTGAGCCACCCAGGCAACTTTCAATAAAGCTGTTTTTGACAAATATGCATTTTTTTAAGTTACCATCTATTTATGGCAAGTGACACTTATTTCCTATTTGTGTGAAGGAGGAGAATTAAATAATATAAAGCTTCTATTTAAAATAAAATTAAAATCAGTTAATTTAAGGGGAAAATTAAGCATATAATGATACATGTGCTATGCATACATGGCAAAATTCAAGAAACAGGATGCAGTTAACTTTGGAAAACACAGACCTTGGCAAGGAGCCACTAAACAGGTTTGTTGTTGTTGTTGTTCCTTAATTTATTTTTTTAATTTATATCCAAGTGAGTTAGCATATAGTGCAACAATGATTTCAGGAGTAGATTCCTTAATTCCCCTTTCCCATTTAGCCCATCTCCCCTTCCACACCCCCTCCAGTAACCCTCTGTTTGTTCTCCATATTTAAGAGTCTCTTATGTTTTTGTCCCCCTCCCTGTTTTTATATTTTTGCTTCCTTTCCTTTATGTTCATCTGTTCTGTGTCTTAAAGTCTCATATGATACTCATCTTTCTCTGATTAATTTCACTTAGCATAATACCCTCTAGTTCCATCCACGTAGTTGCAAATGGCAAGATTTCATTCTTTTTGATTGCCAAGTAATAGTCCATTGTATATATATACCACATCTTCTTTATCCATTCCTTCATCGATGGGCATTGGGCTCTTTCCATACTCTGGCTATTGTTAATAGTGCTGCTATAAACATTGGGGTATATTAAACAGTTTTTTAAAGAAATACGTGTACATGTGCAAAAAAAAGTTTGATCAAACATGTCACCACAGCATTATTATAATACAGAAAGACTGAAAAGAAACTAAATGTTTCTTTTTTTTTAATTTTTTTAATATTTATTTATTTTTTGGGAGACCGAGAGACAGAGTACAGGCAGGAAAGGGGAAGAGAGAGAAGGAGACACAGAATCTGAAGCAAGCTCCAGGCTTCGAGCCATCAGCACAAAGACTGACATGGGGCTCGAACCCATGAAGTGTAGGATCATGACCTGGGCCGAAACTGGACACTTATCCAACTGAGCCACTCCGGCACCCCAAATTAAATGTCTCTAAATAGAGAAGAGGTTAAATAAAACATGGCACACCATTCTGGAATACTACACATAATACTACTGGAATACTACACATAAATAAATGTACATAAATGCATAGAAGGACTAAAAAACCAATCATAATAGTAATATTATTCATCTTGGGAGATGTGAATACAGAATCCAAGGTAATTGAGGAGAGAATCACATTTCCTTTGATATAGTGATGAATTGTTTAAATCTCAAATTCATGTATTTTTTAATTATTGTAATTTTTTTTTAATACTTAAGAGAACAAGAGAGACCTTCAGGTAAATTTCCATTTATTTTGCTCCCTCCCAAACTACACTAAGACATCAGAAAACACCTTCTTAAAGGGCACAAAACCACAGGGACAAAAGAGAGAGAAAGAGAGAGAGAGAGACAATTGCAGAACAATTTTGAAAGCTGAGTGAGTGGTAAAGAGTCTAAAGAAAGCTCAGTCCTAAACCAGCAGTGTAAGAAGCCAAGAAGAAACCCAATATGCTTTGCAGAATCTACTAATTGGTAACATTGGGTCCTCTGGGAATGGATGGGGAAGTGAAATTAAAAACAAGAGGATTGTATGAAGGACTATTCAAAAAGTAGTTACAAAATTTTGAGAATCAGTTACATCCCTATCCCTTCCCTATTCCATAAGGCCAGTCTGTACATTATCTCTGCCCTAACAGGACAAAGGGGGCTTATTCTCCATAAGAGACTTTTACTCTGTAGATAGCAGAGCAACAGGCATAGTGGAGATAATATATGGAAAAAAAGGAATTCTCCATCAGGAATTCCCTCAATGAAAGGGCCCACTAAGATCAAACTACAATGGAACCCACAGTCCATAAGCCCCATCTGAGCTCTCAGGAGTTTCCTGCCAGCTGTTGATTGTCCCACTCTTAGAGGATCAGCAACATCAGGAAAAAAGCTTTCCCTACCCCCCCCCAAAAAAAAAAAAGAAAAGAAAAGAAAAAGAAAAAGACAACATGAAAGGTGGGGTTTGAAAGAAATAAAAGCAACTTGGAGAAAAAAGTTTTTTCAAGGAAAATAAAACTTCAAATACACTATCCCTGATTTACTCAAAAGATTAAACAAGCTAAAATATACATGAAATAAGAACAGGGTATTATTAAAAGAAGGAAGAACAGAAGAAGGGAAAGAAGAGAGGGGGAAAGAAAAGAAAGAATAGAACAAAAAAAGAACCTTTGGAAAAAATAAATATATACATATATACTCATATGTATATAGATACATATGTGCATATAGTGGGATGTGTGTATGTGTAACTCAGTGAAATAGATAAATGATAAAGATGAGGAAATCTCCCAGAAACTGAAAAAAAAAAAAAGACTTTGGAGAATAGTTGTACCTCTATTTGTTATATTTGTGTGTGTTTTTTTTTCCCAGAGTGGCTTGCTCATAGCTTAACAAAGCCATAGTATACTTCATTGGCCCATTTGCTTATCTTGATCTTCCAGATGCTGAGTTTCCTCTAACACTTAGATTTCCACTATTATATCAAGGCTAATTCTCCTGTATAAAAGTTCCAGTTCATATTTCCCAATTTGGTTTCCAGTCCAATTTCCCAATCTAAGAAAAAAAAATGTTAAAATGTACTTTTGGCCCTGGAAGAAGGGGGAAATCAACTCTTACAAAAAGGAAAAGTAGAAAGAATCTAGTGTTTACTTGTTTATGTCAATCTCTCCCTCCTGAATATAAGCCACATGTGATGAGGGACTTTGTTTTGTATTCTCACAGCCTAGAATAGTGCCCAATACAATATAAGAACATAGAAAATACTGAATGAATGAATAAATAAACAAATGCATGCCAGACATGCTTTTATAAGCACCATTGCAACTTGGGGAAAGAATGGACAAAGTAACAAAGAACCAGTGAGAAAGATTCTAACAAGCACAGATTTTATCTCTTAGAACACTTGCTTTGAAAAAAATCTCAAGTAAGGCATCTCTGCAGATAACTCCATTTGTCTCCATCTAACTCTAATCAGACCACACTCAGAGGAACCATAGTCAGTCTCTGTAATGGCTTACTTTAGGTACATATTTGTGACACAGGAATTTCCATCTGTTATGGGAAATTCCATATATGGGTCTTAGAGCCCTTACCCCTGCCCCATGACAAGCAATATTGTTTCTTCTTGTTAAAGGCAGATGCTTTAACAGGCTGTGAGTTATTCTTTTTTACTTCATGTCTTCTTAATTTTAGCAAAATAATATATCCACTTGGCTTTATTGTCACAATCAGATGGTGGGTTAAGGACTGAGCCATTTGGTTGAGGAGCACTCAACTTTCAACATTTGTGGGTCCCTCCTGTCTGAGGGTATATGCCTGGTTGTCAGTATTCTGAAAGTATTTCAGGAAACTAGAGACAGAGGATCTCACCATTCAAGTGGCAGACATTCAACAACATCTCACTGTGATCCCCAGCTATGCAAACCTCTCCACTGTGAACCTCCTATTTTCTACCAGAATGGACAAGGAGTAATTTCTAGGCTAGCAAGAGTGAGAGAGGTGATTTTGGCATCTTGAAGGCTCATTACACACAAATTTAACAAATCCCCATTTTCAATCTTTTGCCATGCTCCCTTTTTAAATCTGCCTGGTATCTCCAGTTCTTCAGGCTTTCTAGATTTGAGAACATATTTTCCTTTTCTCTCACTGGCTTCATCCACTTCAGGCTGTAATTCCAGCTTTCACAGATTAGCTAGTTCAGTTTATACTATTCCATCCTCATTCAGTTTCCAAAATTTTGTTGACTTCTTTCCTGTCTTGTCACCTTCTCTTCTGTTTAATTTTTTTAAATGAGCATATATTTTTAATTAATTTTGGGGTGTTAGGAGTGTGCAAAGAAATGCATGTATTCAATCCTTCATATTTAACTGCAAGTCCTTATTCAATGTCCTTAAGCCAACGACTCTGTGCCTTCTAAAAGGTAAGCTATATACATGCTTTGAGAAAAGAGAATTATAATGTCCTTAATCTGTTAAAGGACTCTTTAGAAATCATGTGTCTTGGGGCGCCTGGGGGGCTCAGTTGGTTAAGTGTCCAACTTTGAGTCAGGTCATGATCTCATGGTTTGTGAGATTGAGCCCTGCATCAGGCTCACTATTGTCAGTGTAGAGCCTGCTTCAGATCCTCTTTCCCTCTCACTCTCTGCCCCTTGCCCACTCGTTCTCTCTCTCTCTCTCTCTCTCTCTCTCTCTCTTTCTCTCAAAAATAAATAAAACATTTAAAAAAAGAAACTGTGTGACTTTAGGGGCACCTGGGTAATTCATTCAGTTAAGTGTCTGACTCTTGATCTCAGCTCAGGTCTTGATCTCAGGGTCATGAATTCAAGCCCCACATTGGGCTCCATAATGGGTGTGGAGCGAAAGAAAGAAAGAAAGAAAGAAAGAAAGAAAGAAAGAAAGAAAGAAAGAAAGAAAGAGAGAGAGAGAAAGAAAGAAAGAAAGAAAGAAAGAAAGAAAGAAAGAAAGAAAGAAAGAAAGAAAGAAAGGGAAATGAAGAGAAGAAAGAAAGAAAGAAAGAAAGAAAGAAAGAAAGAAAGAAAGAAAGAAAGAAAGAAAGAAAGAAAGAGAAATGAAGGAAGAAAAGAAAGAAAGAAAGAAAGAAAGAAAGAAAGAAAGAAAGAAAGAAAGAAAGAAAGAAAGAAAGAAAGGGAAATGAAGGAAGAAAAGAAAGAAAGAAAGAAAGAAAGAAAGAAAGAAAGAAAGAAAGAAAGAAAGAAAGAAAGAAAGAAAGAAAGAAAGAAAGAAAGAAAGAAATCATGTGTCTTTGCTTTTCAGGGTTTTATACAACAATAGTAATCAAATAAGGAAAAGAATATTATAAGTGGTTGTTACCAATAGTCTATAATTTCTGCCATGATGGAAATAATAAAGGAGGCAGAAATTCTTTCCCCCACCTCTCTCTCTCTCTCTCTTCCACCTCCACCGTCCCTGTCTCTAAAATGGTGCCTCTGTCAAAACTGCAGAACATTAGTAGCATTGCTAGAAATGCATTTCCATTTACTTGTCCATGTCCATTCTATTCAAACCACATCATTTCAGGGCAAAGATTTTTCATAAAGTTGAAGAATCCCACGTTCAGACAGGGAGTAGATGGAAAACCAAACCCTCTGACAGGCCTCTGTCTCTTAGGGTCCCATCGTTTGTATTTCATTTGGGATCAAAAGGGATCCAAGTTAGACTTCCAGTGAAGCAGCATCCTTGGCCCAAAATAAGGGACAGATTGAAGGGGTTCCTAAAGATGACTCCTGGTACATTGCTCTTGATCCTATTAGATGCTTTGGAGTCAGTCCATTACTATCATATACTACTGATAAGGTGTACTATTGATAACACTGACCATCGAGTTTTGGTCCCTTCTTTCAACTTTGTCTAGCATCCGGGTGTCCAGGACTTAATCCTAATCACTAACATTCCAGGTTTCCCCATTTCTACCTCAATTTCCTGACTCACAGTCCTCAGGGTGCCTGTGAACACCAGTAAGTCTGAGGCCTCATGCTGGTGCCATTACCGATACCATCAGCTCTCTAGTACTGGTCTTATTCCCTCTCTCCTTTTTCTGATTCACACTTCAGAAGTATTAACCTGTTGCCAGCCATTTCTGTGACACCATCGTCCCCATTCAAAAATCTCTGAAGTCTTCACGGTAGTCATAAATAAAACCCACTAGACTTAGCATACAAAGTGTCATGCACAAAATACATTACCTGAAAATTATCCAAATGAGTGATATCACTCCTTAACCAACACTTTCTGTCAGATAGCTAAATTTCTGTCTAAATATCACTCCAAGGCCCTTCCGGTCTGCGCACTCCTATACATTCTTAAAGAGCTGGATCACATGTTACCCCTTCTAAACTAATGTTTTGAGTTTACACTCACCTCTCCTTTTCCGCTCTTCTCAGTTTTACACTTAATTGCATATGGCCTTACACTGCTATTAACACCTCCTGATTAAGAAAAGGACAAAATGGGGGCGCCTGGGTGGCTCAGTCGGTTAAACGTCCGACTTCAGCCCAGCTCAGGTCATGATCTCACGGTTCATGGGTTCGAGCCCCGCATCAGGCTCTGTGCTGACAGCTCAGAGCCTGGAGCCTGTTTCAGATTCTGTGTCTCCCTCTCTCTCTGCCCCTCCCCCACTTGCACTCTGTCTCTCTCTGTCTTAAAAATAAATAAACATTTCTAAAAAACTTTTTTTAAATAAATAAATAAAAAAGAAAAGGACAAAACGATGAGTTTGAAAAGCATATAAAAGTTACACAGAAGAGAGAATGGTAAGTGAAGCTAGGAATTACACAGATCCCCAATCAACACAACAGAGTGAATGGGACAAAAATTCTTATTAATGTACACTGTTACAGTGCTATAAGCTTGTTATAAAAGAGAAAAGATTATTCAGTTAAGTAATGACTCTTCCCAGTTTATTTACAGCCACACATTTGGACATCATAAAACCAGAATAGCTTAATTCTACATTTCCTTTTACTCTTTTTATTGGTTTTAGTAATTGCTAACCAACCTCTCCACCCATGCACCCATACATAGTCTTCTTGCCACTAAGAACATAGCACTGAAGTTATACCTTCTAGCATCAAAGTAATATCATTTGGGGGGTACCTGGGTGGCTCAGTCGGTTGAGAAACCAACTTCAGCTCAGGTCATGATCTCACAGTTCATGAGTTCAAGCCCCACACTGGGCTCACTGCTGTCAGCCTGTCAGCGCAGAGCCCACTTCGATGTTCTGACCCCGTCTCTCTGCCTCTCCCCCACTTGCCTCTCCCAAAATAAATAAAAATTTAAAGTTATACCATTTGGGTGTTCTGAAGAAAGAGACCTATCTGGGATTCCAAAATTAAGAGACAAACTCTCTTAGATGTTGTTTGCCATGTATGCCAAAAACAACAGGACTCTGAAAAATACGGACAAAAAATATACAACCTCCTCCTCCCTGCTTGTAAAAGGTGTTTCCATAATGAGTACAACTTAAAAGTATTCTTTTCAAGCATCACATTGTCTCATGATATGGATATTAAAATTTCCCTGTATCACTAAGAACAAGTATACTATATTTTTTCAGCAAACGCAGTAAATACAAAAGACCACAGGAGAAGATTTTTGGTGTTAAGGCACTAGTAATTAAAGACAGAATCAAAGAAAATTTTCCTTTGTTGAAAATAAAAAATTTGGCCTGAGAATGCAGTACAAACATATTCACCATGTTTCAGGAGGAATCAACAGGGAGAGACTCAGGTCCAGGCACACCATGACAAATATTTTGGCTTACAAGGATAAAGAAAACCACCTAGGGGAACCTGGGTGGCTCAGTCAGTTAAGCGTCCAACTCTGGATCTCAGCTCAGGTCATGATCTCACGGTTCATAAGTTTGAGCTCCACTGACAGCGTGGAGCCTGCTTGGGATTTTCTCTCTCTCTCTCTCTCTCTCTGCCCCTCCATTACATGCACACGTACATGCATGTGCTCTCTCTCTCTCTCTCAAAATAAATAAATAAAATTTAAAATAAATTAATTAATTTTAAAAAAGAATTATATCTTTAAAAAATATCTCAGGATCCACATAGGAGTGAAAACATATGGTATCTGTCTTTCTCTGTATGACTTATTTCACTTAGCATAACACTCTCCAGTTTCATCCATGTTGCTACAAAAGGCCAGAGAAACTTAATAGAAAACCATGGGGGAGGGGAAGAAAAAAAAAGGTTAGAGAGGGAGGGAGCCAAAACATAAGAGACTCTTAAAAACTGAGAATAAACTGAGGGTTGATGGTGGGGGGGGGGGAGATAGGAGGGAAGGGAGGGTGGGTGATGGCTATTGAGGAGGGCACCTGTTGGGATGAGCACTGGGTGTTGTATGGAAACCAATTTGACAATAAATTTCATATAAAAAAATAAAAAATAAAAAATTTATTTACTCCTAATAAATAAATAAATAAATAACAGAACAGGCTAAAAGCAGTCAGGTAAGAGGAAAAAACAGATTACCTACAATGAGCAAAAACTAGGCTGGCCTAAAATTTAACATTAAATTGTATTTTGAAGGAAAAATTTAGTGACTCAATTATTTTGATATCCAGATCACTTATCGTATTTTTTTAACTTTTTATTCTTTAAGTAATCTCTACACCCAACGTGGGGGTCGAACTACAACCCCAAGATCAGGAGTCACATGCTGTACCAACTGAGCTAGCCAGGCATCCTCCAGATCACTTGTCTTAAATGTATAAAGATATGCTCAGGTGCACAAACTCTCCAAAAACAAACAAAAAGTCCTACTTGAGGATACAATCAAGCCAACTAAAAAATCAAAATTAGGAACTAAATTGAGAAATGCATTAAATAAATAAATATTCTCCCTACTTAATTTGCACCAAACATTGGGAATCTGGTTTGATTATATGCTATCCATTGCATTCAAAGATAAAACTTGACTCTACAAGCCTTGCTCACATGTTTCTCTTCTGTTTCTCTCCCTTGTTTCATTCTAGAAAACATTTCTTCAACCCTCTGAGAAATGCACCAAAAAAGGCTAAAGATTATGAGCCATTTTCCCCAAAATTTTATAGCAATTTATGGCAATCTACAGCAAAGAGAACATTAAACACTCAAATAATTTTTCCAACCTATTGAACTTATTATCCTCCAAAAGGAAACAGAAACAATTGTAATACCAAAGCTTCTTTTAATATAAATAATAGGGTTGTTAGACATATAATGGAAAATCACTGATCGTTGTCAAAAGCAGAAATCATAGGATCTAGGGGAAAATGTGAAATATCTATCTTCCAAAACCTCTAATATGATGTTTACATATCCATTTAAGCAGGGAAAAGATATATTACCAAAATTATTGAACTTCGGCTACTGGCCACAGCATTCAGTTTGGAAGCTTCTGTTGTTATTGAACATGAGGCTACTTAACATAATTGGAAAGCACTGTAGTATAGAAAATACTTCTCATTTGTAGGAGAAAACTGAATTTATTGGCAATGGCATTGCTCATGATTTTAAGAGGGAAAAAAATGCCACTTGGATTCTCCAGACAGGTGTGTTCATATCATTTCCCAAACTATTTATCAAAGTTTCATCACAGGGGGAAATGGTTATTTGAAAAGCAAATTAATTATATTTGAGTGTTCTCTTTGGTTCTTTTGCAGACTCTATAGGCACATATGTAGCTCCATCTATAGTGCTCTCTTGCCACTCCAAGAAAGGTGCTGGCTGTGCAGTGATGCTCAGGACAAGAAGGGCAGGGTATGGACAAGAGACTGAACATCACCTGAAACCTCTGAGTAGAAGATGATAAGCACCTTCTTCCACTCCTCAAAGGGAACCCAGATATACATTGGAAGGTTCACCAAGGAGAGCTGGAGCTGTTCCTAGGAATGGCTTTTTAGTAATGATGGTGGTTCACAAAGAAAGCCATGACTGAAAACCCTAAACAAATTGTCACCAGAAACTTAATGGAAATAATACATAACATTGCAGAAAGAGTTTAAACTTTAGAATCTGAATGACCTGAATTTAAATCCTAACTAACTGCCCCAGCATATAATTTGGACAAATTATTGAGAATCTCTGACCCTCTGTTTGTTCATTAGCAAAATGAGGATAATAATACCTGCTTCATGGAGTGCTTATGAATCTTTGAGCTAATAAATGTAAACCATACAGTTACTCTACAAATATTATTAATGATGTCCCCAGATCAACTTAGAAAAAAGAAGAAATTCAAGGGGTTACCATCTGAAATAAATAATAGTAAAAATTTATTGTAAATTCACTGTGCCCTTCAAAGTTTTGAGTGTCATGGAATACTAAAATCATAGTTTTACTACATTAATCAAATAATAAACTCCTGAGGGTCATGGACTAAACTAAGAGTAATAGAAAAAGCAGAAATATTTGTAGAAAAAAGGGGCCAGGAAGGAGATAGGAGCTGAGCCTTAAAGAATGGGCAAATCAGAGATAGAGAAAGCATGGGAAGATAGGAGAGGAAACTGGGGTGTGTATGAGAGAGACAGAGAGAGAGAGAGAGAGAGTGAAAGAGCACACACCATATAGTGGGTGACCAAATGAGTGCCATTATTGCACTAATGGCCTCATATATTAAACACATTTAATCATCAGACAAACTCTGCAAGGTATTATCTCCATTTTACAGAAAAGAAAACTGAAGTTCATAGAGGTGAGAGACACAGAGCTATCACTGATAGAATCAGAATTTGAACACAGGTCTGCCCAATCTAAGACCTAGGCTTTTCCCAACATCATGATTGTCAAAATAATGATAACCATGATCAGACTGGAGCGTGCGGTTCCTGTGGAAGATGTCCTTTTATGTTCAGAGGTCTCTGGATGTCCATTTTGTAACAAAATCCTAAATTTTCTTGAATTCCAAGGTTGAGGTCCCATTAGCCATTCTCTTTAAAATGTAAGAATTTGGCTCTTTTCCCCCGTGGCAAAATTTGCTTAGCAGATCCGAGAACCCCTGAAAAGACTTTATATTCCCTTTTCTCCTATCTCCTAACCCCAATAAATTCTGTTTCTTACTGAGAGAAGAATTGATTTTCATTGGTATTCACTTGAAGTAGGGAAGGTCACGGCTAGAACATTGAAAATGTATTGTCTAAAGAGCACAGTTTGTATCTTGCTTCCAAGAGAAGATCTTTAAAGATGCCTTGGCTTAGCTGACTTTTCTTCTCCTCCTGCATCCAAGAAACATCCTCGAGGGAGAAAGTCAATTTCAAATCTTCACACTGCAGAGGCTCTGGGGCAGTCTGTTGCAGAATGCAGATCAGCCTGTTTCTTCTCTTTTGAGATAAACGGAGTCTGGGAAGAGTGTTAAAAGAAAAGTTTTTGAGCAATCCTTAGGGCCTAGAATATGCTCTGATCAGCTCAAGAAACCAGATTCCAATCTAAAAGCCAGCATGTGCCAATCTGAAAGCCAACTTGACTCTAGCCTTGATCCCCTCTAAGAGGATTTATTTTTATTTCCAGGATCCTTCCCAAGCTTTACATTTGATATGTAAATATTCTTAAGTTGTGTAGTCATTAAATAGTTCTTTAGCAAAAGCTCTTCCATGGTTTGTTCGTAAGATGGTGTATACAAGGAATGAATGATTCTGCAATTTCCTGACAAAGAACTCTGTAGAATCTGAAGCGTTGAGGTATTTGTAATCACTCAGACACAGAATTATCAAAGCACACAGTGGCTTCATATATCCATTCCTAGCATCTCAAATCAACTTTAATTTCCTTTTTTATAAAGTAGATATTTTACATAAAATTGTCTGGAGAGAAAAAAAACTACACTTGACAGAGCAAATGTTAGGCCAGCCTTTCTCTGCTGTGAATGGTGCTGGCGAGGGTCTTGAATATTCATGCAGGATAGTTTTTAAAAATCATATGGAGTGAATATCACTTCTTTTTCCTTTCCCCAACATTTTCCCACTCTGACAAGAATAATGCAAAACTTTGGGCTGGGCACCAACCAGATTACATAATTTGTAAATTTTGATTGCAGTGACTGGCCGAGTTTAAAGCTTACAGGAAATCCTTCCTGAATGAAGATCCTGGGGAAGCAGGAACCTCTCCTAACCTGCAGCTCCTCCCAGGTAGTGAGCAAATGAAGATGATCTAAGAGATGAATTGCCAAGAGCCATAAACCAAAAACTCTGAGAGAATACTAAACCTCTAGCCTTGGGATATGTACCAGGCCTATAGTAAACGTTTTGCATGCATTCTCTCATATGATTCGTGTAACTCTATCATGCACTTTTCATAAATAAGAAAACTGAGTCAAGCAGAGTGGTCACACAATAAGTCAGTAGGGGAACCAGGCAGTCTGATCCCAGAGATTGCATTTTTAGCCATTATGAAAGCTCATCTCTTTTCATTACTTTCTTTTTTTATTATTTTTTTAAGTTTATTTATTTATTTTGAGAGAGACAGAGTGTGCACACAAGGGATGGAGGGGCAGAGGTGAGGAGAGAGAGAATCCCAAGCAGACTCCACACTGTCAGCACAGAGCTCCACACGGTGCTCTAACGAACCATGAGATCATGACCGGAGCAGAAATCAAGTCAGATGCTTAACCGACTTAGCCACCCAGATGCCCCTAACTACTTTCTAGACTATAAGCCTCAAAAGGTCAAGAACTTGGTCCATCTTGTTCATTTGCATACGTCCAAAATCCTAGAACAGTGTCTGGCACATAGTAGGTACCTAATGAATGTTTAATTATTTAATTATATAATTAAATGATGAAAACATGACTAAATGAAATTCCCAATCTAGATTGTTCCTTTGATCTTCAAATTTATTGGAGACAGAAAACAAGACACTCCCAGGTGCATGAAAGACAGAATCAAGTGGGGGCGCCTGGGTGGCACAGTCGGTTGAGCGTCCAACTTCAGCCAGGTCACGATCTCACGGCCCGTGAGTTCGAGCCCCGCGTCAGGCCCTGGGCTGATGGCTCGGAGCCTGGAGCCTGTTTCCGATTCTGTGTCTCCCTCTCTCTCTGCCCCTCCCCCGTTCATGCTCTGTCGCTCTCTGTCCCAAAAAATAAATAAAAAGCGTTGGAAAAAAAAAAAAAAAGACAGAATCAAGTGAAAAATCTCTGCCCCAGCTACTTCTCTGATGTGGACCCAGACAACTAGGATGGCAATCTTCCCCTCTCTCCATCTTTGTGAATATTTTTTCTTCTTTTTCTGTAAATTTTGATTAGCCTCTAATGTGTAATTCCCTAACACCATTCTTTTCCAGCATTTAACTAAATGGGATGTGAGGACAAGAAAAAGGAAACAATTTTCTTCTCCACACTTATCCACAGTCTCTCAGCATGAGGTCCAAAGTCCTGACATTGGGCTCCCGTATTTCAGAAAATCTCTTTTAGAATAGGCTTTTTCCTGCCATGCCAAACCTATTTACTCCTTCCCAAAACTCTCGTTTCCACCCTGCTGTCTCTCACTTGTTTTCTGCCCAGCTCCCCTAGGCAAATCCTTTGGCTGAACTGTGTGCCTGACTTTACTTCACCTTCCCGCCTGGATGCTTCCTTTATGAACTTTCTTGGTTTGTCCTTGTCAGTCCTTGAGCAATACTGTCCCATCCAAACCTGGCTCAATTTCCTAGAACCCCAGGCCCATCCAACTCCTAGTCCCTATTACCAGGGTAAGAATTTGGTCATCTGTAAACTGGCCCAGATCACCTGCACTCTCCTCCCCAACATTGCTATTCAGAGGAAGTATAGCATCAGGCTTAAGAAATCAAATTCTGGAGCCAGACCAAATCCACATCTCAGCTTAGCCACTTATTTGCTGTGACCTTGGGCAAGTTATTTTTCTTTCTTCTCTGTTCTGAATTTCTCCATTCGTAATAGTGGTAGCTCATGATGGTTGTAAGGATTAAATGGACTTCTCTAAAGCACTGAAACAATGCCTGACCCCCAGTAGGTGTTCAGTAAGTGTGAGTTGTTGCTGCTGTTGCTATCGTTCAGGGGAAATAAGGTATCAAGAGCATCCAAGGAGAGCCTTAGAGTGAGGAAAAGATGTCATGAATATGAACACTAAAGGCAGCTCAGTGAAAAGGGGGAGTTCTACCTCTCCTATTTTGCTGCATGTGCTATATGAATAAGTGCAGATTATACATGTAACAACCTCCTTTTCTCCCAGTGATGTCAGCAGTACATTCTCCTCTTTGCTTCCTTAAATACAGAAGCCACACCCCTGAATACAAATTTGGAACTGTATTCTTTTGTAAGAAGAATTATATTTGGATTTTTTTCAGTCTTTTTGTGACGCTTTTCTCTGAGTAAGAAGAAATGTTAAGCATCCTAGGGAATTGGGTTATTAATCTTCTGAGGCTTCAGTTTACCATGAAATAAGAGGATTGAATTTAAACTACCCAGCTCGGGCGCCTGGGTGGCGCAGTCGGTTAAGCCTCCGACTTCAGCCAGGTCACGATCTCGCGGTCCGTGAGTTCGAGCCCCGCGTCAGGCTCTGGGCCGATGGCTCAGAGCCTGGAGCCTGTTTCCGATTCTGTATCTCCCTCTCTCTCTGCCCCTCCCCCGTTCATGCTCTGTCTCTCTCTGTCCCAAAAATAAATAAAAAACGTTGAAAAAAAAAAATTAAAAAAAAAAAAAAAAAAAAAAAAAAACTACCCAGCTCTACTATCCTATAATGGGCTGGGCTCCCTGAGGTGAGCTAACTTCAGCTGAGCCACAGAAAGTTAAACCTCCTGATCTTCACTGTTCTCACTGTCCTAAGAGCAAGGTGTGGCCCTTAATTTTTAACCATACACCAAAAAACAGGGTGAAGAGGCTGTGGGTGGGAAAAAACAGGAAGTTAGGGCAAAGAGACTGGAATGAAGAATAGGCAGGAAGAGAAAATCTCAGAATGTACCTAAAACATTGTTTTCAAGACTGTCAATTTAAAAAAAACAACATGCTAGAGATTTGGCATTTATAAAATAGATCATATTACAGCAAAAGATTGAAAACAACTTACATGTGCATCACTGAATAGGGTAAACAAATTACAGTAGCATCATAAAATGAAATACTCTGCAGCCTTTAAAAATACTTAGGCAGCTCTATGCTTTATAAGTCCTGCTAAGGAAAATGTCCAAGGCATATAGAGATGTGAAAAAAGCAAGATCAGACCATAAATATCATTCTCTTTCTTATACACACACACACACAAACACACACACACACACACACACACACACACACACACACACATTTATACATGCATAAAATATTTATGGACAAATATATAAGAACTAGCCATAGTGGCTGCCTCCTGAGAGAAAAGAAGACAGACAAAGAAGACTTACTTTTTATGGATGCCCTCTTGAATACCTTGCATTTCGAACCATGTGCATGTACTATCTGCTCAAGTAACTAAGCCAATACAATACTGTACATCAATTATTCTTCAATTAAAAAATAAAGTAAATAAATATGAATTTGAATTTATCATAATTCTCACAGTGGAGACAATAGAAAGGTACAATATTTGAGAACACAAAGGATATTATATAGTATATACATTCAACTTCTATAAAGCAGGCATATGCAATTCTGCTGATTTAAGTTAAGCAAAAAAGCTTAACTGCTATAATACCTGGAAATTTCTTCAAAATAATACACATAGAGGGGAAATTAATGGGAGTTTAGATGAAAAGACAATTAGCCACGAATTAGTAATTGTTGAAGCTGATGATGGGTACACACGGTTCCATATACTTTCAAAAAGTATTCAGGGGTTCTGTCTACTTTCTTAAGTGACTAAAATTTTCCATAATAAAAAGCATTTTTAAATGGCTTCATTAAGAATCTATAAATAAGCTGACAGGCTTTTTATAGGGCTCTGAGGTAGATCAAATTGATTTCAGGATATGAATGAAGTCTGTGAGCACAAACTTAGTAAAGGGGAAGAAAGCATTTCATCAGTATTTAGCACAAGGAACACTGGCTTGAAGGCAGCCATGAAACTCAGATCAGGCTGAGAGTGAAGACCTTGCTGAGGCAGAGCTGAAAGCACATGTTGTCACAGAAATAATACTTAAGTTGACGTTTGTTTTATTAAGACTTTATTTTTTACAGCAGTTTTAGAATCATCGCCAAATTGAGAGGAAGGTAGACTTTGCCATATACCTCCTGACCCCATACATGCACAGCCTTCTTCATTAAACATCCCCCACCAGAGTGCTACATGTATTACAATCAATGAATCTACTTTAACACATCATAATGTCCTAAAGTCCATAGTTTACATTAAGGTACACTCTTGGTGTCATGCATTCTATGGGTTTGGACAAATGCATAATGACATATATCCACCATTATGGTGAGTACTTTCACTGCCCTAAAAATCCTCTGTGCTCTGCCTATTCATCTCCTCTCCAATCCCTGGCAACCACGGATCTTTTTACTGCCTCCACAGTTTTGCCTTTTCCAGAATGTTATACACTTGGAACCATACAGTATATAATTGACATCATTTTAAGTGTGATGTAAGTAACTTTTTTAGATCTTTCTAAACCAGGATCACCATCCCAGTTATGTTTTCAGGTCAAAATTATCAAATAATCCTCTTCCTTTTAATTGGTTATTTCTCAGAATTTCCATGTTCATATTTGCTTTCCGCCTACACTCAAGGGTAAGATAGAACAGTACAATGATTTTCTATTTATCTCAATATTTTTATACCTTGAATAAATTCAGATATTCTGATTTTAAATGCATTGACAATTCAAGAGCTATGACATAAAAATGCTATTCCTTTTTTAAATTCAAGTTGCTCAGCAGTTCCACAGATGCATTTCCCACGTCCAGCTCCATCAACTTCTCATTACATTGCTGCTGAATTCCTGAGAGACCAAGATGGACCATGTGGGCCCATAGAGGGATTATGTGACACTGATATTTCTAAGACCCAGCACCCCTTTTCTGAGACAAAGGTGTCTCAGAGGCTGCTGCTAAGCTTTCTAAATTCTCCTCCATTGCTTATTGCTATGTAAATGGTGGTTCTTTGAATTTTCCTTTAGAAAAGCACCATTTTCAAAGAAAACCTAAGGACTGCTTTTCTCTGGGGAGAATTAGGCTTACTACAACATTTCATTCATTTGCAAAAAGTTGGAATCAAGTATAGGTCCAGTTACAGTGAAAAAGTTTATTAAATGTTTGGGAAGTTTTGTTTTTAGGCCTCCTCTTCCTCTCCCTGATACTGCCTCCCCCCCTATTTTTTAATTTATTTTTTTATTTTACATCCAAGTTAGTTAGCATATAGTGCAACAATGATTCCAGGAGTAGATTCCTTAATGACCCTTTCCCATTTAGCCCATCCCCCCTCCCACAACCCCTCCAGAAACCCTCTGTTTGTTCTCCATATTTAAGAGTCTCTTATGTTTTTGTTCCCCTCCCTGTTTTTATATTATTTTTGCTTCCCTTTCCTTATGTTCATCTCTTTTGTATCTTAAAGTCCTCATATGAGTTAAGTCAGATGATATTTGTCTTTTTCTGACTTATTTCACTTAGCATAATACCCTTTAGTTCCAACCACGTAGTTGCGAATGGCAAGTTGCGATTTCATTCTTTTTGATTGCCGAGTAATACTCCAATGTATGTATACACTACATCTTCTTTACCTATTCATCCATTGATGAACATTTGGGCTCTTTCCATACTTTGGCTATTGTTTATAGTGCTGCTATAAACATAGGGCTGCATGTGCCCCTTTAAAACAGCACACCTATATTCCTTGGATAAATACCTAGTAGTGCAATTGGTGGGTTGTAGGGTAGTTCTATTTTTAATTTTTTGAGGAACCTCCTTACTGTTTTCCAGAGTGGCTGCACCAGTTTGCATTCCCACCAGCAGTGCAAAAGAGATCCTCTTTCTCCGCATCCTTGCCAACATCTGTTGTTGCCTGAGTTGTTAATGTTAGCCATTCTGACAGGTGTGAGGTGATATCTCATTGTGGTTTTGATTTGTATTTCCCTAATGATGAGTGATGTTGAGTATTTTTTCATGTGTTGGTTTATTGCCTCCCTTTTTATATGTGTTGTAAGAAGAGAGGGCAGTGGGCTTGCAGATCCAACTGCAAACCTTGGCTTCTGTTACTCCATACTTACTTGCTTTGAAATTTTGAGTAACTGAATATCGATCAGCTCATCAATAAAAATGGAGATAAAGGACTCACCCCACCAACTTGATATGTCTTGAAAATGAAATTGAAAAGTCTTGTGAAATTATCATGTGTTACATGCTGATACAAGCTGGTTTCAGGCTGCTTAGAAGACAAACTGCCTTTGCCTTTCCCACTTCCCAAACAGCCGAGCCCAGACTGCTTTTCAGCTCCATCATTCCACTGAAACTGATCAGGCCAAGATCACTAACGACCTTCATTTTACAAAGATCTATTGGACATTTTCTGTCTTCATATTCATAGACATCTAGAAATTGAACAACTGATTGTTTTCTTTTTTTTTAAGTTTATTTATTTATTTTGAGAGAGAGAGACAGTGGGGGAGGGGCAGAGAGAGAGGGAGAGAGAGAATCCCAAGCAAGATTCGCTTTGTCGGCACAAAGCCCACCATGGAGCTCAGTGTGGGACTGGATCTCGTGAACAGTGAGATCATGACCTGAGCCGAAATCAGGAGCCTGACAACCAACTAAGCCCCCAGGCACCCCAATCACTTTCTTGAAACACTCTTTCCTAAATTTAGGCTCTATTCTTCCACTCTCCTAGGATGTTACAGCATTCTGGTAACTCCTCATCCTTCTATGTTAGCTTATTCTGTGTTAATTTAAATGTTTTCTAAATTTCTCATAATTTAGTTAAATAAGAAATTAACCGAGAAGCTGGTTTCATTTTTGTTGTTGTTGTTACCTTTGTACATGTAGAAGAAGTACACATTCCCCTTTAGTTTAACAGAGAAAATTTACAAGTATTTACACTTCTTCAAAAACAAAGATGTCAATTTAAATATTATTGCCAGGACAATACATTGTTTAAAAAAACTAATGAGATTGACAGACATTTTTAGAGGTTAAAGGTTATTTTCACAGAACCTATCAATATGTGATGTCCAAGTGCCTTATAGATGCTATTTTTAAAAATATCCATAGCAAAGAGACTTTTATGATGCAAATAGAACCTGCTTTTCTGCCAGCTACAAAAGAAGGTGGAATTTTTTCCTTGTGGCACTAAGATTTCTTGCACCAGCAATTAGAGGAGGCTATACAGTTTGGAGGCTAATTCTGGAATTCCATTGGTTACCTCAGTGAGTAAAAGAACCATGGCTGAAAATGTTGGACTTAAAATCTGGGAATTAGGGGAGATAGGGTAGGACAGGATTTTCAACAAATGTGAAGATATAATGCTTTGCATTGTTTTGATCCAGATCTCTAAATATTTAAGGTCCTCTGTGTTCATTCCCAGGTCTCTACTACCATTCTTTCTCTATACCCCTTACTGCACGATTGTATCTATTCTTGTGACCATAATTAACTTCATATTATATATCTTACCTGGCTCTTCTCCTGGGGTCCTGACAGGTATTCTATAAGTGCTTGCTTGGATTCTCCAATTAAAAGATTCACAAGCACCTCAAAATGAATATATCCAAAACAGAACACTTGATTTTTGGTTCCTGTAACCTTTCTGTCCCCCACAGTCACTAATGTCTAACTAAATGGCACCATCCTGCAACTACCCAGTTTTCCAAACCAGAAATTGAAGAATCATCCTTGACTCTTCTCTTTTCTTCACATGTCTCCAAATTTCTCCAGTTATCGCCAAGTTCTATCTATCCTACTTTTAACCTGTGTCTCAGTTCCATCAACTTTTCTTCAGCTCTAAGGCCACTACCACATCCAGGCCATGATGATCTCCTGCCTGCACTATTGCAATCAAATTCTAACTCATCTCTTGCTTCCATTCTTACCTTAATCCAATTCATTCTCCCTACAACCATCAGCATAATCTTTTAAAACCATAAATAAGGACATTTAAATGCCTTGCTTAAATCTTTTTGATGATTGGGGTGCCTGCGTGCCTCAGTTGGTTAAGCATCTGACTCTTGATTTTGGCTCAGGTCATGATCTTATAGTCTTGAGAAAGCCCTGAGGCTGGGTTTGCACTGGGCATGGAGCCTACTTAAGATTCTCTCTCTCTCTGCCCATCCCCAGCTCTCTCATGTACTCTCTCTCTCTCAAATGAATAAATAAATAATTTTTAAAAATCCTTTTGGAGGCACCTGGGTGGCTCAGTTGGTTAAGCCTCCAACTTTGGCTGAGGTCATGATCTCATGAATCCTGAGTTGTAGCTCTGTGTCGGGCTCTGTGCTGACAGCTCGGAGCCTGGAGCCTACTGTATTTCCCTCTCTCTCTGCCCCTTCCCTGCTTACACTCTGTCTCCCTCCTGCAAAAATAAATAAACGTTAGAGAAGATTTAAAAAAAAATAAAAAGAAGAATCTCCCTGCTGACTACCCTTCTTGGTTCCCTGTTGTCTTCCCTCATGACATTTATCTTAAATTTTGTCACATATTTCCTTATTTACTTATTTGTCATTATCTGACTCATCCACAAGACTAAGCTGTGTGAAGACAAAGACTGTAACTAGTTTGTTCTTCATAACATACCAGCACCCAGTACTGGGCCTAGAATAGAGTAGGACTTCCCATAATCTGTTCATAAGCATCCTATTTACAAATGAATTTACAGGGCACCTGGGTAGTTCAGTTGGTTGAGCATCTGACTTTGGCTCAGTCATCATCTCACGTCTCCTGAGTTCAAGCCCCACGTCAGGCTCTGTGCTGACAGCTCAGAACCTGGAGACTGCTTCGGATTCTGTGTCTCCCTCTCTCTCTCTGCCCCTCCCCTCCCCATGCTCATGCTCGCTTGCTTGCTTGCTCTCTCAAAAATAATAAACATTAAAAAATGAATTTACAGGGGCACCTTGGTGGCTCAGTCAGTTAAATGGCCGACTTCAGCTCAGGTCATGATCTCATGGTTCAGGAGTTCAAGCCCCGTGTCAGGCTCCATGCTGACAGCTTAGAGCCTGGAGCCTGCTTCAGATTCTGTTTCTCCCACTCTCTCTACCCCTCCCCAGCTCATGTCCTGTCTCTTTCTCTCTCTCTCTCCCTCAAAAATACACATTAAAAAAAGTTTTTTTAATGAATTTAAATTTTTAGGATTATGTAAAGCAGAATGTACTTGTAAATATGCTAATTTTTCAATGGTAAAAAGAGAAAAATCTTCAACTAATTTCATGATCATGGTAATTCTTTGATCTGGCAGGAAAATGGAAGAATGAGGGCTGTCCTGTGCATTGTAGGCTGCTAAGTTTTATTTCTGGCCTTTATCCCTCAAATGCCAGTAGCATTGCCTTCCCTCGCCTATGACAACCCAAACTATCTCCAGATATTGCCAAATGCTCATTAGAGGGTAAAGTCATACCTGACTGAGAACCGCTGACCTACATAATAAACACTTAATATGCCAGTTTATCTCTCCCTCCAAAAAAAATTAAGTTAGGAAGATAATGCACTAAGAACACTGTTTTAAGGTTTAGGGTGGAATATACTTAGGAGTAGAAAGGAGATCAAAATCTAGCAAACAGACCTGCCATTTAATGCTAAAGTAGACCTTTGGTTTGTAAACACCTGGTTGATCTGCTTTCCTGGATATGAATATATTCACTTTGAAAGATAACAGTAATTATAATCCCATCAAAGTTAACATTAATTAATGCCAATAAATTAGAAAGACAGTCACACTGAGTTTATAAAAATTCTTTGAAGCATGGAACAAATTCTTTGTTTTCCTTAGTTTTCAGAAAGCTTTATATCAAATGTTTGGTTTCTACCTATATGGGTAAGGCTTTTAGACAAATTAATTTTAAATAATGAAAAGTTAGCTTTTCCAGTAAAATTTCAGAATTATATAAACATTCTAGATTTCAGTTGCTCTTTAATAATTCATATAATGTGCATCTCTATCTGACTTCAATGGGTGTTTCATTCTGCATGTGAATAATTTCCTCATATTTCATGCACCAGCTTGTCGTATTTCTTAATCAAATTCATTTGTCTTCTAGACCAGGTGTAGCTTTAGGTTGTCCTAGAGGTAAACCCAAAGTTATGTTTAGAAAATACCAAAGCATTATCATTAAATTCACATAAGCAGAAGATGGAAAACTCACCCAAGACAGAATAATATCTACCTACTATAAATTATTCTTTGCTATGAGGTTGGTGCTGTACTAAAAACTTCACATGCTTTATATCACTTACGCTTTATAACAGCCCTTTGATATAGGGACTATTACACCCATTTCATAAATGAGGTAAACAAATTGAGTAACTCATCTAAGGCATCATGTAAAGTCAGGAGTGGAAAGTCAGGTCCCTCTGACTCCAAAAAAACAAATTATTAACAACCAAATTATATGTCCTGCTTAATGGGGCTGAGAATCAATCCATTTTATACATCTCTGATGGCAAGTCCAGTCATGATAACTGGTCAATGATTTTTCTTAAAAAACACATGAGGTTGGGGAGCCAAGGTGGCTTAGTTGGTTGAGTGTCTGAGTCTCGGTTTTGGCTCAGGTCATGATCCAGTTATGCACTGATGGTGCAGAGCCTGCTTGGGTTTCTCTCTCTCTCTCTCTCTCTCTCTCAATAAATGTATAAACTTTATATATATATATATATATATATATATATATATATATATATATATGGCTTAAGAGAAGCCTCATCTTTCATCCTAGAGGAACCACAAACTAGAGGTGATCTGAGTCAAGTAAATTGGTCCCATACATGCCCATATATCTTGGATTGAACAAGATAGGACATCTAGGAAGTTGGGGAAGGAATGCCATCAACTCTTACTGGTCCTTCCAGAATCTAACCTTTACTTTTTTCAGCCATGTGGGCTAGGGTGACAATTGTTCTGGTGTTGCCAGGACCATCCCCTTTTAGCACTGGAAGTCCTATATCTGAGAAACCCTATCTATGGATATGTTCCCTCTCTACCCTCTACCAAATCTCCCTGATGCCAACTGCCCTTCTGGATCTCTACATGTGACTTTTTGTTCATTTTTTAAATGTTTTTAAATGTTTATTTTTGAGAGGGGGAGAGAGAGAGAGAGAGAAGACACAAGCAGGGAAAGGGCAGAGAGAGAGGGAGACACAGAATCCAAAGCAAGCTCCAGGATCTGAGCTGTCAGCACACAGCTCAACATGGGGCTCGAACCCATGGACCAGGAGATCATCACCTCAGCCCAAGAGCAACACCCAATGATCTGATCCACCCAGGCACCCCTATTTTTTGTTCATTTTTTGAGGAAACATTTTAAAACTTTACTGTATGACAAGCATCACCTGGGTGCAAAGGACACCAAGGCCAAAAAGCAAAAACAAAAACAAAAAACAATCCAAATCTTCCTACAGTTATTATCTCTCTGCTGTATCATCCTTTCAAACTGATATCCACCCTTTTGAACACAAGGAAGGACTAAGATCTACCACCTGCCATCATACTTTATAAATACTAGGTCCTATTTGCCCAGTTCCTCCTCCTCAGCTAGTTGCTCTAACAACTGTCTTGTGTCCAGCTGCTGTTTGTACATGGGCTAGTCTATTAATCCACTGATTAAACTCCTCATACTATACTGACAAAGGTTTCAGTATGCCCTTCTGGATATAAATCCATCACTTCTTACTTCAGTGTGACATGTTTCGGGGTTTTTTTTATTTATTTATTTATTTTGAGAGGAGTGTGAGCAAGGGAGGGGCAGAGAGAGAGGGAGAGAGAGAATCCCAAACAGGTTCCATGCTGCCTGCACAGAGCCCAATGTTAGGCTCAATTTCCCAAACCACGAGATCAGGACCTGAGCCTAAATCAAGAGTCGGATGCTTAACTGACTGAGCTACCCAGGTGTTCCAGTGTGAAGTTTTAGATGACTTTAGGGAATGTGATCATTTTCTTTACAGTGTTGATGATCCTCAACCATCAGTTATTCTAAGAAAAAGTGGCTTAAGTAGTTTCCCCAAAATTGATATAGACATTTTTTATTAAAGAAAGCAGGCACGGTTGAAAAGAGAAAACAAACGGAAATGGATTATTGAAAAAAAAAAAACCTACTTAGCCACAAAGAGAGCTAGAAGTAGCTTAAGGCAAAGAAAATGCCTCAGGAGAACTGATGAGTTAACGGTGTGTTTTCTCAAGACCTAGATCATAGATCCTCAAGTAAAACACCAGGAAAACTGTGGATTATCAGAGGAACTCCCTTTTAAAAGATAATTGCAATTCCTAGAAATCTTGTTTTCCCATCCTTATTACTTTTGTTTCTCTGCCCTCTTAGTTCTATATTTGTGCATTTTCTCCTTCTACTTGATAAAGCATCTAGAGTGAACACTGAGACTTTCTCTGTACTTCCTATATCTGCTTTTCAGAAATAATATATCTCTGAATATGTTGGTATCAGTCTAGCCACTTATCACCTCTGCTACCTTGAGGAAGTCATTCATCTTTCAGGACCCTATTTCCATTACATGAGTAGAATGATAATATCCTAATGAAATAATATTTACTGACATATGTGTCATGGAAACCTGTTGGTTTTGCCTATGCTATATATATCCCTTCATTCTCTTCCTAGTAGCAAAATCTATTGTTAGTCAATAGATGCCCTTCATTGTTTCTAACAGGTTGAATTGAATTTTTTGTCTCTTACAAACAAAAGAAATTTGAACCAACATGAGACCCAGGCCTGGCCAATCAGTATACACACACACACACACATACACATATATATATATGTGTGTGTGTGTGTATATATATATATATATATATATATATATATATACACACATATATACATATACATCTATACATATGTGTATATATATATATATACATATATATATGTGTGTGTGTGTGTGTATATATATATATATATATATATATATATATCCCTCATATTACAATACTCAGGGTGTGGGGATATGCAGAGAAACAAAAGTAAGCTCTCCTCAGGAGTGCTCAGCCAGTGCTCTTAGAGAAAGATGTTTTCTTTCCTTCCCCAGGGTTGCTAAGCAATCTCTCTCTGCAAAGAAAAAAAAAACTATCTCAGAAATAAGTCTCTTTTTCTAATCATATTCTTTGAATTATGGAATGTAGTAGTTCCAAATCCAGGTCTAGTCTGTAATTTTTAGTTACACGAAACATATTCCTTTTGAATAATGAGTTTGAATTGTGTTTCTATTATTTATAAAAGGTTTTGACTAGCTCCTCTATGCAACTTGATAAGACTTTTATGTACATGAGAAATGCTAAGTATCCCCATTTCATAGATGCAATAAGTGGCTCAGAGAAGTTAAGTGACTTGAGCAAGGTAACACAGCAAGTAAGCGAGAGCTTCTGAACTCAAAACTTTGTTCTTACTAATTGTGTTAAATGGCTTCCAGAGGATTTCCTGCAATTGCTCAGAATTCTTGGATTCTGATTAGCAGCTAAACACTATGGGGCAAAATGGAATGGGACAGGCTACATGGATGATCTCAGTGGTATGTTCTCAGAAAAGATTTCATCAAAGTTTTAACCTGCTAACCCTGCAACAAAACTCTTAACAGCTGTGGATTCTGTTTGTCATTGTCAAAATCAAGTAATTCAGCATATTCATTTTCCTCCAAAACCAAAACTGCCTCCCAGGTGAATATTTACCACCTGATTTAAAGGAATGCCCAATATTGATGCCCAAAAGTGAGCCAGCAACATTCACATTCTACTGTTTATTAAAAAAACAAAACAAAACAAAACAGTTTAAGGATCAGATGACAGCATCTTTTAGTATTAATTTCAATTAGTAGTGGTGTGGTGGTGGTGTGGTAGCGATAATATCTTCAAAACAGACATTTAAATCCAAACAGGAAGAATTCTAGTAAGAAAAAAAACAAAAAACAAAAAGCCTGAATTAAGTCACCGAAAGAAAAGAGTAAGTCCCATGGTACATCATAAAGTCAAGTTCCTTTAGTCTTCCCTTCTTTTTTATTTTATTTTTTTTTAATTTTTTTTCAACGTTTTTTATTTATTTTTGGGACAGAGAGAGACAGAGCATGAACGGGGGAGGGGCAGAGAGAGAGGGAGACACAGAATCGGAAACAGGCTCCAGGCTCCGAGCCATCAGCCCAGAGCCTGACGCGGGGCTCGAACTCACAGACCGCGAGATCGTGACCTGGCTGAAGTCGGACGCTTAACCGACTGCGCCACCCAGGCGCCCCTTCCCTTCTTTTTTAGAATGAAGGAAAAACTGAGTAGAGTATGGGTTGGTTACACCTTTATCCTGTACTATCCAATTATTACTGTCCAGATACTGGACAGCATTTAGAGCTGGCCCTTATTTATGCATAACTTTGAGATGGATTCATCTCTTCCAATTCAGAGAGGAGAGTAAAGGTTTAGTATGAGCAATTAGACCCTGTCTTGTCTCTCATCCTCTGGAAATGGGTATGTATATCCCTAGAACTCTAGATTAGTGTATAAAGTCTCCTATTGCTGCCATAACAAAATATTATGAACTGAGTGACATAAAACAACACAAATTTATCTCTTAAACTTTGAAGGTCAGAAGTCAAAATGAGTTTTTAGGGACAAACATTAAGGTGTTAGGAAGGGTGGGGTACCTGGGTGGCTCAGTCGGTTAAGCATCCGACTTGGGCTCAGGTCATGATCTCATGCTTCGTGAGTTCAAGCTCTGCTTCGGGCTCTCTGCTATCAGCACAAACCCTGCTTTGGATCCTCTGTACCCCTTTGTCTCTGCCTCTCTCTCTCTCTCTCTCTCTCTCTCTCTCTCTCTCTTTTTATGCCTCAAAAATAAATTAAACATTAAAAAAAAAAAGGTGTTGGGAAGGCTGGTTCCTCCCAGTGTCTCCCGGGGAGAATCTGTTCCTGGCCTCTTTGGAAATCTAGAGGTTGCAACATTTCGTTGGCACCTGTCAGCATCACTCTAGTATCTGCTCCATCATAAGCCTTCCTCCACATTTGACCTTGCTTCCCTTTTACAAGGATCATTGTGAATACCTTGAGAGCCCTTAGGATAATCTCACCACCTTAAGATCATTAACTCAATCACACCTCCAAAGTTTTCCTTGCAACAGTGTAACATTCATGGGTTCTGGGAACTAGAATGTAGACATCTTTGGGAAATCACAATTCAACATACCACAATAAGGAAAAATGAACTCCCACTGGACACTTAGAGGAGAAAATTTTTAAATAAGAATTTAAAAATAATCATACTAACAGTTATGAAACCCTAGATAGCTTTCTAGGCAGAGTAGAACAGGTATGGATGAAAAAGAGCCATGCACGTCATTTGTAGGAACCAATTAATTTACAACATGGTGCAATTAGGCCAGATCCAGGAAAACCAGAGCTGAAATTTACAAAAATAGGTTGGAGCCCTAGTTTTACCACTTGCCGGCTTGGTAAGGCCTTGTATGAATTACCCAATGTCTCTAAACCTGCTACTTTCTCTGTGAAGCAAGGATATACACCCTCTTCATAGTGCTATTGTAAATATGAAATGTAGTCCATGTAAAACATAAGCCCAATGCATGGAATGCAGTACATAACATATAAATGTTAACTATTTATATAATATTAATAATAATAATGATAATTGTGATCATTAAACTTGTGAAATGATTGACTATATTGGCCAAGATTTGGAATTTCTTACGGTTTTGTGAGTCTTTTTAAACAAGACTAGAAAATTTTTTCTCAGAGACTGCCATAATTTTTAGAATCAAAAGGGATCCTTTTTGCCTGAGGTCTATCTCTAGCAAACAAGGAGAAATTATTGATCCCCAACTTGTTATGCAACCCTGCACTCTTCATAGCAGGAGATTAAAAAGACTAAGATGTCTTCTCCGTCCTCAGGAGCCTTGCACTGTAGTTAATGTTGACAAGACTAACTTATTTAAACCACAAAGCAAAATAAGAGACAATATGAAGTTGAGTCTAAATTATACAGAATGAATTATAAATGCAATAATATCCCAGGAGTAAAACCGATTAGTATGGACTAGAGTAGTTAGGCAAGAGAAGAGGCATAAACTAGAACTTGAAGGATGAGTAATATTTGAAGAGCCACGAAGAGGGCATTGTGAGACATGGCAAATTGAAGGAGCAGAGAGGCAAAGGCCAGAGGCCAAAAAGAGGGAATAGTCACTGCAGCCTGCTGCCAAGCCTATGAAGGTTAAAGACTAATGTCAGGAAGCAAGTGTTGGAAAGAAAAAAAAAAAAAAAAAAAAAAAAAAAATATATATATATATATATATTTATGTATGTATGTGTGTGTGTATATACATATATATGTGTGTATATATATGTGTGTGTGTGTATATATATACATATACATGTATATACATATACATATATATATATACATATACATGTATATACATATACATATATATATATACATATACATGTATATACATATATATATATATATATATATATATATATATATATATATATATACACGGCAGTGCTTAAGAGCAGGGACTTAGGAGTCACAAAATTTGGGCATGTCTTCATGCTAGCTTTGTGACCTTAGACAATTCCCTTCACTTCTCCCTTCTCCCTTCTTCTTCCCTTCACTTCCCCATTTCCTCACCTATAAAATATGGTTGATAATATCTACTTCATAGTTTTTCTGCAAGATTAGAGAAGACAATAAATGTGAAGCACTCAGCACAATGCCTCACACATGTTAATAATGTAATAAATGCCATTTCTAGTAATAGTTGTACTGGTAAAAATAGTAGTAGAATAATCATGTTTGATTGGAGTATCACAGACACAAATAGAACAGGCTGCAGAGATTATTTTATCAAGGCACCTCATTTAAGAGGTAAGATAACTGAAGTCTGGAGAGAAAAGACAATCTGCTTAATCTTTCATTGGCTGACTCAGAATCCACTGTTCTTTCTACCTCACCTGTCAGAATCAGCATTCCTACTTCCAAAATAACTAGTTGTTGGTGCTCTTGAATATGCTATAATACTGCTAATTTGGGAGTCTATTTTAAAGGATTGCTGAGTGTTAGCTGCCTCCAGTCAGAGGGAGGATATGAGAAAGCCAAATTCTACAAATAGACATTTCAAGCCTGCAATAACCACTCCACCAAGAGTAGAAGCTGAACAAGACCACTACGAACTCAAACTCATTTGCCTGGTATTCCTCCAGGTCAACTTTTACCCATCTTTCATCTAGAAAAATTCCACTTTGGTCGCCTGAAGTTTAAACTAGGTCAATTAAAAATCTCTTATACATATTTGAGGGGTTTTTTTAATGCTCTGGAATTTCTCAGCCCTGGAAATATATGTAAAAATAATTTCACAAAACACTTGGTGTGATTCCTAATAAAAAACATTCTGAAATGCAGATTCTTTAAGGAGCTGGTGCAGTAAAGGATCAACAAACAATGTTCTTATATTGCCCCCTTCCGGCGGATGGCTGAAAGAGAGAGTCTTGCATGGTTTAAGAAATTAGCTCAATTTCATTTCAAATAAAATCTCTCTTTTGTAATCTCCTTGCCCCAGCCCTGTTGATAGGCAGCTGTAGGTAATTTCCTTGCTGGAAATAGTTACCCTGGATGAGTAACTTATTAATGTTAAAATGAAAATAGCTTTGGTGCAGTAAGTAGGGAAAAAAATTACTCAGCTGTCTGCATCAGGCAGGATCACTGAAGCTGGGAAGAAACAGAACCTGTTTCTTGGTTTCTGAGAATGGATGGTGGGAAATTTCCTCAGATGCTGAGTTTAGCTAAATCATAGGAGCATTCCATTAAACATAAAGTAAGCAGCATGAATACCCATCTGAGCTTTCTTTTTTGGTAAGAGGGAAGGAAAGTTTGATTTCTACAATTTTGTAACTAGAGATCAATTTGTAGAATAAGTTTTAGCCTCGGATAGATCTTTCTTCCTGAAATATGATTTTTTAAAAATCTTGAGGGAAGACTTAGGCAGGTATAATCCCTCTTCATCCAATCTATTAGTTATGATAAAACAGGTTATGCCACAGTGACAAATAACCATAAAACCTCAGTGCCTTAATCCAAAAGTTTATCTCTCACTCACATTGAATCCCCATGACCAAGGCACATTGTTCTTATCACACTGTATCGTAATTGCCTATCTGCCTGCTTTTCATAGCAGACCATGGACTATCTTTGAGTAGAGACTATGTCTATTCAGTTCTATGTTGTATCCCCATTAATTAGCACAACATCCAGCACATAGGAGCTTGAAGAATATTTGTTGAATAAATGAAAGAATGAATAGATGAGTAAGAAGCAAACTAAATACCTCTGGACAACCAGAGCTCTGGTTTCTCCCTCTCCCTCTCTATACTTGCAGGTAGAGACCACCTACCACATCCCATTTTAACATTAGGGTTTTGTTACCTTGTTCCCCTAGGCTTCTGCCATGGTACCATGCCCATGTAATTGTGTGATCTCCTTTAAAGGTCTTCTTAGGGGCGCCTGGGTGGCTCAGTCGGTTAAGCGTCCGACTTTGGCTCCAGTCATGATCTCGCGGTTTGTGAGTTGGAGCCCCATGTCGGGCTCTGTGCTGACAGCTTGGAGCCTGGAGCCTGCTTCGGAATCTGTGTCTCCTTCTCTCTCTGCCCCTCCCCCACTTGTGCTCTGTCTCTCTCTATTAAAAATAAATAAATGTAAAAAGAAAAAATTTTCTAAAAATAAAAAATAAAGGTCTTCTTAGTGAGCCCTTGACAAACTGAGGGTGTGAGTCAACAAGGGTGGAAAGTAAATATTCTTAGCAACCAGGCTTTGTAATGCTTTGATTAGGAAGAAGGTGATGGATATAGGACACAGGTCACTGGAGCCCTTAGAGATAAGCTGCTTGGAGAACCACTTCACAAAATGTTGCAAGCACAAAGCAAGAGAAATCAAAAAGGTAAGACCCAATGAAATTATAAGGAAAAAGCAAAAAAGAAAAATACTCTAGGTAGGAGGAAAGGAAGAGAAGAAAATGGAATCTGAAGATGTGACTACTCATCAAAACAAAATTTATCCATAAATCTTACCAGCAGAGTGGAAGGCTCCAGGAGACCTTTTACCCTTCCCTGTTCTCTTTTCTGTCCGTGCCTCTCCACTTTTTATCCACCAAACACTAAATGAACTTACACTGTGACCAACTATCTTGAAACCCCTTCCCTAAAAACCTTTTTTTCCTGACTGCTTTTTAGCAAAAGCCCTTTTAGCCTTTATTCATTGATGGATACCACGCTGGCAGCCATGGCTCTCCATATTCCTAAATTAAGACAAACAATCCTCCATGTATTTATTATTTGATTATTATTTTGCACCTAAGACAAGATAGAGAGTATGTGTAGAACTGCAAAAGGTGCTGGGACATAAAAATCTCTGAGCCATAAATCTTGCAGCTTAATAAGAATTGTACCAAGCGGTACTGAGTATGTGGTTTTGGAAAAGGAGGAATTCTATGGACCATAGCCTTATCCTTAGTACTTAGAGACTGAGGAATGGCTTACAACTTGTACTGAAACACAGAGCTACTAGCCCCAATTCCTTCCTCCTTCCTGGCCCAATGCACCTGATCATGTATCTCCAACAGAAAGTGCCATTCCCCACCCCCACCCCATGGTTAGAGGGAGAACTGCACTGCCATTGGGGCTTATATTTGTCTGACCTTTTGCATACTCACATTAGGCAATGATGACTATTTCTGGACTGCAAAATACTAACTGAAGAACAGATAGATTATATAGTGTGCCTTCTAAGTGGCATGTTGCTATGGTTTCTCACTGAAAGAACAGAATTCTTGCCATTAGGTCATCTGAAATTTGCAGGATTGCACCAAAATGTTTCTGCAAAGTAATGGACTGTCCTTTGAACACCATTCCATCTATATGATCAAATCCAGTCTCAAATTATCAGGGAACATGATATTTTTGTGAAAGAACGTATTTATTGAATGCAGTAGGATTTGCAGGACATTCAGTCTAAAATTTAGGCACTGACCTTTGTTGATAAGGGACCTTTCCAGTATTTATTATCCATGTTCTTTGTGCCAAAAAGCTATTAACTCTGAACCACTGGGCATGCCAGTGGGCACACAGAACTCCTGTGCTTACAACCCTCCAAAAGATACCCACTGCTCGTAAGATAAAATCCAAATCCTTTTGCGTGGCCAATCGTGCTTAGTCTGGTCAAACCCTGGACTACTCTATCCTTACCTCATTTCACCCTCTTCTTCCCCCATCCCCAGTTCACAATCTGTTACACTCACCTTTTTCTACTTCATTCAAGGCTTCCTATAAAACATCACTTTTTCCCTGCATAGCAAAGTACATGCTATTTCTTTTGCTTGGAATGCCCTTCCTCCATTCCTGGCCTACCTGAACTCTCACAAATCTTCCAGGCCTCAAATTAAATACCACATTCCCCAGATACACATCACCTCAACCTAAATTAAGTTGCCATTTATGCCCTCTGACAGAACTCTGCACTTCCATTTCAGAGTGTGCATCAATATTTGAAATTAGTTGTATATTCTTTTTTTTAATGTTTATTTATTTTTGAGAAAGACAGAGACAGAGCATGAGCGGGAGAGGGCAGAGAGAAAGAGAGGGAGACACAGAATCCGAAGCAGGCTCCAGGCTCTGAGCTGTCAGCACAGAGCCTGACGCAGGGCTCGAACCCACAGACTGTGAGATCATGACCTGAGCTGAAGTTGCACATTTAACCGACTGAGCCACCCAGGCGCCCCAATATATTCTTGATTAATATATATCTCCTACACTAAAAGAAAGCCTTGAAGTCATGGGTTAGGTCTTTTTGGTCTGCTATATTTCCAGCACTTACTATAAAACTTAATAATAGGCATTCAATATTGAATGAATGAAAGAGCCCACTTACTTCAATGCCATTTACTTAGTAATTAGGAGGGTTTGAATGTCTATTTACTCACATATTCATTGAGCAAGTATTAAAACTGAGGAAAATTCAAAGAGGTCTTGCCCTCAGGTAGCTTATGAATAAATATGGAGAAATATGCTAGGAAAAACAAATGAAACAGTAACTTGATTGGGACATGTTTTCTTGACTCCTGGGAACCTAACAACAATCATGGATAATGAATGCCCACACATTGCAGAGTTGTACTAGACACATCTCTGAAGAGCTTGCTAAAAGATAACCAGTCTACTAATAACACCTGGTTCACCAGAAACCCTCAACTAAGATAAAAAAAAAAAAAAAAAGTCCAGAGATTCAGTATGGAAGAGAGAGTACATGAGGGGTATTTGTGGGAATAGAGTGCTGTGACATTTATCCCCTCTTTCTTCAAACCACATGAAGGTCAGCAAAAGAATCCTTTAAGGAGACTGGAGAATACAGATCCAGAATGTTTGGGGGGAAAGGGAGGCAAGAGCTCACACAGGAAGTTAGCTGAACCATCTTGAAGGGATTCCTGATTCAAGACAAATGGAACACCAGGAATGCACTGCCAATGGGCAGGAGCGAAGAGGATGTCAATAGACTTAGACAGCAGTGCTTGTTCTTCATAGGACATCAAAAAGGTCCTTAGAAGTGCCCCACAATAGAAAGAGCCAGAAGTTTACCCTTGTCATGAAAGAAAGCACCAGTAATTAAATTGACCATCATCAGACAAGCAGTAATATTTTTCCCTTTCCCTGTACATTCAGCATACACACACACACACACACACACACACACACACACACACACATTCATACACAGTCTATGCTCAACCCAAGAAGAGACAGAGGCAGCAGAGTGAATGGAAGGATGAGGTAAAGCAAAGGGAAACAAATAATGAACCACATAGACCTTTCCCAGTGGCAGACTGGGGAATCAAGGGTCAGGACTGGAGGGAAGAGAATAGAGAGAAGATTTGAATTGGACAAGAGATTAAAGTTTTGATTTAGGGTGTACTAGAGTTCACAATTCCTGATAATTAGACTGTTCGAATACCTGAAAGTATGTGATATTTACTAAAGGTATCTTCTGAGTTGGAGAAGGTGACCCAGAGTCTAGTTGAAGGCTGTGCTTGGAAAATAACAACACTGATTACTGATTATACCTTCTCAACTCCAGTCCGTCCAATAAACCAACCACATAAAACAGAAAATTATAAGTTCAATTGGAAGTGATCTATAAAGAACTTATCAAACTCAACACCCAAAAAGCAAATCACCCAGTTAAGAAATGGGCAGAAGACATGAAAACACACTTTTCCAAAGAAAGCTTCCAGATGGCTAACAAACACATGAAAAGATGTTCAACATCACTCATCTTCATGATAAGATACCACCTCACACCTGTCATAATGACTAAAATTAACAACACAAGAAACAACAGGTGTTGGTGAGGATGTGAAGAAAAGGAAATCCTCTTACATTATTGGTGGGAAAGCAAACTGGTGCAGCCACTCTGGAGAACAGAGTGGAGGTTCCTCAAAAAAATAAAAATAGAATTACCCTACAACCCAGCAATTGCACTATTAGGTATTTACCTAAAGAATAAAAAATACAGATTCAAAGCGGCACATGCACCCCAATATTTATAGCGGCATTATCAACAATAGCCAAACTATGGAGAGAGCACAAATTTCCATCAACTGATGATTGGATATATATGAATATTGCTCAGCCATCAAAAAGAATGAAATCTTGCCATTTGCAACAATGTGGATGGAGCTAGGAATGTATTACACAAAGTGAAATAAGTCAGTCAGAGAAAGACAAATAGCATATGATTTCACTCATGTGTGGAATTTAAGAAAAAAGACAGATGAACATATGGCAAGGGGGGAAAGGAGAGAGGGAAACAAACCACAAGAGACTCTTAGTGATAGAAAACAAAATGAGGGTTGATGGAGTGAGGTGGGTGGGAGATGGTCTAGATGGGTGATGGGTATTGAGGAGGGCACTTGTGATGAACACTGGGTATTGTATGTAAGTGATGAACCACTGAATTCTACTCCTGAAACCAATATTTCACTTTAGTTAACTAACTAAAATTTAAATAAAAGAAAAAAGAAAAAAAATAAGCTCAACTGGAAGAGTAAAAATAAAGTACAGTAGGCTATCTGAATTGATATAATCAATAAAAACCCTTCTCTGCTTGGGAAATAACTTAGCAACCAAGGCTCTAGGAATATTAGAAATAATAGAATCATACTTGTACCTATTATATATGTAAAATGTATTCATATTTTTCTCTTCCTTCAGCAGAAATTATTCATGAAAAAGATAAATTTCTCATCAACTCCCAGGAAAATTGTGCATCCTACCACTGTGAATAATTCAATAATTTTTGTGAATGTAAAATGACAATATATTACATCTGAATATGTTGTCCTATGCAAAGAGCTCCAATGACAAATGTCTCTCACTCAAGCATAACCACCCCGGGTAATTGGTAGAGAAATGTTACAAGCCTTCCATTTTATGAGCAAGGAATGTAAGACCAAAATAGGGTCTCACATAATGACCCACCACCTACTTTTGTATGGCCCATGAGCTAAAACTGGTTTTTACATTTTTAATTCATTGAAAAAATGAAAAGACAAGTAATATTTCATGACATGTGAAACTGGTGTTATTCAAACGTATAAATAAAGTTTTATTGAAACATAACCAATGCCCTTCACTTACAGATTGTTTATAGCTGCTTCCACACTGTAATAATAGGAATGAGAGGTTGTGACAAAGACTGTACATCTGGCAAAGCTTAAAATATTTACTATTTTCCCATTAAGAAAATATTTGCTGGGGCGCCTGGGTGGGCAGTCGGTTAAGCGTCCGACTTCAGCCAGGTCACGATCTCGCAGTCCGTGAGTTCGAGCCCTGCGTCAGGCTCTGGGCTGATGGCTCGGAGCCTGGAGCCTGTTTCCGATTCTGTGTCTCCCTCTCTCTCTGCCCCTCCCCCATTCATGCTCTGTCTCTCTCTGTCCCAAAAATAAATAAAAAACGTTGAAAAAAAAAATTTAAAAAAAAAAAAAAGAAAATATTTGCTGATTCCTGCCCTAAGAGGTCAAATGACATCTAATTTCAAATGCTTAGTTAGCTGCAAAATAGTCAGAAAAACACTGTTCAGGACAAAAATCATCTCACTATATTTCCTATATAACAACAAATATTGGTAGTGTTTACATGTTTTTCTCCCTTCTATTGGGCCACCAAATTTTCTTCTGGAAAACAAAACTTCACAAAACTCAGAAAGTCTTTGTTCAGAATGCCCTTCCCCCATATTTGGCCTGCCTTAACACATACAAATCTTCCAGGTCTCAAGTTGAATACCACATCCTGAGATACTGATCACCCTAATCCAAACTAAATTTCCTTTTATGCCCTCTGACAGTATTCTGCACTTTCTCCTCAGAGCACTCATCAAAAGAGTGCCATGAATGGGCAAGAATTTAACAATTGTACAATCCAGAAGTCAGCAAACTTTGTGCAAAGGGCCATATATTAAATATTTTAGAATTTTCAAGGCCATACAATCTCTCCAGCAACTATTCAAGTCTGTCACTATAGCACAAAAGCAGCTATAGACAATACCTAAATGAGTGAGCATGGTTGTGTTCCAATAAAACTTTATTTATTGGGCACCTGGGTGGCTCAGTCAGTTAAGCATCCAACTCTTGATTTCAGCTCAGGTCATGATTTCACAGTTCATGGGATCAAGTTCCATGTCATGCTATTAGCACGGAGGCTGCTTGGGATTCTCTCTCCCCTCTCTGCCTCTCCCTGCCTTGCGCTCTCTAAATAAACAAATAAACAAACAAACAAACTTACAGAAAAAAAAACTCATTTGCAATAGGCAGCTAGCTGGATTTGGCCGGAGAATTGCAGTTTGCTCAACCCCTGACATAGCTCATACCTTCACCTTAGTTTCATTGGATTTTTTGCCCCCTGGAACTTATCACAGAACCTGACTTAGAGCAGACTTTTACTTAATAAATTTCTGAGAACTAAATGAATAAAGCAAGAAAGAAGGAAGAGAAGAACACAGGGACACAAGCAAATGTACTCACAGTCATTTCTTTGAAACTGTTCAAAATATAGTTAGGGACACAAGCCACACACAAGTAAAAATATCTCATGGTAAAAAGCAGTGTACCCAAAGTGGCCCAGATACTGCAGGCCATCTGAACTCAGAAGAAGGAGACATCATAGGTAAGACTGGATTTGACTGCATACTGAAATGTATTGCTTGTTTTCATTTGTTTTGTTTTGTTTTGTTTTGTTTTGTTTTGTTTTTGGTGGGGGGGCGGGGGAAAGGGGTGGCATTAATTAAATTTGTATAAAAAGGATCATCACATATACATAAAAACTCACTACTTTTACTTGTTTATTTTATTTTAATTCCAGTATAGTTAATCTAAAGTGTTATATTAGTTTCAGGCTGTACAATACAGTGAGTGATTCAATAATTCTATACATTACTCAGTGCTCATCATGATAAGTATACTCTTTAATCCCCTTCACCTATTTCACCCCTCCCCATACCCACCTCCCTCCTGATAACCATTAGTTTGTTCTCTATAGTTAAGAGTCTGTTTTTTGGTATGTCTTTTTTCTTTGTTTGAAAAGCTATTTTTTTAATTAATTTAAGTTTATTTTTGAGAGAGACAGAGAGAGTGGGTGGGGGAGGAGTAGAGACAGAGGGAGAAAGAGAGAATCCCATGCAGCATCTACACTGTCAGCATGGAGCCCAACGCGGGGCTCAAACCCAGGAACCATGAGATCATGACCTGTGCTGAAACCAAGAGTAGTATGCTTAATTGACTGAGCCACATAGGTGCCCCCAAAAACTCACTATTTTTAAAACACTATTTTTTAAACATGACATAAATCTTTTTGTAGAATAAGAAACCCTTGAGTGGTACATATAATCATTTTTGTTCTAGGATTTGGATATGTTAGGTTTTCTTAAGACATGGCATATTTTTGTTTGGAAGCAATAGCATCCCAAACAAGGAATTCCCTTAGGCCAGTGGTTTTCAAACTCTAGGGTGCTCAAGAATCACCTAGAGAGATTTTAAGCATGCAGATTCCTGCATCCCACCTTAGATCTTCTGAACCAGAATCTCTAGGTTACAAACTGGGAATGTGCATCTAAAAAAATTCTCCCCCATGTAATTCTTCTGCAGTTAGTATGTAGAGAACACTGCATTAGGCTCTTGCTGTCATGGAAATTGAACTTCTGTATCAATGGTAAAGATGTTATGAATTCATGGGGAAAACACTTTTTAGAAGAGACTAAATGTCAGTATGTCAAAGTCCATTGTTTTCAGGCTAATTTTTTGCAAGTGTGTATTTTTTGCAGTATCTTCTAGATACTGATCAACTTCTAAGATTTAAAATTTTCTGTCTTCAATTGGCAATTAATACATTAATTTAAAGGAGGACTATGTGTTAATGTCATTTGCCTTCTTTTTTAGATTTCTCAATGCATTAATTATGCCTTTAAAAATTAGAAAGCTTATACATTCACCAACTATCCTATGAAGTTATGGAAACACTGTGTGTTGTTTTACTTTGAAGCCATTTTATACCCTTCAAATATCAAATCATATTTTAAATATATACAGTATCATGAATTCAGAATATATTTTATTAATATTTGGTACCTGCAAATTGGTGACAGGGTCCACTGATCATCATTACTGATGAATGTATGCCAGACACCAACAGGGATCTCAGTATTTAAGAATTTAAATATTTCATTCTCCCCAGCAAAATGTTTCCTACTACAGGAAACATGTCTAGCAAAATGTTTCCTACTACAGAAAGACATTTTCAACCATCAGGCTGGCAATCCTTGATCACTAGACTGACGTATATTATTAGCATGTATGAAGCCAACACATGCTTATGAAGATGCTCAGGAATAAAATCTCCTTTGTTCCTCCCTCCTGGAAAGAACCAATTCTTCATGCTTTAATGTGAAAAGATCTGGTGCCATAATGAGAAAAGCTAATTAACTGAGCACTTACTATGTACCAGACACTTTAAATATCAGTATCAATTTGTCGTCATTTACAGTCTGTGATGGAGGTTCCATTATCATCTTCATTTTACAGATGAGAAAACTGGAGATTAACTGTCCAGGGCCACACAGCTATTAAGTAACAGAGATGAGATTTGGACTTGTGATCATCTGACTCCAAAGCCTGTGCTACGTGATTTCCCAAAAATTATGAGATCCTTGTGAGCTGGAATGAGCATCAGGCTGAGAGCCAAGAGATAAATGTTCTTGTCTCAGCTTTAAGTAACTGGGTAGTTTTGACCATGATATTTCCCCTCTTTGGGTTTCCATTTCCTCTTTTACAAAAGTGGTGATTAGACTACTAGATGAATAATAAAATTGCTTCCAACACTAATATACCATGATTTAAGAGCAGCCACTTTGCACAAAAAAAAGAGGACTAGAAGACAATGGGAGCCATCTGGATGTGGAAATGATGAATGGCAAAAGCTGTTGGAGGGGATAGTCTCAGATTAGCATTCAGTGCCACAGGGTCCACACACCACATTGCCAGTCTCCTGCAAATTGCCTGCAGCTGCACTGATCTAGAGGACATTTAGAGTGCAGAACCCTTAACAAATTGTTCAAGGTATTTGGTCGTGGGTTTCCCAGGAACCCATCTAGCCCCATAAAATTACACATCTTGTGATTTTGCCAACTTTGCTGTTAGAAGTGGAACAAAGTTTCCTTGTTTGTTTGTTTGAACTCAATTATCACTTCATTTTGCATAGAAAGGATGTCTTTGCAAATTCTTTCTTGAGTAGCTGATTGTGGAGGATTTTCACATCAGGCAAAAAATGAAAACCCTCTAAAGAAATAATGATGATGAGAGAAAAGCCACAGTATTCTCATAATCCACATGTCTGCTTCCACTTCTATAGGGGCATGCTTCCAACACTCATGCCCCAATCCATAATGCTTTCCTCAAGGTTTTTACAGATATTTAGGGATTTATTCTCATTATTACTACTTACTCCTATGTGGAGAGCCTACAGAAATCTCATTCTCACTCATTCTAACCTCCCAATGGCCCTTTTTCTCTCTGTCCTATGTTAACTGTAAGTTTCCCAGTGTATGATTCTCACAAAGCAGTGTTGCAGATGACCAAAGAAGGTTCCATCACAGCATACAGAGCAGAGCAAACAGTTCTAAATCTAATATGACACATCCCCGTTCTTAAATTTTTCAAGCCATCTTTGCCACTGGGAATTTTTCAATATTTGTATTTTGTCTCAAAGTCCTAGCCTCAATTATTATGTTGTTTGACCCTTTCCCCCAGTCCCTGGCTCCCGAAATCCTTGAGATACTCTCTCAAAAGTCAAATGCCTGTAAAGTTCTTCTGCAGAAAAATTAGCCATCCATATTGCCATCTCCTTCCAAACCATGTCCACAGCCTACTTATTCACACTCCCAAAGAACTCTGCCACTGGCATGCTAATTTACAGAAAACCACCTGGAACATCATTTGCTATTACCCAGTGGTACAAATATATTACTCGAGGATAAATGGGGCCCCATATAGTCCAGTATCACACAGTCTATTACCCAAAGAAAAAAAGTAATTCTGATTTTGACTTTTCAAGTATTCAAAAAGATGCCTTAAAAAAAAACTCACCACATCATATCTTAAAATTCTTGTCCCAGTTCTCTGCATCCCAGTTCTCATGCTAATTGCCCCAAATTCTTCTCCCCAACTGCTGATTACCAGAAGGGAGGTGAATGAGGGAGATTGGTGAAATAGGTGATGGGGATTCAGGAGTGCACTTGGGATGAGCACTGGGTGCTGAATTACTATACCGTACATCTGAAACTAATATAACACTGTTAACTATATAGGAATTAAAAAATAAATAAATAACAAAAAAAAATTTTTCTCCCCATTCTTCGCTCATTTTCTGAAAGAAAAAAAGAATTTTTAATAACCCAATATTCCCATCCTCACAGACACTCCTATTTTCTCATTTTCCTCCCAGACTCCCTTTTGTACCAGCATTTTTTTCTTTGCATATTTTAATTTTGCAGTACCTCTCAGCCCTTTCTGAAACAACCCCCACCCCACCTCTGGTTCCCTGATTGATCTGATCCCCAGAATAGGTAAAAACAGAAGAGGGAGTGTGGGCAGGAACAAAACTGTTCAGGTTCAGGTACTGGGAAAGAAAACAAAATGATACTCATACATCGTGAATTTTTGCCCCTTATAAATTACAATTTGTGAATGAATGGAAACAAGACAACAAACGAATCGCGGCTGAAATCTTGCGTTGACAATAATTGTACTTGGAGTTCTTAAGACTTCAAAAAGACAACATGCCAGAAACAAATTAAAGTGCTTTTTGACATAGTAAAATAAAAGATACGACTGAAAAGAGGCTTAACTTGAGAATTGTACCTGAAAAATGACAGCTGTGAATTGATTTGATGCAACAACAACTATTAAGGGAACCAAAAACAACTATTTGCTACAAATGCAAAAGAATAGTATGAATGGTATATTTGTAGCCCTAGGCAACATTCAGGCAATGGAACAAAACAGACCCAAAATCCAGTCCAACTGAGTATTGACAGCAGAATGTAAATGTATGAGGGCTCTTAAATCATTGATAAAACAAAAGACTCGGACTATCTTCATCAAAATAGGACATTACAGTAGCTCCACTTATCTTCAAGGGCTACATTCAAAGACCCCCAGAGAATGCCTGAACCTATATATATAGTCCTAAACCTTATCTATACTAAACCGTATATATACTATGTTTTTTCCTATACACACATGTCTGTGATGAAGTTTAATTTATAAACTAGATAGAGTAACAGATTAACAGCAATAATTAATAGTAAAGTAAAACAAATATAACAATATAGTATAATAAAAGTCATGTGAATGTGGTCTCCCCCTGCCTCAAAATATCCTTTGCTGTTCTCACCCTTTTTCTTCTTGTGATGATGTTGGATGATAAAATATCTGTGTCCTGAGATGAAGTGAGGTGAATGACATAGGCCTTGTGACATAGCATTGGGCTCTTATTTGCCTTCCAGTAATATATTACAAAGAGGATCCCCTGCCCTTGGACCGCAGTTGGCCATGGATAACTGAATCTGCACAAAGGGAAACTGCATATAATGGCGGGGTGGGGGGGACTATTGTATCATAAAAATATGAAAAATATGAAGAAATACACAGAATGGACAGGAAGGTTTAAATCTGGCCATCTATCTCCTCTACTGTAAATGCTTAAATTTTTTTAAGTATACTTAAAATCAAGACCAACCATTGATACTACCTATACACTGTGGATGGCCTGGATCCTTCTGCCTCTCCAGCAGTTTATTTCATCTCTCTCTCCTCTCCCTTCATCTCTAGGTTCCAGTCAGACCCCCTGGTTTTCTTCTACCATTGTCTTCTAGACAAAGGGCCTTTGCACATATTCTTATGTCTTTCTAGATGCTTCCCTACACACACCCCTCCTTCAACTAGTTCTCATCTACTCATCCTGCAAACAAAAGCTCAACCTGCACTTCTCAACTAAGTGAGTTCACAGATGGAGATATATATATATATATATATATATATATATATATATATATATATATTATATATATATAATGTTTATATATATATATACATTATATATATATAATATATATAATATATATATATAAACATTCAAATTAAACAACAATAAAAATATTATCAACTCCAGCAGGAGCTAAAAATTTTTGTGAAAGAAAAGAAAAATAAGATACAATACTTGTGGTATTATGAATATAATACCACATGGCTGAGGCATGAGTAGTGTTTACAGACAGTGATCCCATTGCTGAACACTGAGTTTTCTAGCCAAAATTATGACAGAACTATATTGAGTGAGTGAAGGATCAAGAGAATAATTATGTATGTGAAGAGGAAGGGAAATTATGTATGTGAAAGAGAGCTAAATCTTCATCTTCCATAGCAGAAAGGCCACCAAAAAGTGCCTAAAAGTGAAAAAGCAAGACATAATACTGAAAGCCTATTATTTAGAACTTTGAAGATAAATACCACAAGAAATAGCTGGAAAGGTTCAAAGTATTTGCCTCTAGAGGACTGGGAACGGGGGAAGCAGGAAATAGGGTTGGGAGGTGACTACTGACTTTAAAACAAATCTTGAAAAATTATTTGACTCTTAAAGCCAGGTATGCATATAACTTTAATTTTTAAATGACAGTATTTTTAAAAAGCAGTTAATGTACTAAATGGAAACTAAAATATGAAAGATACAATAAGATAGGGGTGAAACTAATGCATATTTTAAGAACTTATATCTCCTAGAGCTGGGCCACCAATTTGATCTTCTCTAGTAATGTACTCTTTGAAAGAACTTTTAGCCAAAAATCTTGTTCACAGAAAAATATAAATCTCAATGATTGCAATTAGCATCTTATGTCTAAAAAGGCATCCTCATTTAAAATTGTTCATTGGTAAGCCACTGGTGGAGCTTCCAGAAGTGTTAGGTCTCCGGGAAGGGCCTATCTAGAAGAATTTTCTCCCCAAAATGCATCAGGACAACCAGTGATATTTCCATTTAAATGAAAATATGATGTTTGATGGCCCATGTATATTATAAGGCAATTATTTCTGATACGGAAAATAATAAGAAGGTCATGCTCTGTACAGAAAATGCATTAGCTTGATAATTGGGAGAAATGAGCCTTGGACCTGTCCTGTCCAAATACTAGTCATTGGCTACAATGTGGTACTGAGTATCTGCAATGTTGCTCTCCAAAAGGAGATATTCTATAAACGTAAAATATGTAATGGCTACTAAAAAATTTAAAATTGCGTATATGGTTTGCATATTTCTGTCGGACAATTCTGCTCTAGTCTTCACTTTTTATTTCGTGATTGTATGGTGGTGATACCAAATGCAAGTCACTTACCTTCATTGGGCTTCAATTTTTTTTATTAATGTTTATTTTTGACAGAGAGAGAGAGAGAGAGAGAGAGAGAACATGAGTGGGGGAGGGGCAGAGAGCGAGACACAGAATCTGAAGCAGGCTCCAAGCTCTGGCTGTCAGCACAGTCTGACATGGGGCTCGAACCCACAAACTGTGAGATCATCATGACCTGAGCCGAAGTCGGACACTTAACCGACTGAGTCACCCAGGAGCCCCTAGGTTTCAATTTTAAGTGTGAAATGGGGGTTGAATAGATGTCCTCTAAAGTCCCTTCTAACTCTAACATTTAATGATGGTAGAATCCTAAAGTGTGATAGACTAATGAATTCCAGACTCGAAAAGACATGATTCCTTCACATGGCTCACTCCACGGTGCTGAGCTTCCCTCCCTCCCACCATCAACCCCATCCAGACATTGTTACTAAATGTTGCCTACACTAGTTGCTGATATATATCCTGTGTGAAAAGCCTCACAATTATTTCATCACATACTAATCCCTGCATGATGAAATCAGTGTTATCACCAGGTTTGTCAGATGAGGAAACGGAGGCTTAAAAAGGTGGCTTGACTTGAGAAAACCTCAGAACGAGGATATGGAGGAGTCATGATCCACATTCCTCTGAATCTAACACCCAATTCTTCACCCATGTGCTCTGCCCATCTTTACAGAAACCAAACTGGTTTTCTGTTGGCACTTAAAAGATACCCTTAACTTTTTGAGTCATTACACTTCTCCTATGTTATTTTACATTGCTGCATTCTCAACTCCTGAAAAGGATGATTAATGAACAGTATGTACCATGACATTCTGAACTTCTGTGTTGCTTGGTTTAAAATGAATATTATACTTTTGAGGCACCTGGGTGGCTCAGTCAGTTAAGCGGCCGACTTCAGCTCAGGTCATGATCTCACGGTCCATGAGTTTGAGCCCCGCGTCAGGCTCTGTGCTGACAGCTCAGAGCCTGGAGCCTGTTTCAGATTCTGTATCTCCCTCTCTCTCTGACCCTCCCCCATTCATGCTCTGTCTCTCTCTGTCTCAAAAATAAATAAATGTTTAAAAAAAAATTTTTAAGTGAATATTATACTTTAAGGTTTCCCTATAAAATAATGTGAAGTGGTTGACAATAAATATCCAAAAAGACATACATATGACTGTTGTCCATTTCAGATCAATAATTGGAATAGTTATTCCAACATTGTTGTCTTAATTAAATTGTCTTGGGAGCCTACAATGTATTTCTCTGAATGCCTGTAGCACAAATTTTCTTTTTCTTTATGTATTGTTTTTGTCTTACAGAGAACAAGATACCAAAAGGATTCAAGAGTCAAGCTGAAGAAACTCCTAGTGGCTTAAGATGGGACAATTTGAACATGAAATAACAATAACAACAACAACAACAACAACAATAATAATAATAATAATAAATGACTCAAATATAACAAATTTTTGAAAAATCATACTGAAAAAAACTTCATTTATCATCACTGGAATTTGCTATGTCACCAACTCACACTCTAAAAATTGACAAATTAAGGGAATAATTCAAGCATTTAGGCCAACTTTCCTGTATGAACTGTTATTTCAAAAAAGCTAATATTGGCTGAATAAAAAGTCTTTTACAGAACATTTCTAGCTAATAAATGCAAAAAGAGTGATAAAATTAGAAAATCACCATTTTGCAACCCTTAATAAAATAATGGGTCAGGGCAACTATCACCACAGATGCTAAGACCATTAGGTGAAATTTGGTGAAAAACTTTCTAAGAAAGATCAAGCTGATACTATCTAAAAGCAGAACATTCAAAATTATGTATCTCTTCATGTGGTGTAACAAAGAGTACAAATCACTTGCTCAGAAAGAAAGAAAGAAAGAAAGAAAGAAAGAAAGAAAGATGCAAACAAACTTTAAAAAATAAAAACCAAATATAATGTGCACACCTTGTTTGGACCCTGATTCAAACTAACTCAAAAAAAAAAAAAACACTCGAAATAATCAAGAAAACTTAAATATGGACTGGGTATTATATAATGTTAAGAAATTGTTAATTTTGTTAGGTACGATAATGGCATTGTGATTATGTTAAAAAATGTCTTTATATCACGATTGAAGAAATAACTAGCAACTCAAGTTAGATGACATGATATTTGGGATTTGCTTTAAAGGATAATATCCCAGCAAAAAAAACAAAAAAACAAAAAAACAAAACAAAACAAAAAAAACTCCACTAATGTAGTAGCAGTAGTAATAGGAATGGGAAATAAAATACGGTTAACAAAATGTTTTATAATATGGAAATCGGATGTTAGATAAATTAGGGTTCATTAGGTTTTTCTATTTCTATATACATTTAAATTTTTCCATAATAATAATTTAAGTCTCAAATAATTTGGAACCAAGTCTTATGAGTGAAGGGTTAATTAAAATGCATTGGGCGCCGAGGTGGCTCAGTCTGTTAAGCATCAGACTCTTGATTCTGGTGCAGGTCATGATCTCACAGTTCATGAGTTTGAGCCCCAAGCAGGTTCCACGCTATTTGCATGGATTCTCCCTCTCCCTCTCTCTCTCTGGCCCTCCCCCACCTGTTCATACGTGCTCTCTCTCTCTCTCTCTCAAAATACATAAGTAAACTTTAAAAAATGTGTTATTTCATTTTGGTTGAAAATTATGTTTCTACCATAATGAGTGGTTTTCTTTGTGTTTCTGAAGCCAATTTCAAAAGAGGAGAAGTGGGTTTTGATTACCATTCTAGGTAACCTAGGGAAACCAGGCCTCCACACACTTTGCTTTCCTTATCAGTCAATAAGAAGTTGACTTTACCGCCAAGGTTTTTTCCAGTGCTATTCCAGAGTTGTTAAAATAATAGGATAAGAGAGTGGTTTTTTAATGCAATAATAATTACTTTATTATACAAGTATCCTTTCTTAAATAATTTAAAAAACAGCTTCATTACCTATAATGACTGTATTTAATATTTGACTACAGTGGTTATACAAGGTCAGAAATGTTTAAAAGCAACCAATCTATGAACAACATCTTGTGAAAAAACTATGTTAATTTGTACTTTTCCTATAAGAGTGAACCCACCACCCTGGGAAATTCTTACCTGCTAATCATAATCCAATTCTAATGGTCTATATGGCTCAGATCACCAGATAACAGCTTAAGCTATAGGAAGTAGACTGGTTGCCCCATCACACAGCAAAGATTCTTCCAAACAGTAATCTGATACTGTGTAGATTAAAAGAGAAAACTTAGAGGTTTCCTACTCTTCAGTTGTGCTGATGACTTGTGGTTGACCTGGTGAATCAAATATTACCAAATTGACCTTGCCCTTACAACCACACTTTTCATACACACAGAGATGAAGTGAGGCCAGCAGGATAATCCAATGTGGGGTTTGTTTTTTTTATTTTGTTTCTTTTTTTTTTTCTTTCATCCTCAGTCATTATTTTTTCCAAAACTCCCTTCTATACTCTTCCAGTTCTTTGAAAAGTTTCCAATTAAGATCAAATAAATCACTCATCAAAAATATTTCTACATCTTTCCATTGATTAATTCAATTGCTAAATTGCCACTGCATGATTTGATTCTTTTGGGGTTTTTGTTGTTGTTGTTGTTATTGTTGTTGTTTTTTGCTTTGTTTTGTTTTGTTTTTGTTTTTTGAGAAAGAGAATGCACGCATGTGCATGACCAGGAATGGGGCAGAGGCAGAGAGAGGGTAGAGAGAATACCAAGCAAGCTCCATGCTCCCAGTGCAGAGCCCAACACCAGGCTCAATCCCAAGACCGTGAGATCATGACCTGAGCCAAAATCAATAGTCAGGCTGTCAACCAACTGAGCCACCCAGACGCTCCTGCATGATTTAATTCTTAAACTATTATTTATAAGGCAGTGGTTTTTTCATATCCAATGTTGTCCCTCTTTATTTAAGCTGATTTTATTTTATTTTTTTTTTTTTTATTTATTTTTTTATTTATTTTTGGGACAGAGAGAGACTGAGCATGAACGGGGGAGGGGCAGAGAGAGAGGGAGACACAGAATCGGAAACAGGCTCCAGGCTCCGAGCCATCAGCCCAGAGCCTGACGCGGGGCTCGAACTCACAGACCGCGAGATCGTGACCTGGCTGAAGTCGGACGCTTAACCGACTGCGCCACCCAGGCGCCCCGATTTAAGCTGATTTTAAAACTCCAAGTCACTCACTGTTTTTCAACAAGGAAAAGAAATATAACTTAAAATCAGTAAAATAATTAAATATTGTATCAGAACATGGTAGATATAATTAATTGCAACCCTAATTAGGTTTATATCTGAAATATTTGAGTGATGGCTAATTACCTTAAAAAAAAAAACAAAATTGCAATTATTTGCCTATAGTACTTAATATAAGTCCTTTTTTTTTCTTAATTGCAAATAATACACCAACCTGTCAATAATTTACATGTTAAAGATGTCAGAATTTGATGCTGCACTTTTGAAGTTTTTAGAAATATGTCTGGCTTCTTGCCCTGCCTGGAAAAGAGAGTAATCATATCCTACTTACATCTAGAATTCTGAGAAAATTTATGCAATCATTTTTGTTTCATTTTTCTAAGCCCTTTTAAGGTAAAACTCTCTACTGATTGATGAAATGAGAGGTCTGATGAATGTGAAACAAAGCATTGCTTTTCAATTCCTTCTTGAATTTCATATCAGGCTACAAAACCCCAACTAGATAATTCTGGGCTGAAATGTTTGAATTTCCCTTGAGTAAACTTCCAAATACAAATTATGATTGTTTGCAAAAGCCCTGTAGGGCACAACTTGAAAATTTTTCATACTTTAATTGCTAAACCAGAAAACATATATTTCAATTCCAAAAGGCCACCACATTGCATATCTTCAAGCAGGACTATGCCATCCCAAGCCCCTAGGAATGATGCACCTTGGGCTGTACTGCATGGCTGTGGACAGTTGCCCTCACCTCTGGCAACTGCATGTTCAATGTCATAAAAACGCTCTACCAAGAGTAAACACTCCATAAATATTGTTAATTAATTAGTAGTTTCGATAGCAGTTGAATATTGGTGAGATATTAGAAGACACAGACTGAAAACTTTCTTTACTGATTACGTAGTACCTATGAAACAGTTTTTATCATATTAAATTCTCCTAACTTGGGCTATATCCACACAGTGAAAAATGAGTAAATATTTGGCAATCTTTGCATTCATTTATTAAGGAGAGATATACAAACTAGATCTATATTTCAAACCAACAGTGTGATGGCAGGCATTGACCAAGCAAATACAATGAATACCAAAAACCTGTTTTGCTCTTGGAGAAAGACCTAATTAGTCATTTCAATGTCCAATATAACATGGATTTCTATCTACAATTGCCCTGCTCTTAACAAAATGCTCCCACAGGGATGCCTGGGTGGCTCAGTAGGTTAAGTGTCCGACTTCGGCTCAAGTCATGATCTCACGGTCTGTGGATTTGAGCCCCACATCAGACTCTGTGCTGAATGCTTGCTCAGAACCTGAAGCCTGATTCAGACTCTGTCTCCTTCTCTCTCTGCCCCTCCCCCGCTTGTGCTCTGCCTCTCAAAAATAAATAATAAAATGTAAAAAAAAATTAATAAAAAAATTTAAAAATAAAATGCTCCCACACACATCTTATCTTTTCCTTCTTTTTAACATCATGAGGTGGTATTATTATCAGTATTATTGCACACTGGAAGAAACTGAGACTTGGAGAATTTAAATAACTTAACCATGGCATAGCAAGTGATAGTACCAAAACTGAAATCCATGCCTTCTAACTCCAAGACCTGAGCACATTCTACCACACAAGGTCAAGTTCCATTTTAGTTATTCTTTAATTCTCCCAACCTTCTCTCTTGTCTTTTGAATGTAAGAGCATAATGAAAAAAGGACTAGGTTACAAGAAATAACTGTGATGAGGAAAACTGCCAAAAATAAAGATAGGCAATCTTTTGATTTGCGAATTTTTGCTTTGGAAGTTTATAAACTGAATGGCACGGAACATGGAGCCTACAAATTGACTTTCTCATTAAGAATTTTTTTTCCCCTTCAGTGAGTAGCAAAAGTTGGAGGCAGAGAGAGGTAGAATAGAACAGTAGAACTGGAAGCACACCTTAAAGCCCAGATTTATTCTAAAACTCTGGGTTCAAATCCAACTATGTATTCTTGAGCAATACGGAATGTCTCTGACTCTTCCTCAACCTCATGCATCCTTGGCTCTCACCTCTGAGTTCCCCTTAACCTTTCCCTCCTGGGCCTCAACTCCCAGGCTGCACTTTCCCTCAGCCACCGTCTTCCCTAAGGAAAGGAAGATCGGATCAGATAGGTTACAGGTCAATAAGCCTGAAGGAGGCATGGCTGTGGCCCGGTGTTCCAGCAGGATGGCATTTAGGAAAAGTAGCTGAGGGAAAGTATAGCATGCTTTAACATGGGCGGGCGGGCAATAGCCCTCCTTCTCCAAAATTCCTCTTTCTTAAGTCCCTACTGATATCTCTTTAATTTAGAACACTCTTTAGTTTGATATTCCCCCTATTCCCTAGATTCCATCCCCTTCATCTCTGAGCCCAAACTTCTTTTCCTAAGAACTTACAGAAAGCCCAGCTGTCTTCCCCTCACCTGTTCTGGAAAACTGTTTTCCTCTATTTTCTCCTACCTACTTCTCTCTTTATATTTTTTAATATTTTAATGTTATCTTCATCCCTCATATTTTAATCTCAGTTAAAAGAAAAAAGAGCCATTTTATAAATGTTAGCTCAATAGTAGTATAGGTGTAATGACATATGAAAAAAATGAAAAAGAACATGTGGAAACTGAAGTTTGAGAAACAGTGAACTAACCCAAATCTTTTCCTTTGGAAATGAGAAACTGAAATCCAGTGATGTTACATGAATTGCTCAAAGTCACACAGCTGACTAGTGCCAGGGCCTGAACAATCCTTAGTCTTTCCAGCAGCCTGTCTCCCAAAGCAGAGACATATTCAGATTAGCTATGGTTATTCAACACAAAGAGATATAGCATGCCCATTATAAAGAGGCCCAGTTCCCCACCCATCTGGATATAGTTAAATGTCCTTTTGTTTAAAGACCTCTCAGCCTCTTCTACTACTCCATTTTCAATTACAATCTCAAATTGTAGAATAAATGTTTGTTAAGAGTGGAGGAGGTATGCTTGGCTGGCTCATTCAGTAGAGCATGCAACTCTTGATCTCAGGGTCATGAGTTCAAGCCCCACACTGGGTGTAGAGATTACTTAAAAATAAATGAATAGGGGCGCCTGGGTGGCTCAGTCAGTTAAGCATCTGACTTCGGCTCAGGTCATGATCTCATGGGTCGTGGGTTTGAGCCCCACTTCGGGCTCTGTGCTGACAGCGCGGAGCCTGGAGCCTGCTTCGGATTCTGTGTCTCCCTCTCTCTCAGCCCCTCCCCTGCTCATGCTGTCTCTTTCCATCTCTCAAAAAAATAAATAAATGTAAAAATAAATAAATAAATAAATAAAAACATATCCAAAAATTAAAAAAAAGAAAAACACCTCAGTGCACCTGGGTGACTTAGTTGGTTACGCATCCGACTTCAGCACAGGTCATGATCTCACAGTTCATGAGTTTGAGCCCCATGTGGGGCTCTGTACTGACAGCTCGGATCCTGGAGCCTGCTTCAGATTCTGTGTCTCCCTCTCTCTGCCCCTCCCCTGCTTGTGCTCTGTCTCTTTCTCTTTCTCTCTCTCTCTCAAAAGTAAATAAATGTTAAAATTTTTTTAATTGAAAAAAAACCTGGGGAAAAGATGTGTCTAGCAAAATAGTTTCACATAGTAGGCCCTATTAGAGGACATACATACACACACACACACACACTGACTCTAGACCCAGAGGATATGGGTGATAAATTTCAGTAAAAAAGGAAACCTGCATCTCTTTTCTTTTAGTAATGAAAGACTAAAATGAGAAAAAAAAGTCATACTAGGGATCTTTAAAAATGCTGAGTGACAAAATCTGAAGTTTTTATAGGTACCTCCAAATGCTGCAATCATTCCACATCTAGAACTTAGTCGGTTCTTTTTCTAAGAAAGTAAAGTTAATAAAGATCTATTACCTAACTCTGGGCTGAGGCTGAGTCACTGTGTAAACAAACTTCAGTTACCAGCCTGCTTTCTCAAGGGTGAATCAATTGCCTTGAACAATGAATATAGTGAGTCTCCAGGCTTAGTCCTGCAGAATAGAACCACCCAGCATTGTTCTGTGGGAGAATGAAGTACAAGTCAATGTCTTTTGGGCTTGCTTCTTCTCTTCTATTTTGGAATTTGAATTTGTCCAACAAGCCTGCAAAGATGAGCAACTAAGAGAGGAGAGTTGGTATAGTGCCGTGATGGCACAAGAGACCATAAGCTTAGAGATCTGGATTCTTTTCATAGCCAAAACAAAATAAAATTTCAAAGTCCCTGAAAAGAAAACTTACCAATACATTCACAGTAAGATGCAAAAGACTAATTCACAGGCTCTCCTTCTTTCTTTCTTTTTTTTTTTTCAAGACTGCTCTCAGGAAAAAGATGGGGCACTACTATTCCACTGCCCCTTACATCACTTACTAACTAGTCAGGCAAATCATTTAAGCTTTATGACCCTCAGCCCCCACCCCCACTCCTCTAAAATAAGGTGATATTAATATTATCTACTGTTAGTGTAAGAATTAAGTGAGGAAATACATATAAAGCATTTAGTAATATGCCTAACATACAGTAAAAACCCAATAAATGACAGCTATGAGAGCTATCATTTTTATTGCAATGCATGGCAATGACAGTGTCGCTGGAAAATAATTTGAAAATTACTCAATCCAGTTTACATGTGGTTAGGGAACAAGATAAAGGTAAAAAGTTTAAAAGGAAATAGATTTTTTGAAGAATGGTTCCAGGTTTATAAATAGTCAACACCCAAGCACCAGAAGGTGTTTTATTTTTCTTATAAAATCCAACCAGTCTTCATATGAATAGACCCTGTGCTGACCTAAGCAGACTAGAGTTGCCAGATTTAGCAAATAAAAATACTGAATGCCCAGATACATTTGAATTTTAGATAAATTAATTTTTTTTTTAATTTTAATGTTTTTAAATTTAGTTTTGAGAAAGAGACAGAGAGACAGAGATAGAGACAGAGACAGAGACAGAGACAGAGAATGAGCAGGGTAGGGGCAGAGAGAGAGGGAGACACAGAATCTGAAGCACACTCCAGGCCCCAAGCTGTCAACACAGAGACCGACGCTGGGCTCAAACTCACAAACTGCAAGATCATGACCTGAGCCAAAGTCAGATGATTAACCGGCTGAGCCACCCAGGCACCCCAATAATTAATAATAATTAATTTTAGTAGGAGTATTCCATGAAATATTTGAAACATGTCCTTATTTAAAAAGGATGTGTTGTATACCTGAAGATCAAATTTAACTGGGCATCTTCTATTTTATCTGGGAACTCTAATGAATACCCCAGCTCCAGAAATCAGATGAATCTAGATGATGTATCTAGAGCAACCTTCAAAACCATAAGTATAGACTGGGAGGCTGATGAGGATATTTAAAGAAAATGGACACGTGATATTTACTTTCACTGACTTGAGTTTCTTTTCCTTGAAACCAAAAAAGTTTCAATACCAAAACACTTACCTTGTCTGTTTTAAGTTTTCCTTCCTTAAAAGATGAAGGGATATACTCAAAAGGTTCTTGTAAAGAGAATATAGAAACTGAATGTGAAAGTGCTTTGTAAACTTAGGTTTGGGGGATTTCCAGGTAAAAATACTAGATTGAACACATGCTCCCTCCAGAAACTCTTCTCAAATAAAAGGAAGGGTATTTTTCAAGGCATGAAGCCAAGAAGTAAGGGAGAAGAGAACCCAAAAAGGCAGAGAAGAGACAATAGGAACCCCTCCAGTGCACCACACAGGTGAGTGACATTGTCTTCCACCTTCAAAACCAGACCAGCTAATACCATCAAGTGACTTCAGTCAACAACAGATGGAGAACAATCCCCCAGCTAAATCCTATTCAAATTCTTGACCAACAAAATGATGAGAAATAATAAAATAGTGGGTATTTTAAGCCATTAATTTGGGGTGATTTATTACATAACACTGGAACACACAAAAAAGGCAGAATGGGGCTGGTGTCACTAAGACATAGAATGCTATGGGGACATACGGGTGGAGACCCATTTCTAACTAAGCAAATTGGAGGAGTTTGCAAGGAAGGTAGCATTTCAGCTGGTCCTAAAGGCTAACTGGAAAACAAGCATTTCAGATGGTATAGTATAAGCTTAAAGACCTTCTGTCTTCCAGATGGCTTTGGAGAGCTCTGGATACTAGTCTGAATGTTCCCTCAAATTATGAGGAAACACAAGAGTAAACTAAGAAGTAAGATCCCAAGTGGTAACAGGAAAGAAAAGTAACTCCATTAAAAATATTAGCTTCAATTCTAAAAATACATAATTATGAAAAATACATTATTTACCAATACCTTTCAAATATTGTTATCTGCAGAAAGTTTTCCTTAGCAGTGAAAAGACCCTGAACTTTTAATATAAGTAGTACTGCTTTTACTTTTTATTGACTGTATTAGAAAAAGATCATTTCTGTTGCAACTGACAGAACACCAATTGAAATCAGCTTAAGCAATGAGACTTTATTGACTCAAGAAACTTAAAAGTTCAGACATGAAACTGACCTCCGAGAATTCAAATGAAAATTTCATTATCTCTCTCCTTCCTTCTGTGTGTCATGTGTGTATTATCCTTTCCTATCATACAGAGGCTTCTGTCATAAGATGTTGAGGAGCCTATGACTTCAGATAAGACTAAGTCATCCCAGCTTAGTAAACCCAAAACAGAGACATTCTTGTTCACAAAACCTCCTTACTAGTATTTAAAATCCCAAGGGGGGCGCCTGGGTGGCGCAGTCGGTTAAGCGTCCGACTTCAGCCAGGTCACGATCTCGCGGTCCGTGAGTTCGAGCCCCGCGTCGGGCTCTGGGCTGATGGCTCGGAGCCTGGAGCCTGTTTCCGATTCTGTGTCTCCCTCTCTCTCTGCCCCTCCCCCGTTCATGCTCTGTCTGTCTCTCTCTCTGTCCCAAAAATAAATAAAAAACGTTGAAAAAAAAATTTAAAAAAAATAAATAAATAAAAATAAAATAAAATCCCAAGGAAGGTCTCTGATTGGTTGGCTTGTTCACATGCCCACCTTTTGTCTAATCATTTTCACTAGCTGATAGGGTAATATGATTGGCCAGTGCCCAAAGAAGTAAGTTATTATCATTGTCATCCCCAAAAGAACCACATGTAATGAAAGAATGACAGTTCCTACAAAAGAAGGGATAAGAGTGCTGTATATCAAAAGCAGAGTAGGGGAACCTAGGTGGCTCAGTTGGTTGGACATCTGACTTCAGCTCAGGTCATGATCTCACAGCTCATGAGTTCAAGCCCCACGTCAGGCTCTGCACTGACAGCTCTGAGCCTGGAGCCTATTTTTGGATTCTGTGTCTCCTTCTCTCTCTCTCTATCCTCCTCCACTCATGCTCTGTCTCTCTCTGTCTCAAAAATAAATAAGCATTAAAAAAAAAGGAGAGTAAAAGTATTCTAACTAGATATGAAAAAACAGATGCCTAGCACATGGATACAATGACTCATTTCTTGTGTTTTTGGTTTTTGCAGAATTACAATTTAATCAATGAACCCTCAGACTTTTAAGGGCAGCAAAATTTCAGTTAATTCCTAATGCACTCTTTCCTCATCCCATCTCTATTTAGCCTGGTTAACTCAAGACTTAAGAAATCATAGGGACACCTGGGTGGCTCAGTTGATTGGGCATCTGACTCTTGATTTTGGTGCAAGTTGTAATCCAGGGTCATGGGATAAAGCCCCCAATCAGGCTCTATGCTGAGTGTGGAACCTGCTTGGGATTCTCTCACTCTCTCCCTCTGCCCTTCTCCCCTACTCACTCTCCCTCTTTAAAAAAAAAAAAGAAAAAGAAAAAGATTTAAGATATCATAATCTTTGAGGGGCTAAACAACTTACAGATCACAAAGAAGGTCAATGAATAGACCTAGTGCCACATCTCACTTTTTCTGAATTCCTTACATGTATAGCAAAGGCAAAGCATTCAAGCAAGGATACATACCTCTTGAGAATGCAAAATAAAAATATAGACAACAAAAATAATGTGAAGAATGGATACATTTTCCACTCCTGCACAGCAGATTTTATTTTCAAACATCTCATTCCCTCTCAAAAACTGCAGTGCAGATTTTGCAAACACGATGGGTTACATAAGTAGGATTATGTACTCTTCAGGCAAACTCTGAAGCCAGCTGTCCATCCAGTTCTATTTTCCAGATAGGAAAAAGGATTACTACACAGTTCCAACACAATACTGGATAGACATTGATAAATTCTGACTGTCTCACTTCAAAATAGGAAGAGGAAAATATATTTGAAAAGTTCATCTTAATGAAAGCAATGGCATTTTGATTGTGATTAGGGTTTTACAGTTATATATGCACATGTATATCAGCAATCTACACAATATAACTGAGTATCACAGGTTTCACTGTGTCCTCCCAAAATTCATACATTAAGTCCTTACCTCCCTTACCTGAGAACGTAACCTTATTTATTGATAGGGTCTTTAAGAGGTACTTAATTTATAACAAAGTCATTAACATGGGCTCTAATCTAATTTGACTAGTATCCTTAAGAAAAGGGGAAATTTGGAGTCAAACACACACACACACACACACACACACACACACACACACAGAATGCTATGTGAAGATAAAGGTAGTGAGCAGGGAGATGCTTCTAACAAGCCAGGGAATATCAAAGACTGCTGGAAAACTACAGAAACTGGGAAAGAGGCATGGATCATATTCTCCCTCATGGTTTCAGAAGAAACCAACCAAGCTGACACTTGATCTTGGCTTCCTAACTCCCAGAACTGTGCAATAATAAACCTCTGTTTTTTTTTTTTAAGCCACCCAGTTGGAAGTACTTTGTTACACCAATTGTAAAAAACTAATATGCTAAGCAAGAAACTTCACATCATGGGAGTAGAAATAAAAGAGGGAATGTTTTATCTCTGAGAAACTTAATCTGTAATTATTGCATTCATCGTAATAAAAAAAATGGTTTAGTCTATTCTCCCCAGACCAAATAAAAGTCAGAAATTAAAGTTTAAATATCTTTACAACAGAGGCCAAAGATTCTCCTATGTTTTGTTCAGTAAAATCAGATTAGTGGAAGCAAAATTAGGTTCCTTCCTGGTACGGTACCTAAAGTATCCAGATAATGGTCTCAATCCTAGACTTTGGTTGATCATTGTGAAGTAAACCTGATTTCAAGTAAAGGAGTTTAGATCCACTTTGACCAACAAGGCTTAACACCTCCATCAGTCTCTGTTCATTGGGCCATAGAGAAGAGACCATACAAAGGCAGGATTTTCCTCCCCTAACCTGGGGCTATCTAATAAATAATCTGGACACAATGTGGATTTCAGTGTGTGACTGACTTTTCCCTTTCAGTTCCATGTGGGTTCATGTTTCTTCTTATGAAAGTGGTAGTGGGGGGGGGGGGCGGTTGGGGAGGCAGGGTAGAGATGACATTGGAAAAGCAAATACAGCAATTCAAACCATCTGTCTATGTGCCTATGTCAGGTGAATGTCAAGACCAGTAGCTGCCTGGGAGAATATACAGACTTTTTAACTTTTTTTTTTTAATGTTTATTTTTGACGGAGAGAGAGACAGCACATGAGCCAGGGAAGGGCACAGAGAGAGGGAGACACAGAATTCGAAGCAGGCTCCAAGCTCTGAGCTGTCAGCACAGAGCCTGATGTGGGACTTGAGCCCATGAACTGCCAGATCATGGCCTAAGCTGAAGTCGGAGGTTTGACCGACTGAGCCACCCAGGTGCCCCTATTTTTCAACTTTTACATTCCAGATACATTGAAATCCCACTCAGACAAGAAAAGGAATCGGACTTTTACTACAGAGATTATAAAGCTGATATCCCTGACCCCACAACTCCAACAAGTTTCTTATATAAGCAAATGTTTAGTTTTGGCAGAACTATTTGGTCCCTAGCTCCTATGTTTTGGTCAATCTGAACATGAAATTTAATGGTTTCCCGAATAGGTAGCAAGAAGCAGGATGCAGTGAAAGCAGTTCTCAACTGGTCCTAAGGCAGCCTAGAAAGTTTGAGACTTATTGTCATTTCAACCTCATTTGGGGTTACAGGCAGGCATATTAAATGCAGTTAAGTAATCTTATCTGCATCCTTCAAGAAACGAGAGGGTTCGAGGAGATGCATGTGGTCCTGTTCTTGTCTCTGTTGTCTTTTTTTAGAAAACAGGGCTATTTACCCAATTGCAGAAGCCCACTTAGGAATGCAAAGAGCATAATAGATGATGCTAAACTATGATGCTAAACTGGCATTCAAAATGGCAAATGCCAAGGTGTCTTATGTAAGTAGATGGTGAGCATTTGGAAAAGGTTTTGAGGTCAATAGGTTAGGAACAGAAATAAGACTGCAAAGCCTCAAGGAATCCCTTCAATTTTAGCTCTATCTCCTTCCCAACCCTACATAGTTCCCCCAGATGACACTCCTGTCACTTCAGGCTTGGCATTGCCTGTCTGCAATACCAACCTTCCCTAGGATCCCACCCTTCACACTGCCTCTCAGTTTTGAAATTTACTTCATTTGAATTACTCTATTCATACCACATTGTTATCCTACCTTGACTTAACCCCTAAAGGTCATCTCTGTCTCATTCCTGCATCCCAGCAGCAGCTTACCAGCCTGACGGCTTAAAGCCTTGGTTTGTTACTGCTATTTTGAGCTTGTTCTATATTAAGAAACATACATGATTTTATCCTAAATGCTAGTTCCTATTAATTGCTATAGACTGCTTCAGGTGCTATGTTAGGAAGGATTCTGAGGTCTCATCCTAACTTAGTCAGAAAAGGATGTCTTGGCTGTTAGAAATATTTGCCATAGTCAATGGAGAGGAAAATGGAAAACATCTGCTATATATCTGCCAAACATCCTCTATATTACTAAATCCTGTGCTTTGTTTTAGTTATTTCCTCAAACACACACACACACACACACACATATACACACATAATTTTAAATGAGTGATTTTCGTTTTACGTTCTTACATCTAGTAGTTCAACCCACGTAATCAAAACAATTTTAACCACATGGTAGCAGCCTGGTGTTGCAAGTCCAGACATTTGAAAATGGGGTTTGTGAAATTAACTTGTAAAAAAACAAGAGTAATGTAACAAATTATAAAACATTTACATGTAATTTATGTTTACTAACCACATTGCCTCAAAAGATCTGGAATAAAAACAGTACAAAACAACTCACTTTGATGGACTAGAAGGGGAAGAAGATATGGTCTAAGCATGGCATAAGGTCTGGGAGGTCAAGCCTAAAGAATGGAAGGTCTTTGCCACACCCGGTTTAGAATCACCCAAGGAGATCCTGGAAAAAAGGGAGGTACCTCTGAAAGAAAAAGACACCAAAATCAAGTTGCGTTAGTTCAGGGCTTTCGAGGGTAGATGCTAACTATAGGAAACATCTTGTGAATGAGATGGTATTAGACTCTGTCCCAAAATGAATAACCTTGAAATTGAAATCCACAAAAAGAAAAATCATATGAGTTAAAGCTTCCGTAGTCTATCTTTAAACAGAATTTTGGGGAAAAATCTATTTAAAACAAGCATTTAGAAAAGCATCATTTCCCTGGCATGATTATAATGTGCTTCATGTTGGCAGGAAGACTTCATTTCCAGTGATATTTTCCAATTGTTAAAATAAAAAAAAAATCCCTGCCGCTTTCTTTGCAATCCATAATTTTGTATTTTTAATTTCGATAACTCAAGTGTCTCTAAGCAGAAATAAGCTGCATATTCATGAGCCCTGATTTGCTGTAATCATTATTTCTGAGGCTTTCTATCTGTGAAGACTCCAAGTACTTGAGTCCTTGTTCTCAGGCAATTATATTAGATTGGCTTGGAGCTGAGGGAGTTGGGAGACCCCACTTCTTCATTTTCTCTTTGAAGGGCTCTGTTGGTCTCTCTGAGGTCAACTTTCCTTGCTCCCAAACAGGGATGATAATTAGTGGGCTCAACACTGGCAGGAGGGATAAAAGTCTATTTAATATGTTAACTAGAGAACTGTTAACTTTTCATCAATCAGCCTTTGGTCATAGACAGCAAAGGGAAAACCAAAGGGAAAAAAAGGGTATATTAAATGTGCTGAGCAAAAAGTAAAGCAAGGAAAACATATATCAGCTATGTTTTGTATATGTGAAAAATAATGAATACAGAAATAAAAAATTAAAATAAAACATAGATGACCAAAGGGCAAAACAAAAATAATAAAATAAAATAACAAATTACTAGGAACAAAAGAAACATCTAGAAATCATCGATCTTCCTGTCTAAAACATGTCTTCTCTTGGTGGAAACAGCCCAGGTTTGGGGTTTGAAGAAATGGGAGTCTGAATGTCAGCTGTGCTACTTACCAGCTAGCTGTCCAAGCGCAAGTTCCTTAACTTCTAGGCTCTGCTTTCTTTGTCAGGACTGACACCCCCAATCTATGAGGGAATAGTCACACTTTCTTCTAAAGTTTTGTTGGCAGACTTAAATGAGATGTCTCAAAGCGTGTAGTGTGGAGTCTAGCACAAAGTATGCACTCAGTGAATGCTAGTGCCTTGTTCTGCCTGATTTCTCTTTTCTCCCTTCTGGCTAAATAGCTATTCTGTTTTTAAAGGCCTTACAGCTCCTCTTAGCAACCATTCCAGATTATAACAAATGTCCCATTTAGGTAGTTCTTCCTAAAAGTACCAGAAGAGATCTCTAAACATCATCTATCCCTTTGCCTGCGATTGGGCTTTCCTTGGGTATAATGGAGAGAGCACAAACTCGGGTTCAAAATCAGGCTCTGCTATTGACTTGAAAAATGACCTTGGATTCTCTAAACTTCAGTTTCTTCATCTGTAAAATGGGGGGTAAAATACCTATAACATAGGGTATTTTTTGGAATGTTTTTAACAATTGTATAAAAGGGCTTATTACAACAGTAACTGGACAATAAATGAACAATTAACGCTTCATGTTGTGACATGTACTGTAGTCTTCCAACTTCCCCAAGAAAATGCTACCAAGAAGAAACAACCCACATGGGGACTGTGTCCTTCCTTTCGGCAATTAGTTGGCCATAGTTATATGGCCATGTCATTCAGATCTAGAATCAGTTGAAATCAGTAGCTAGATTCCACCCAAAACCTCCATTTTTCAGATGTTTTAGTTAAAGCTTAGAGAGTTTAAGTCCCCTTCTGGAGTCACATAGCAAAGGAAATCTGAGATTTTTAAGGCCATGTGATCAAAATAACTGTGGGTCTTAGGGCAACTGCTCAGCTTTCTAGAACACCATAAATCTATGTCTTTAACAGTCCAATCCCAAACCATTTTTTCCTGTCTGTCAGTCTGGTTCTATATTTTTTAGGATAAGTTCAATTTGAAATATATGTTAGCAGCATATGAATTTGTTCACTGATTTATAGAATGAATCTCTACCAGGGAAACAATGACCTTTACTATGTAAACTCCTTGAAGATAAGGACTATGACTTAATCTTCAGATAGCTAAAAGTACTTAGTAAAATGCCTCCTAATCAGTATTCATCAAATAAATCATGGAGAATTATCTAATTGGGAATCTCCCTTAGTTTTGTTTTTCCCCTGGCTCCTTCCTTGCTGTGTCATTCATGAAAGACAGAGCATCTCTTTCCCCCTCTAAACCTTTGCACTTGTTCCTCTCCCTGCATCACTCTTCCCCACCGAGTCAATTAGTTGGCTCATTCTCTTTTAGTTCTGGGTTCAAGCTCCACTTTCTCCCAGAGAACATCACAGACTTTCCTTTGTAAACACCAGTTACTTACTATCCAACAACCCTGTAACTTCTTCAATTGTTCCCGTTCCACTCAGAATGACCAGATGGTGTCGTTTACATGAGCTATAGGAGAACATTACTTATCTGACCTGTTCTCTGCTACATGCTTAGGGCCTAGCCTTGTTCCCAGCAGCCAGGAAAGCCTAACACATATTCGTTGGAAAGTGAGCAAAAGAATGCAAAGCAAGAACACAGAGTGAATTTCTAATCTAGTGTCAGGAATTCATGAACCGACTCCTATTTGTCTTCAGTTACAGAGTTAGAAACTGTGAACTCAGTGCACTTGGTTTTCTTTCCTCATTATTTAAAAAATGAATCAACTAATTAAAGCATTCCAGGGTGCAAGTTTAGCACGGTGGTGGATTTTGAAGGCTTCAAGTCCCACTCTGAGGCTTCAGCTTGATCCCAGGTGAACGTTAAGGCTCCTAAAAATCAAGCTTGGTGATTGCACTGGAGAGTTTTGTGTTTCTTTTGAAAATGGAGCCTCATCTGCGATTCTAGAGATGAGCACTTGCACTTTAGATCGTTCTTGTTTGGTTACAGAGAAAGAGCATGTCGATTCCCAGGACAATGATTAAAAAGGCATTTCCCCCTCTTCTAATCTTTCTATATGAGTGAATCAGAGCTGACAGACCATTACAGCAGTACAGTACCCAGCTAACAATACTGACTGAAAAGCAACTACCTTGCTTATTTTCTGTTGACTTAATGATGGGACAGGCCCAAATGGAGCTGGCTCTTAGCTTTTAGTCCATAATCCTGTCATACTGCTTAACCACTACCATATTGGCCATGTAGAAAGAGATAGCAAGCTAAAAATAAAAGCCTGCCCAGGTATTTTGAAACTACCACAAGGCCGTATTACTCTTACATCTAGAGTTTTCTTCCTCACATCATACAAATGAATCAAATGAAAATATACCCCACATGCCTCATTAAAAGTAATTTTTGTGGGGCACCTGGGTGGCTGAGTCGGTTGAGTTCCAACTTCGGCTCAGGTCAAGATCTCGCAGTTCATTGAGTTCCAACCCCATGTCAGGCTCTGCGCTGACAGCTCAGAGGCTGGAGCCTGCTTCAGATTCTGTGTCAACCTCTCTCTGCCCCTCCCATGCTCATGCTCTGTCTCTGTTTCTATCTCTCAAAAATAAATAAATATTTTTAAAAAGTTTTCTTAAAAATGAAAGTAATTTTTGCTATATAAACATTCCTTTTTTAAAATTTATTTAAATGTCTTTTTTTTATCTTTTTGAGAGAGAAAGAGACAGAGACAGAGCATGAGCAGGGGAGGGGAAGAGAGAGAAGGAGACACAGAATCTGAAGCAGGCTCCAGGCTCTGAGCTGTCAGCACAAAACCCAAGGCAGGGCTCGAACTCACGAACCCCAAGATCATGATCTGAGCCAAAGTCGGTCACTTAACCAACTGAGACATCCAGGCGCCCCAGCTACAAAAACATTCTTAAGCATTTTATAAATTTCATCAAACTATCTGGCTTTATACAGCAAATTTATATCAGTAATCATCGCAAATTCCTATGAGGTGAGAAAATTAATCTAAAAAAGGTTGTCAAATTGAGTGAAATTTTATGACATACATTTCAGAATTATTATAATTGACAAAATATTGTGTTTTGTGAATATCTGGTTCAACATTTATTCCATTATGATTTTTTAGCTTTTTATTGTATTTTTGAGCCAATTAAAAGAATTTTTTTTTTCAGGTCTCAAACATAGCCCTTTAAAAAAAGCCCATAAACCCTAATCTCTTAGTAGATAAATCACTCCTGCATGTGCCTGATCCATTCAAAAGTCAGATTTAGAACTGATCACTTTCCATAGGTAATCGTTCCTCTACAGTAAAACCACCAGCAGATTAAACTGCAATTGTGCATAAAAACAAAATACATAATGTTTGATCTATGGAATAGAGAAATGAATAGTCTGTTGACCCTATTCGGTGAAAGACTTAATGGAGATGAGATAATTTTGACAGACCTAAAGACAGAATCTACCAAATAGTAGGTACTCACAATCATTAGTCCTCAATTTAGTTTATATTATATACAGTAGCCAGAAATGTATCTATTTCCTCAGCCTAAACCAAATATTCATGCACCTTCATTTGGTGGTGAAAGTGACTATATTCAAATATTTTACCTTAAATTTATGTTTCTTTTGTTTTCAACAATTTGGAAACTTCTGATACCCCAGAATCTTTTGTTAAAATTGTCATAACCGGTTTCAAAGAAACAGGTTGCGCACTATACTTTCTTATATATACGTACAGTGAAAGGGCTCACAGTTATCAATACTTTCTGAGAAAGTGTATGTGGGGTGTAAATGAGAAGACAAAATAAGCCAGGGCATGGGATATCCATATTCTCATTTCCAAACAGTTTGGTATTAGCATTCGGTGTCATTTGAAGCAACCTTTTTAAATCACATTGGTGATTAGGTAATTTTCCTCTTCAGCTATCCAATTTTTCAGAAGCTCATCCCTTGAATTGAGTGTATTAATATTAAAGCTTGCAAAATAGCGACCTTGGAAAAAATGTATGCTCTGACTTTTCCCCTTTCAGAAGTGACTTCATAAGTGGCTGCAGCCCTCTGATGCCCAATCAGCTGAATCGCAATGACAATAATTAATATTTATCAAGCACATGTAATATGCCAACACTGTGCTTTACATACATTACTTCATTTAATTTCTACAGCAGCACTATGAAGCAGATACTCTCTCCATCCTATAAATGAGAGAACTGACACTTAAAGTCTAAGCAAGCTGTAAAATCTGACAGCTGGCAAACAGTGCAAGCCACATTAAAAGCCAAGAAGCTGACCAAAGAGCTCACACTCCTACCTTCCAGACTACAGTCACTTCTTCTCTTAAGGGGATAATTTAATCCGACTGATTATTTAACAGGCCCAGGTAAAATTCTAAGAGAATGGAATTTTTCTTTTTTTCAGTGGACCAATAATCCTGAGATTATGATATAAAAACACTACAGCCTGAACTCCCCAAACCTAAACTGATGCTCTCTCATTGTCAGACATTCAATAAGATTTAATTGGCAGTGTTATGCAGACAAAACCTTTCTGGATACGGCAAGGGTTGGGGTGTCCAGGCATCCTCATATCGACGGCATCAGCTTAAAAGATGTACGCTAAGAAAGCTACAGCTTTTAATCTTCAACGTAAATATTGATTGACCTCTTTTTTCCTCCAACTTTTCAAAAAGATGTGGAAAGAAAATAAAAGGGTGAGCCAAGCTGAGAACACGATCAAGAAGAAGAGGGGGGGAAATACCACTATCGGGTGCTGCTTGGTTTCACGTTTCTCCAGTGAACTACTCTATCCTGATAGCTATCTGAATAACTCCACTTGACTTGGGTGATTTGTCAGGAAAACTGATAGCCATAGAACTGGGAATATCCTTTGAACTTGCAAAAGTCTGCATTATCTTCTTGAAGCTTCCTTTTGCATCTTTTTTAAACACAAGAAAGGGAAGCACAAAAAGGTTCACTAGGATTCAGCAGAGTTCCTCATCTACCTTGGTGTTAGCCCATTCAAGCTATCGTCGCAAACACCACACACTGGTGCCTTATCAATCATAGAAATTAGTTTCTCATAGTTCTGAAAACTGAAGGTCCAAGATAGGTTACCCCCATGGTCAGGTTCTGGGGAAGGCCCTCTTCCAGGTTAGACTGCCAGATTCTCACTGTGTCCACACAAGGTAGAAGGGGTGAGTTAGCTCTCTAGACTTTCTTTTATAGGGGCATGGATCTCACTCCTGAGAGCAGAGACCTTGTCACCTAATCCCAAAGGCCCCATCTCCTGATACCATCACATGGGGCACTGGGATTTCAACATGTGAATGTGGGAGGACACGAACATCAGACCATAGTACTTTCCTAGATAGGTATAATCTCACTCCCTCCTCCCTCTCTCTCTCTCTGTCTGTCATACACACACACACACACACACACACACACACACACACACATGCAAAATAACCTTTATTTATTTCACAATTACATGTGCACTCCAGCTACCTAAGGGCTTTTATGATTCTAATATGTATACATTTCCACATGTTTTCATCAAACATTTACTGAATTCCTATTACATCCTAGATGCTATGAAACAACATCAAGTATACAACATGAATAATCTATAGTTCTTATTGGATTTTGGAGAGTCTTTGTTTAAGGAGACATAGAAAAAAAAGGTCAATTTTTTTGAGTACTTACATGTCCAGCAGAGTGATTTCCATTTATGCTCTCACTTAGTCATCACAAGACCCTCATGATGTAGATAATAATTTTTTTTTTCCATTTTCCAGTTGTGGTAACTGAAGCTTACATAAGGCAAGTAATGACAAGATCCAGGTGATGAATTATTGCCACTATAACTAGTAGAAGCTCACATATATATTAAGCACTTACTGTGAGCCAAGAATTGTTCCAAGCACCTTCCACGGATTAGTTGATTTACTCTTACAATCTTCCTTCTACCAATAAGGAATCAGGATCACAGAGATGTTAAATAAGTTCTCCAAAGTTACCCAACCAGCAGATGGCTGAGCTGGGAGGCAAACCCCAGCATTACGATACCAGTTGTTCTTAAAAACTCACAGACTCAAGTCTGACCATCCCCAAATTCATGCTCATCACCATGATGAAACTGAAAAGCAATGTAGGGCGTCCTTAATTATGATAATGTGTTCATCTTCCTGGTCAGAATACTAATGAGAGAAGAAAACTTAAGGACAACAGTTTATTTCAACAGATAATAACCGTCTTTTGGAATGCTGTCTGACCTCAATCTATAAATTATACTCAGAAGTTATAAAATTCAGAAACAAAACTAGGGCTCCACTAAATTGCCATTACCTGGTTCAGTTTGCCACCTATTTTTCCTGTTTATAACAAAGGACTGAGTGACTAATAGTCAATTACTACATAATAATGCTTTCCACCTATGAGTAGTATATTCCATATGCTCCATGAGAGCAAAAGTTAGGTCCATTTTTACTCCCCACTTCGTTTCACAAATTGGGCATCATGATTGGCACATCGTAGTCCCTCAATAATTTTTTATTGGCTATATGTTGAGAAAACCTTTCTGAACAAGCACTTAAGAGGATTTCCAGAGCTGGGACTAGGGCAAATGAGGCACCCATCTTGACTGCAAATTTTAAGGAGGCACCAAAAAGCTGCTTTTGCCTCAGGCTCCAAGTTGGCTTAGCAAGGCATTTAACAGATCCTGTCTTTACAAAAAAGTTTGGTACTTTGTTCATATGGATTATTGTACATTTATTTTTTCTCTGCCCTTATTAGATACATTCTGGTTACACACAAACTCAATAAAAGCAATGTAAGGCAAGAATATAAAGAAATGACTCAGACATGGATCCTATCTTCCTGGACTCACAGGGAAGTAGATTATTTTATTGTGAACACAAATACAGTACAGAGTAGAAAGGGATGCATGCCATAAGAAAATCATACCTAAATTTCTATTATTTTTGAAGCAAAAGGGTCAGAATTATAACATCCAGTTGGAATAAGAAATTTTTATTTCTAAATCCTAACTAAACTGATTTCTTTTCTATAATAAATCTAGAAAAGACTCAAATGCCATCCCACAAATAAAACCAGTGAAACTTCTTTTTTTTTCTTTTTTTCAATGAAACTTCTAATGTTGGAATATGGAGAACAGTTATTTTAAAACCTTATGTGTGATTCCTATCTTAGAAAACTTGGAGCTCAATCTAGCTGTAATTTACTGAGATTGCAAAAAACCTACTAATTCTCAAGGATTTAGTGAGAATGGTTCACCATCCAGTTAAGCTAACCTGGGCTCCAAACAGTTCTACCTTTCGGCTGGGTGGTCTTGGGCTAATTGCTAAACTTCTCTGACCCGCAGTTTTCTCCAATGTAAAATGAGAGGTAATAATACTTAGTTCATAAGGATGTTATGAGAATGAAATGAAACAATTTATGTAGAGTGCCTGGTGCGTGGTGGTTACCGAGGCAGTGCCCCCACGGGTTTAATTAAAGCTTTGGCTCTCTGCCTCTCAGTGAACAAAAAACTTTGAGTGTCATAATTAATGGAAGAAGTCCAAAGGAATAGAATGTCAAAACCACGAGCCAGATAGAAACGAATGAGCTGGCATCCTTTCCAAACTCTTGGCTTTTTTTTTTTTTTCCTCCTAAATTTAGATTTTTCTGAGTGCTTAAAAAGTGGCCCGAGGCTGCCATCTAGTGGTTGAATGAATGAACACCAAGCCCTTGTATTTAAGAACCAGAGCTATGAATCCTTCCAAAGGGGCTTCTAATGTAAAAAAACACCTCCTCCACACAAGACTTGATTGGTAGCAAAGTGCCGGCTTCCTTGAGCACAGAAGTAAAGCTACTGACACATTTCCTTGAGTTCCCTTCAACTCTGTGCCCCACATTTCCAAAGGTCTTGGCCCCACCATCCTGTCAAAACCTAGGTCAGCCACCTATCACCTTGAAAAGACTGAGTAATTTACACTGTTATTTCTAAAATTTCCTAATGCAAGATCATTCCATGAGATATGTGCACTTTAATTTTTATTTAATTTGGATTTTCTTCTATTTTGCATTTCGTTTTATTCTGCATTCAGTTAAGGACACAATTGCTTCAAGGCAGTGGCTCTCAAACTATGGTAGGTATCAGAATCATCCTGAGGGCTTTTTAAAATACAGAATACTGGACCCCATTGCTACACTTTTGGAAACATGGATTTCTAACAAGTTCCCAGATGATAAAATGCCATCGGTCTGGGGGATCACAGTTTAGTCCCCACTTCTAATGACAGAATTTCACTTTTTAAAGGAGCTCCTTTACAGACTTTCTTACGCTATTTCCTATACTTCTGAAATCCATCCATTCTCTCCATCCCCACAGCCACCTTTGCACTAGTGACCGCTGCGTCTCTCCTCTACTCCTGCAACAGTCTCCCTCAGTTTTGCCCCCTCTAGCAGATTCTTCATATATAGACTTAAGTCATCAAAAGCGTATCACTATCCAGCCCCATCAAAGGCTTCCAATGGACCTCAGGACCCAATTCAAACATATCCTTCAAGACCTTTTATAATCTAGCCCCTACTTTATGTCCATCCCACTCTACCCAGTTCTGCACATTACTCATTGTGCTCGTTCTAGCCTAGTGGTTCTCAAAGTGTGGTCCCCAGATGAGCAGCATCAGCATCACCTGACAACTTGTTAGAAATGCAAATTCTTCAGCCTTCTTAGGCCTGCTGATACAGAACGCTTGGGGTAAGCTGCAGCTGTCTACATTTAACAAATCTCCAGGAGATTCTGATGCAGCCGACGTTTAAGAACCACTGCCCCTGCCATCTTCAACCATTTGCCAAACATGTCATACCTTCCCTCTCACTGCCACAGTTTTGCACATGCCTCTCCTGGAAGCGTTCAGCCCTACCGCCTTACCATGACAAGTCCTCACTGCTCCTTACTTATGTTAATCACTTCTTCCCAGATAATTTCCCTGTCCCCAGTCTAGATTCCAGGCTCATGTTAGGAATTTCACAGCACCCCGCACCTCCCTCAGCACCCAAGTCATTACTATAATATAATGTAAGTTGAGTGCTCACATGTCTCCATCCTTGTCCAGGTGCTGACTACTTGTTATCATATGCATATTGTATCTCAAATGCCTAGGGCAGGGCCTGGCTCAGAACAGGTGTCCAGTATTTGCTGAATGAATAAGTATCACATGAACAGTTGCCTTCTCCACTTGGCACCATATGTAAGACATAAAAAAGATGAGTAGTGATGAGTAAGATATTTTCTCACTCAGACATTATCTGGCCTTGGAAGAAGCTCATTGATTTCAAAGTGAATTGTGAGTAGCTCTGGTCTGAATAACCTATTGCTGTTGTAAGTCAGCCTTAGAATAACAATGTGACGGGGGCGCCTGGGTGGCGCAGTCAGTTGAGCGTCCGACTTCAGCCAGGTCACGATCTCGCGGTCCGTGAGTTCGAGCCCCGCATCAGGCTCTGGGCTGATGGCTCGGAGCCTGGAGCCTGTTTCCGATTCTGTGTCTCCCTCTCTCTCTGCCCCTCCCCCGTTCATGCTCTGTCTCTCTCTTTCCCAAAAATAAATAAAAAACGTTTAAAAAAAAAAAAAAAAAAAAGAATAACAATGTGACGTGAGCAATGCTTTGTTTAAGTTCAACCAACACACTGAGGTCTTATGACCTCTGTCAGGCACTGAGCTAGGAACACCAAATCTAAGGAGCACCTAATCTCTCATGCGTTACAGGCCCACAAACAATTAGAATAGTGCCACAGGATCACAGGGGAGGTAGAAATAGTGTGGACCATTCTGGAAAGTCTTCAGCAAGAAAAGTGAGTTAAGCCATTGTAATCGGTTGAATAATGCCCCCCCCCCCAAGAGATATATTTAAGTCCTAACATCCAGTTTCTGTGAATGTGATATCATTTGGAAAAGGGGTCTATGCAGATGTAATTAAGGATTTTGTGATGAGATCACCCTGGATTTAGAGTGGGCCCTAAATTCAATGACTAGTAGTATTCTTCTAAGAGAAAGGAGAGGGAGGGTGGGTGGCTCAGTTGGTTGAGCATCCGACTTCAGCTCAGGTCATGATCTCATGGTTCATGGGTCCGAACCCTGCATCAGGCTCTGTGCTGACAGCTCAGAGCCTGGAGTCTGCTTCGGATTCTGTGTCTCTCCCTCTCTCTGCCCTCCCCTGCTCATGCTCTGTCTCTCTCTGTCTCTCAAAAATAAATAAACATTAAAAGAAGAGGGAGACTTGAGAAGAGGAGAAATGAGGAAAAGATCACATGAGGATCGAGGAAGAAGCTGGAGTGACAGGGCAAGGAATGCCAAGGATTTCTGGCCCCCACCAGAAGCTGGGAGAGGGGCTCAAAGTCTCCAAAAGGAACCAATTCTGCCAACATCTTAATTTTGGACTTCTGGCCTCCAGAACTGTGTGACAGCATAAATTTCTGTTGTGTTAAGTCACCAAATGTGTGATAATTTGTAACGGTGGCCCCAGGAAACTAAAACAGCCTTGAAGGGTGAATTGAAAGTAAGCTGCTAGTCAATGAAAATGGAAAGCACAAAGGTACAATCTCATTAAATCATGTGTTTCCCCCCCACACACACACACAAATCCAGTGAATAAATGAGCAGAAGACATGAATAGACACTTTTCCAAAGAAGACATTCAGATGGCCAACACACACATGAAAAGATGCTCAACATCACTCATCATCAGGGAAATACAAATCAAAGCCACACTGAGATACCACCTCACGCCGGTGACAGTGGCTAAAATGAACAGGAAACAACAGATGCTGGCAAGGATGTGAAGAAACGGAAACGCTCTTGCACTGTTGGTGGGAATGCAAACTGATGCAGCCTCTCTGGAAAACAGTGTGGAGGTTCCAGGGATACAGGAGTGCTGATGCATAGGGGCACTTGTACCCCAATGTTTATAGCAGCATTTTCAACAATAGCCAAATTATGGAAAGAGCCTAAGTGTTCATCAACTGATGAATGGATATAGAAAATGAGGTTTATGTATACAATGGAATATTACTTGGCAATGAGAAAGAATGAAATCATGCCATTTGCAGCAAGATGGATGGAACTGAAAGGTATTATGCTGGGTGAAATAAGTCAGAGAAGGACAGGTATCATTTTCACTCATATGTGGATCTTGAGAAACTTAACAGAAGACCATGGGGAAAGGGATGGGGGAAAAAATAGTTACAGAGAGGGAGGGAGGCAAACCACAAAAGACTCTTAAAAACAGAGAACAGGGGCGCCTGGGTGGCTCGATCAGTTAAGCGTCCAACTTCGGCTCAGGTCATGATCTCACGGTCCGTGAGTTCAAGCCCCACGTCGGGCTCTGGGCTGATGGCTCGGAGCCTGGAGCCTGCTTCCGATTCTGTGTCTCCCTCTCTCTCTGCCCCTCCCCTGTTCATGCTCTGTCTCTCTCTGTCTCAAAAATAAATAAAAGTAAAAAAAAAAAAAACAACAGAGAACAAACTGGGGGTCGATAGGGGAGGAGAGAGGATAAAACGGTTGATGGGCATTGAGGAGGGCACCTGTTAGGATGAGCACTGGGTGTTGTATATAAGCCAATTGACAATAAAATAGATTCATAAGAAAAATCATGTGTTCTGAAGACACCAAGAAATCTAATGAAAGAACCAATAAATCAACTCAAAAGGTAGGATATCACTGATTTGTGCAGGGCTGTGAATCTTATGCTGTGTTAGAAACTGGAATCATATTAAGAGGTATTGGATGTTATTACAGGCAGCAAACTCAGAAATAGGAGAATTATAATAGCTATTATCATTGTTCTTAACCAGACACAGGAGAGGAAAGGAACACTTTAATACCAGCCAGGCCTTGAACCCAATCTCAAGAGCAGAAATCTAATAATCAAGTTGAACTAGGTAGAAGCTTTCTTTCTCCTAAGCCTCAGACCAAAACAGACTCTGAGGCCTGTTCTCCCTATTTACTCCCTCGACTTCCAATGCTCTTTGCCACTATGCTGCAATGAAAGAAAACTGTTAAAATCTAAACTGAGGCACCTTAACATTTTCAAAACTTAAGCTGAGCAGACATTGATTGGAATCAGGCAGTGCCAAACGGTCAGTGGTTAGGAGTTGCTCCACTGACAGGCACTAGGGGAGAGGCTTTTAGAGAGGAGACCTAAAAGCAAAGAAGGAAATTATTTGATTGGTGATAGCTTAAGTGCTTGCCTTATTTGGGAATGCCTGGTTGGCTGTTTGTGATTGTTCTTCAGTTTGATTTTCTCGGGTTCCAGTGCATTGGCCCTGGCTCAGGTTTTGGTTTGCTCAGCAGGCTAACAAGCATTAGAGGTACCCCAGTCTAACGGCCAGCTTGTGTAATTACTTTAACAAAACCAAGCCCACACCCTGTGGCATCACCAAAAACGGAGCCAGAGAGTTCCAGAAGGATTGTGTTTACTGGCACTGGGGCACCTAGGCCATTGTTCTGGGACTGGCTTCAATATGGAAAAAAGAGATGGTTAAGAACAGTTACACCCACTCTGGTACATGTCACTGCCCTCTCAAACTTGCCACAGGTTGCCTGTTGTAAATTTTACATATATAAATACACATGTATACTTACACACATACTATGTACACACAGATATATGTATACATATATATATATACATATATATATAAAGCAAATACAATTTGCGTTAAAGAATTTCTTTATTACTTCCTATTCACTGAAGGGTTCTTTTCTTTTCTTTTTAGCTAAAATCACAGTTACTTCATAGCTAGCACACAGGATGGTATCTAAATGGTTGAATTCTAGGCTTTTGAAAACATTCAGTTGTTAGTAAGATACTCTCTATCTTCTTTGACAGATCCTGTAAAGTACTTAATTGTGAAATGTTGTTTGCTCACAGCATCTTTTCATAAATAACTGCAAAATAAGCTATTTCAAATGAAAAGAAGATAAACAGTGATATTTTTAACCCAAGAAAGAACTCTTCAGTCTACTTACTTTGAAACACATGATCTGTCTTAGCCAAGATTTAATTTTATCCTGAAGGTGGTCCTTCTCAGCCTCCAAACCAAATGCCCCCATCATCCTATCCCCAGAAATGTCATTCGTACTACACCCCGAGCCACAGGACTCACCAGTCTGGATTTGATCCATTTCCCCAACTAAGTCACGTGGCGCACACACATCTGTGATGCTCCTTCCTCTGTGACACCTGCCAACACAGCCGGAAGCCCTTGATCAACATAAGACGTGAGAGGCAAGGGAAGCAGGTCCTCTCTGAGCCAGTTCTTGCAATGACAATGTAGAGCCAAACTCAAACGGAGTCATTATGTCAGGGGAAAAATGGAGACAGTCAATGCAGGTGTATAAAAAAGAACAAAAGTTAACCTCACCTCACAGGAATTCACAACTCTCCTCAGAGATCAGCAGAGGATGCCAGCCAAACCCCAAACACCAAGGCTCTTCACAGCATCTCTGGACTTCCTTGTTGCCCTGACTCAGCCACCCTATTCCAGATAAGGAAAAAGACCACCTGGCAACCAATCAGCTGAACAAGCCAGATAACTTCTGCATTTACCCTATAAAAGTCCTTCAGTCTGTGAGCAACTTGGAACTCATTGCTCCATAGTCTTGAGTTTCTGGGCTTGCACGTCAAAACTGTTGCAATGAACTCATCTTTCTGCTTTGTTTTGCTCAGTATGCAGAGTTTGGTTTTGCACAATAACCTGGTTCCTGGAGAAAGCAGGGACCACAGGAGAGAGAATGTGCTTCATTAGTCTTTTCCTGCTCCATACTAGTCTATATCATCTAGACTCAACCTGCCCTCACCCCTTTTCCCATTGTGCTGTTTAAACTCACTTCTACTTCTCGAACACTATAATGCCCCACCCCCCCATAGTTCTAAACGTCAAGGGCCAACAAACTAAAGTTTTCATAGCAATAAATAGTCTGCCCTCTCTGCAGCGAAAAAGATCAAGTCTCTTTTGGTTCAACAAGCCTTAAAAACATCCTAGTTTCATTTTCAGTCAGGCCATAGTGAGACAGGGGGACAACATCTCAAACATACATGTTCTATGTGACACTTAATTGTCCAAGTGTGTAAGAAATTTCACAAGTATTTCCCTTTAACCCAGCTCTGTCATCATTTCCTTTTCCAAAGTTACATGGGAATCTTGGGAGCTTACCAGCACCTGAAAAATCAACAGAAGTCATCTAATCTTCAGTCCATTGTGACTGTTGCCACTATCCTCACTGTCTGCTTTTGCAGGACCCCCTGAGGTGGGCAGTTCCACTGCTACCATGTCAATGGTGCACAAGAGACTTTGCCTACCTAGCTCAGTAGCCCCAGAATTCTGCTTCCTGGCAATACTGATTTTGCTAGACTTCTGTACTGCCCTAGAATGAGTGGACAAAAGTTAACAACCTGCCTGCTACTTCTGTCTCTATGAATTTTCTCCAGTGAACACTGCTGTCCCAGATCTGATGTGTATGCTCTCTGGTTATCTGCCTTTGCATGTATATCGCACCCCCTATGCCAGAAAAAAGGGGAAAAAATGAATCTCTGGAGTAAGAATCACTTCATTCTTTTATGGCAATCTTGTATTATCCAATACTCCAAAGCCATGCAAGATGACTAAGGGCATTTTGGGGGCAACTGGGTGGCTCAATTGGTTAAGCATCCAACTCTTGATTTTAGCTCAGGTCATAATCTCACACATCAGGCTCTGCGCTAACAACACACAGAGCCTGCTTGGAATTCTCTCTCTCTCTCTCTCTCTCTCTCTCTCTCTCAACAAATAAATATTTTTTAAAAAAGACTAAGGACACTTTGGACTTCTTCTAAGGTGGCTGACTGAATACAGGTGTTCCATAAACAATCGTAAAATAAATACAATAGTAAATCAATAGTAAAATAAATACAAACAATATCATTCTAAAATGCAAAGAGAATGGAAGGAAGCTGATGAAGAAGTTAACACATTTTTGAAAGATGAAAAGCTAACTGATTCACCAGAGTGGAGAAAGCTTAAAACCTGACTTCAGGAAAAAGATTATACCCCCAAAGAAAACCTATTCAGTCAGAGAAAGACAGAAAGACAAAAAGAAGGGAGGGAAAGGAGGGATGGAAGGAAAGAAAGGAAGAAGGAAGGAAGGACACAGATGTAAGGGTAGGGAAGGGAGAAAAGGAGAAGAGAGAAGCACACAGGAACTGAAGGCTCCAAGTACCTCAGAAAACAGAGTGAGATGTGGTGATCATTTAAAAATCTGTATAAGGAGTCATTAAACCCCCATATCCCCATGACCACACCACAGCCAGGAATTTACTTTTCCCAGACCACCACAAGACACTGCAGGACTTATTCTATAAAGACACTGAAGCAGAGAGATCCTGGACTCTGGAACACTGGGCACTGAGGAGAGAAGGGGCAGGGCACCTAACTGGAAACAGGGGGACTGAGAATTCCCCCTCCCTATCTCACTCCCAAAACACTGTCAGCTAAACTTTTTTTTTTTTATTCTGCAGGCATAATATTAGAGGATCCCTTGGTGGAGAAAATGAATGCTCACTAAGAAGTTCTATAATAATTTTTGAAAAAAGTTTGGGGATGTATCCCCAGTTGTCTGATCACTAACACAGCAGAGGTCATTACGTGCAATCACCTTGGTATAACTGACATTTTGGACCATATGATTCTTTGTTGTGGGGCCTGTCCTGTGCATTAGAAGATATCTGGCAGCATCCCTGGACTCTACCACTAAAAGACATAGCTCTTCCCCAGTGGTGACAATCAAATATTATTCCAGGAGCAACTTGGTGGCTCAGTCAGTTGAGCATCCAACTCTTTTTTGTTGCTGTTGTTAAGGTTTATTTATTTTTTGAGAGAGAGAGACAGAGCACAAGCAGGGGAGGGGCAGAGAGAGAAGGAGACAAAGAATCAGAAGCAGGGTCCAGGCTCTGAGCTGTCAGCAAAGAGCCCAACACGGGGCTCAAACTCACAGACCACGAGATCATGACCCGAGCCAAAGTCAGATGCTTAACCAACTGAGCCACCCAGGCGCTCTGAACACCTAACTCTTGATCTCAGCTCAGGTCATGATGTCACAGTTTGTGGGATAGAGCCCCTCATCAGGCTCTGTGCTGATAGCATGGAGCCTGCTTGGGATTCTCTCTCTCCCTCTCTTTCTCTGCCCTTCCCCAGCTGTGCATGCTCGTTCGCTCACTCTCTCTCTTTCTCTCTCTCAAAAATAAATAAATAAACTTTAAAAAAATATTCCAGACATTGTGAAATGTCCTCTGGGGGGCAAAATTGCTCTTAGATGAATGATTGCCCACAGTCCATTTAAAAATACAAAATAAAATATTAAGGTAAATGCAAGAAGAGGCAGTTACAATGTTCAGTGCTTTGTCTCTAATGAACATAAGCAAGGGATAAAAAGTGGGGTAGGGGATTTGAGTCACAGAGGTAGATGGAATTAGCTGTTACTATAAGTGCTAAGAAGACAAAGATGATAACTTTCAAATGTATAAGACCAATGATGTAAAAACTTAGAAAAAATTGTTTTTCTTTTGGGAACTAGGGAGTTCTTCACTGAAGAAGCTGTGTTTGAAAACTATCTTAAAGGGCCATAACGATTGAGAAGGATAGAAAAAAGAAGGTGGAAGACATTTCAAGCAGAGGAATTTATGTTTAGATCACACATGCAAGTCAGGGAAAACAGAATCAATGTTACTGGAGCAGTTACGGGGGAACAAGACGACAATTCAGTTTCTTCCACAAGAAAACAGAGGGCTGCAGAGGTGCATTGTCACTTAACAGTGACATGTTAGGTTATGTCAGACTCTAGCATTCTAGAAATCTGCTGTAATTCTAAACTTTTTTAAAGGAGGGTGTGAACTCTAGTATTTGGGACTAGGAAGTGTCTACAGGATTGTAGTCTTGGAGAGAGAATTAATGTTTCAATATCCAAGTTTTAGGGGTGCCTGGGTGGCTCAGTCAGTTAAGCATCCAACTCTTGGTTTCAGCTCAGGTCATGATCTCATGGTTCATGAGTTCAAGGCCCGTGTTGGGCTCTGCACTGACAGCACAGAGCCTGCTTGGGATTCTCTGTCTCCCTCTCTCTCTGCCCCTCCCCTGCTCAAGCTCGCTCACTCTCGCTCTCTCTCTCTCTCAAAATAAATAAACATTAAACAAATAAATAATTGAATATAGGTTTTAGAAAACTACCAACATGAAGAGCATTGATTTAGGATGTCCTCATTATCTGAGGATAATTAATAACAGGAAAACAACATCTATTAAAAGTGGAATAGAAATTCATATTAAATAATGAGAAAAAAATTTTTATAGAGACATTCATAATGAGAAGAGAAACCAAAGATTGTAATTTTATCTTATATTTAAAAGTTAGTTTGTAATTACAAATATGTCCTAATACAACAAACAAAAAATGAATTAAGGATTGATTTTGTTTTAGTTCTGGCATGATTCTTTTGATAAAGTTGATGAGAGTCCTAAGTCAGTATTTCCTTCATATTCAATTTTCAGATTTTTGCAAAATATACTAGAGTTTCATCAATTTTCCCAAGGGCCCCTCCTTATCCTTTGATATTCAAATCATTCCCTTCTGAATTATCTATCCTGTCATCATCCTTTTTACAAGGTTTGCAACTTCATTTTGTAATCCATCTGTGTCCTATTTACATTATATATTCTGCTTGACAAAGACATTGACCTGATGGGTGGGCTAGACACAAGTGTTAATGAGTGAAAGAATCTTTGAGATGAGACTAATTTCATAAGTGCTTGGTTCATTAGTGAATATGTTCATATTATGTCTACTATTGTAACTGGGGGTAACTTGCATCAGCACTTATGTAACAAGAACTCCCAGTACCTACCACAATGGTCTTGAGCTTACATATAAGATAAAGGCTCTGTTGTCTGGGGCAATGACAAGGGAGAGTTAGTCAAACATTGTGGTTAACTGATAGTATTAGGGTTTACTTAACCATTAACCTAAAGCTCATGGGAGTAAACAAAGAAAAACAATGTCTCACTATAACAGTCTGTGACTAAGAGCATGAAGAAACAGACTCCTTCTTAAATCAGAATAATTAGCTGTCACAACCCAAAATTCACTTAATGCTCTGTTCCAGTGAGTGTCAGCATTTGGTACTGGTAATTAGACTAGAGTTTGCAAAAAATATCAAAAGTATTCATTTGTAGAACTTTCTGATTGGCAAAGTGACAAACAGTATAAATTTGGAGTAGTTCTTTTTCCCCCAGTTACGAGTAACTTTCTCAACAGGTACATGTTAGAAATAATAATAAGATCTGGTTACCAAATGTAAATCACTTAAACCTTAAGTTCAAAAACAGCATGAATAAGGCACTGTTGATATTCTCAGCACTCAATTCCAACAGAATCACTCTCCACAGAATTCTAGATGACCTTCAAATCCATGTCCTTTTCTGCTTTCCTTGACATAATATTTTTTCAACATTCATCTTTCAAACTGTCTAATCTTTACTAATTTTATAGTTAGGTAGCTTCAGAATTTAAAAAAAAGAACCCACACTGATAACATCCTGACCATTCTGGATGACAGTATCTCTACACAAATTTAAGCAGCAATGATAAGGAAACTTACTAGAACATTCTCTTCAAATCTTAAGATTAGTGAGTTTTCAAAAATAAATTCTACTTTGCAAGACTTTGCGTAGACAGCTTGACTCACATAATTCTTAGAAAAGCTCATTGTTCCCTTTTAGAACTGGTCCATGTATTACAGAAGATGTGGTTGCCTACCTAATGTTACTGAAAGGGCTGTCCAACTGTCTCTGCCAAAACTGTGTTTTATTGCCTGAAACTCCCATTTCGACAATCATTTCTTTAGCTTTTTAATATTGCCTTTTCAGAATTTGTATATTGCCATTGTGAGGTATGAAGATTGTATTTCCAAAAATAGCCACAGCAATATTCCTGGCCTTAAATGCTCTCCCAGAACCTTGCAGCCATATATCAGTAAGCAGAGCCTATTTTCCCTGTCCTTGAAGTGGACTAGGCTACTTGGCAAATAGAGAACAACGGAAGGAATGTGGCATGACTTCAGAAACTGGTTCATACAGACCATATGGCTCCTGCCTGCTCTCTAATCTCTATCGCTCTTTCTTTATGTGCTCACCCTTGGAACCCAGCTACCATGCTATAAGAAAGCCCAGCAGTCATATGGAAACATCACACGCAAGTATTCTGGTTACAACCAAAGCTGAAGTCCCACCCAGACAGCATTAAGGCCACACAGGTGAGTGAGTGAGTGAGTGAGTGAGTGAGTGAGTGAGTGAGTGAGTGACCCTTCAGAGAATTACAGCTATCAGTCTCTGAGCCACTCTAGTCTACTCTGGCTGAGTATGGATTTGTTAGTAAGTAAATGGCATCACTGTTTTAAGTCACTTAGCTTTGAGGTAGTTTTTGTTGTTGTTGTTTAATGTAGCCATAAATAACCAATAGGAAAAATACATTAATATTGGTACAGGTTAAATTCTCAGATTAGCTAGCCACTTTGTGGTAAATATAGGGAACATGAGGGATTACAACATGAAAAGAAAAAGGAAGAAGAGAAATGATTTATCTAAACCAAAACCTTTTCTGTTTATGTTGGGTAGAGAAACTATAAAACTCTTAGAAGAAGACACAGGGGAAAAGCTTCACAACATTGGATTTAGTAATGATTCCTGGATATGACATCAAAAGCATACGCCACAAAAAAATAGAAAACTGGATTGCATCAAAATGAAAAACCTTGGTGCATGAAAGGACACTATCAACAGGGTAAAAATGCAGCCTATGGAATGGGAGAAAATATTTGCCAGTCATATAAATAAAACCTTGGATTGTGAGTAACTTGTTCTGCAAGATGCGCAAACATTTCTAATAAATTTTAACTTGATAAACCAGTGATGTCTTGCAATATGAGTAGTATATGATGCCAAACATCACATGATCACAACTGGGCCATTGGTTCTTGAAATTCACTTTGATATTCAAGTGCTTGGGATTACAAACATGTTTCCAGAATGAATTATGCTCACAAACCAAGGTTTTACTGTATATGATAACAGGTTAATATCCCAAATATAAACGGAATGCCTAGAATTCAACAATAACAAATCTGATTTAAAAATGGTATGGGTGGTGGCCCAAGCCTGATTCCTGGCCTCTCCTCTTACTCCTGGAACAGCATGAGCTTCACCAACCGCTCTACCTTTTCCTCCAACTACAGGTCCCTGGGCTCAGTGCAGTCGCCCAACCACCAGGTTCAGCCAGTCAGCAGTGCAGCCAGGGTCTATGCAGGCATTGAGGGTTCAAGCTCCTGGATCTCCATATCCTGCTACTCTAGCTTCAGGATGGTTGGGGGTCTGGGACATGGCCACCAGGATAGCCAGGGGTCTGGTGGGCATAGGGGAAATCCAGGGCAAGAAGGAGACCATGCAAGACTTGAATGACCATCTGGCCTCCTACCTGGAGAGGGTGAGGAACCTGGAGGCTGATAATCAGAGACTGGAGATCAAAATCTGGAAACACCTAGAGAAGAAAGAACCCCAGGTCAGAAACTGGGGACATTACTTCAAGACCATCAAGGCTCAGTTCTTTGAAAATTCTGTGGACAATGTCCACATTGTTCTACAGATTGACAATGCCCATCTTGCTAATGATGACTTCAAAGTCAAGTATGAGATGGAGCTGGCCATGTGCCAGTCTTTGAAGAGTGACATCCATGGCCTCTGTGAGGTAATTGATGACACCAATGTCACTTGGCTGCAGCTGGAGACAGAGATTGAGGCTTTCAAGGAGGAACTGCTCTTCATGAAGAAGAACCAGGAGGAGGAAATAAAAGGTCTACAAAACCAAACTGTCAACCCTGGGTTGACCATGGATTTGGATGCCCCCAAAATCTCAGGACCTCAGCAAGATCATGGCGGACATCCAGGCCCAGGATGATGAGCTGACTCAAAAACCAAGAGAAGCTGGACAAGTACTGGTCTGAGAAGATTGAGGAGAGCACCACAGTGGTTACCTCACAGACCACTAAGATAGGATCAGTTGAGATGACACTCATGGAGCTGAGACGTACAGCCCAGACCTTGGAAATCAACCTGCACTCAATGAGAAACCTGAAGGCCAGCTTGGAGAACAGCTTGGGAGGTGGAGGCCCACTACATGATGCAGATGGAGCAACTCAACAGGGTCCTGCTGCATCTGGAGTCAGAGCTGTCCCAGCCCAGGCAGAGGGGCAGTGGCAGAGAGTGGCCAAGAGTATGAGGCCTTCCTTGCTCAATGTCAAGTTTAAGCTGAAGGCTGAGATCACCACCTACCGTCGCCTGCTGGAACACAGGTAGGACTTCAGTCTTGGTGATGCCCTGGATAGCAGCAATTCCTTGTAAACCATCTAGATGACCACCACCCACAGGATTGTGGACAGCAAGGTCCTGAGACCAACGATACCAAAGTTCTGAGGCACTGAAGCAGCAGAAGCAGGGTACCTATGGAGAGCAGGAGGCCAATAAAAAGTTCAGAGGTCAACAAAAAATTAAAAAATTAAAAAATTAAAAATAAATGGCAGGGTGTCTGATTGGCTCAGTCGGTTGAGCCTCTAACTCTTGATCTAGTCTAAGGTCACGATCTTGCAGTTTGTGAGTTCAAGCCCTGTGTTGAGCTGAGCACTGGCAGCGTGGAGCCTGCTTGGGATTCTTTTTCTCTCTCTTTCTCGCTCTCCCCCTTCCTTGCTCGTGCTCACTCTCTATCTCCTTCTCTCTCTCTCTCACAATAAATAAATAAACATTTTTTTTTAATGGGGAAAGGACTTGATAGATATTTTTCCAAAGAACATATACAAATGACCAATAAGGACACAAAAAGACACAACATCCATTCCTGTGGAATGGGTGTTATTACTTTTACGCAGAAGAGAGAGTGGGTACTCAGACAAGTTAGTAATTTTTTCCAAGAAATTTAAGCATTAGGCAATGATGACAACGACGATGACGACGACTACTATTAGACTACACTCTGCTAAGAGCTTCTGGAGATCCTGGATCATGTATTTTGTTTCTGTGTGCCCAGACACCTAATAAACATCAGTTGAACAAAGAAAAGAGAATAAAATAAAGAACATAAAATGATGTCTAACATCACTAATCATTGGAGAAATGCAAATTAAAACCACATAAATCCAATTTCACACCCATTAGGTTCACTATTATCAAAAAAAAGAAAAAGAAATTAGCAAGTGTTGACAAAGATGTAGAGAAACTAGACCATTGTGCAATGTTGGTGGGAAAGTAAGATGGTACAACCACTATAGAAAACAGTATGGCAGTTTCTCAAAACATTAAAGATATAATTATAATATGATCCAGCAATCCCACTTCAATATACTCAAAACATTTGAAAGCAGGGTCTCAAAGAGACATTTATACACCAGTGTTCATCACACCAATAGCCAAAAGGTGGAAACAACCCAAGTATCCTTTGATTAATAAATGGGTAAACAAAACAGGCTACATACATACAATGGAATATTATTCACCCTTAAAAAGCAATGAAATTCTGACCAATGCTACAAATGAATGAACATTGAGGACATCATACTAAGTGAAATAAGCCAGTCACAAACATAACAAATACTGTATGATAACATTTATATGAAATACCTAGAATAGTCAAATTCATAGACAAAAAGTAGAATTGTAGTTTCCAGGAGCTGGAGATCAAAGTAAGGGGACTTATTTGATGGGCACAGAATTAAGTTTCAGTTTGGGAAGATGAAAAAGTTGTGAAGATGGATGGTGGTGATGGTTGCATAACAATTTGAATATACTTCATGCCAGTGAACTGTACACTTAAAAGTGGTAAATTTTATCTGATGAATATTTTACCATAATAAATGAGCAAAAGATTTTTTTTCCAAAGAAGATATTAAAATGACCAGTAAGGCCATGAAAAGATGCTCGACATTATTAGTCATTAGACAAATGCAAAACAAAACTATGAGATAACACATCACAGCCCCTAGGATGACTATCATCAAAACACCAAATAACAAGTGTTGACAAGAATGTGGAAAAATTGGAACCCTTATACATTGTTGGTGAGGAGGGACAATGGTGTAGCTACTTTAGAAAAAAAGCTTGGTAATTACTCAAAATATAGAGTTGGCATATGACCGATCAATTCCACTGCTAGGTAAATACCCAACAGAAATAAAAATATATATCCACACAAAAACATGTACATGAACGCAGAATTACTCGTAGCAAACAAAAAGTAGAAACAACTCTGTAATGGAGTGAATGTGCTCTCCAAAAATTCATATGTTGAAGCCCTAACTCCTCAATGTGATGGATTTGAAGGTGAGGTCTGTGGGAGATAATTAAGTTTGAATGAGGTGAGGAGGGTGGGACTCAGTTGATGGGATTGGACAGCTCTTCTTTCTTTTTTTTTTTTATTTCAAATTTTTATTTAAATTCTGATTAACATGTAGTTTCAGGAGCAGAATTTACTGATTCATCACTTATATATAACATTCAGTGTTCATCATAACAAGTGCCCTCCTTAATACCCATCACCCATTTAGCCCTCTCTTACCCACCTCCCTCCATCAACCCTTAGTTTGTTTTCTATACTTAAAAGTCTGTTATGGTTTGCTTCCCTCTCTTTTTTTTTCTTTACTATATGTTCATCTGTTCTGTTTCTTAAATTCCACATATGAGTGAAAACATATGGTATTTTTCTTTCTTTCCCTGACTTATTTCACTTAGCATAATATACTCTAGCTCCATCCATTTTATTGCAACTGGCAAGATTTCATTCTTTTTGATGGCTGAGTAATATCCCATTGCATATATATGCCACATCTTCTTTATCCATTCCTCAGTTGTTGGACATTTGGGCTCTTTCCACAGTTTGACTATTGTTGATAGTGCTGCTATAAACATCAGGGTGCACGTGTCCCTTTCAAATCTGTAATTTTGTATCCTTTGGGTAATACCTAGCAGGGCAATTGCTGTATCTTAGGGTAGCTCTATTTTTCACTTTTTGAGCAACTTCCATATTGTTTTTCAGAGTGGTTGCACCACTTTGCATTCCCATCAACAGTGAAAGAGTGTTCCCCTTTCTCTACATCCTAACCAACATCTATTGTTTCCTGTGTTGTTAGTTTTACCTATTCTGACAGGTGTGAGGTGGCATCTCATCGTGATTTTTATTTGTATTTCCCTGATGATGATGTTGAGCATATTTTCACGTGTCAGTTGGCCATCTGGATGTCTTCTTTGGAGAAGTGTCTATTCATGTCTTTTGCCCATTTCTTCACTGGATTATTTGTTTTTTGGGTGTTGAGTTTGATAAGTTCTGTATAGATTTTGGATACTAACCCTTTATCAGATATGCCATTTGCAAATATCTTCTCCCATTCTGTTGGTTGCCTTTTAGTTCTGTTGATTGTTCCCTTCAGTGTGAAGAAGGTTTTTATCTTGATGAAGTCCCAATAGTTCATTGAGAGCTTGCCTTTCCATCCTCCCAGGGCCCGGGACCCCAAGCCCCCTCTGCTATGTGAAGATAGAGCTAAAAGGTGGCTATAAGTATATCAGAGAGAGGGATCTCACCAGGAACTAAATCTGCCAGCACCTTACTGTTGGCTTCCCCAGCCTCCAGAAAGGTGAAGGGAGGGCACAGCGGACATATAATTTGTTTTGATACTCATAAGATGTCTCTATTAATTCCTCTATTTAAAAAAAAAAAAAAAGAAAATCTGAAACAGCAATAGTTAATTCATGGCCCAAGAGGGTTTTGTAACATGACATCCCTTGCTAGCAATTTCATAACAGGTTCTTTCTCTTTTTTAAGTGTTTTTTGTTGAAGGGTTTGTGAGTTAGGGACTATTAGAATAAGCTAACCCTTAATTTCTCAAGCTAGTCTAAAAGCTATTGTGAAATGACCATCTAAAAATAGACAATAGTGAAGTCCAAGACAGTTCAGTTGAATCGAGCAAAATACAATCAAAGAAATTCTAAACTTGGATTTCAGGTGTGAATAAAATACCATTCTTTTGTTTCTGAATTTAAATTATTTCATAAATACATGCCATCAAGAAAGCATTTCTGGAGAAATAATTTCATCAGGAAATGTGAGATGTGTGATGGGGAAAAATAGGATCATGAAAAGCTAACCACAAGCCAAGTGACCCTGAAAAATCTCTGGCCTTACTGTTCTCTCCAAGAAACTATGGACTAAACTGTGTCCCCCTCAAAATTCATGTGCTGAAGTCCTAACCCCACTGTGACTATTTTTAGGAATAGGGCCTTTAATGAGAGAAAATTAAATGAGATCCTAAGGGTGTGGCTCTAAACCAATATGACTGCTGTCATTATAAGTAGAAGTGACACCAGCAAGATGTGAGCACAGAGAAAAGTCCACGTAAGAACACAGCAAGAAGGTGGCCATCTGTAGGCCAAAGGGAGACCTTAGGAGAGTCCAAACCTACTGACACCTCGAATTTGGATTTCAGCCTGCAGGACTATATGAACATAAGTTTCTGTCATTTAAGCCATTCATTCTGTCTGAGATATTTTGTCATGGCAACCTAGCAAACTAAAACGTAATCTTTGCCCTGAAACTCTGGGAAGGATTCTAGGAAGTTTAGACAAGAAAATATATGTGAAATTCCTTTGTCAATGATGAAGTTTACTTAGAAGATGCCATTACCTCTTGATGGGAACCATTACACACTTTCACTTTAATGAAAAGTTTCTTAAGGAAAGTTCTTAAGGACAATGCTTACCAGAAGGAAGTCTAAAGAAAAACCTAAAATATTGGATTATGTTTATTAGATTTATATTAAGCCAACTCCTCCCAGTTTTTGAGCTCTTATATCTGGCATATTAGGAGATGAATTCCCGCTTCAAGGTTAAAACAACTGGAAGGCTAACTTATTATTGTAAGTAATGAAGGACAATGTCTTGATAACATTACTCAGTTTAAATACACTTAATCACTGATGTCAGCAGTGCTATGGGTTATAATTTATCTCTCAGAAGGTTACTTAAACCTACAGATAATAATATCTAACACTTGGGATGCCTGGGTGGCTCAGTAGGTTAAGCATCAGACTCCTGATCTTAGCTCAGGTCTTGATCTCAGGGTCGTGAGTTCGAGCCCTGTGCTGGGTTCTGTGCTGGGTTCTGAAGCCTACGTAAAAATAATAATAACTGGGATGCCTGGGTAGCTCAGTCGGTTAAGCATCCAACTTCACCTCAGGTCATGGTCTCGCATCACAGTACATGGGTTCAAGCCCCACGTCGGACACCGTGCTGACAGCTCAGGGACTGGAGCCTGCTTCAGATCCTGTGTCTCCCTCTCTCTCTGCCCCTCCCCAGCTAGCGCTCTGTCTCTGTCTCTCAAAAATGAATAAAAAATGCTAATAATAACAATAATAATATCTAATACTGAGCTCTTACATGTTCTCTTTCCATGTATTAGTTCAATTTAGCCTCACAACTTTTGACGAACTGTTAAAATATGAAAGCACTGAGGCTGTGAACTAATAAGGAGGGAAACAGACCCAAAATGTAGTCTGTCCCTTGTGTCTCAACCAAATTAATTATTGAAAGTTCTTCTACCAGGCAAGGATTGGCAGGAAATGTCTTATAGAGAAATCTGTATCAATGCTATTTGGCAGTATTATTTATCACATCCAAGTATTTTCATGCTCACATAGACTGTATTTATGGTTGCAGGATGTAAATATATGCATATTTCCATTAAAAATAGAAACTTCAATAATGTGCCTGAAGTTTTTATTCTATTTGAGCTAAATCTATGCATGGGTGACTTCCAACAAAAAGCTAGATATTTTAGAAGGCTTAAGCAAATTGAAGCTTTGTTCCATCATATTTTAACTACACATGGGCACATAAAATGCATGTTTTAATTTATCACTCTTTCTTCAACACTGATACAATGCTCCTAAACTTGACAAGCCAGAATATTTTAAATCAAGAAGAGCCCTTTAAATAATTTCAGACTGGAAATCATGAACATAAAACAATTGTAGAAAACATAAACATATATGAAGCTTTTAGTGATGTTTCTTAACATCTATTTAGAGAATTTCAAGCATGCTAAATACATCGAATTTCTGCTCCTCTGTGATGTTCGCTTCCATTGTAATCTGTGAGTACTTGACTAGAAGCTTCTATAACAATACAGCTGACCAAATGTAAATTGACTAGTGTCACATGAGGCTTTAGATTGTTCCAGTGGTCAGATGCTTCTTTTTCCCTGCTGGCTCTCTCCAAGCATCATTTAAACATGTGCAAATCTAGCTCATCTTTGAAAAGCAAAACATCTCTCTCAATATCATGTGCACCCTCTGCCCATTGCTTCCACCCCTCACAGTCAATATCCTTGAAAGAATGGTTTGTATATTCATTGATTTCATTTTCTCTCTTTTGTGTTCATACATCATTCTATCCTCTTTACAACATCAAGTACTGGTGCTCCCTCTCTCCTTGAAAACTTTTCTCTTGCTTCCTTAACACATTCTCTCCTGTATCTCTTCTCCCTGATTTATTTCTATAACTCAAATCATCCCCTATATTCTGATGAAGCCCACAGCTATCTGGAGCACCCAGAGTTATTCTGCATGTCTTTTGGACATCGCTATCCTCAGGCATCACTGGCTCAAATATTTCCTCTACAAACCTGGTCTTTTTCCTGTATTCCCTGATCTTAGCACATAAATAGAATCACCATTCAACCTGTTACTTAAACCAAAAATCTGAACATTATTACTGAACTCTTCCTTCTTCCTGATCCCCTGGCCAATCAAATCTAACCAGTCTCCACATCCACCAGCTCTGGCTGGTGGGGGACGAAAGGTCCCTCAAATCTATCTCCTTCTTTCCATTCCCATTTTTACTTTCTTACTTCTCAGTTCAATCCTGTCACTTTTTCCCTAGATTAAGACAATGGTCTCTCAACTACTCTTCCCAAGTATACTCTTGATTCCTTCTTCCCAGCCTCCACACTGTTGCCCAGTGGTCTTTCTAAATCACAATCCAATTGTGGTATTCTCTTTAAGTTCCATGGTTGGTTCCCTAAAACTTATAGAATAAAGTCCAAAATTCCAAGAATGGTATACATGGTATACATGGCCCTTTAGGATGAACAACTGTTTCTTTCCCCATCTCATTGTTAGACACCTCCGCTCAACACCCTCCAACCTCTAGCCAGAGTAATCTATATCCCATTTGTAGAAATCCACTCACCCTCTCTTTCCTTGGAGCCTTTTGAACATACTGCTGCTTTTGTCTGGAATGCCCTTTGCACCAGCCTCTTCAGTTGGCTAAATCTTTCAAAGCTCAGATCAGGAATTAGAGTCAAGAGGCCAACGAAATGAGGAAAGTAGTGACATGAAGCAAGGAAGGCCTCGGACAGTTTAAGGCTAACATAGAGAACAAAAGTTCTGACCTACAACATAACCTTATTCTAGTACAATGCAAAGGAAGAAAAAAGCAAGATTAGCAAATGCAATGTTTCATTTGCCAAACCTCAACTCTGTCAAAACCTTTTGTTTAGATGTGTATGTGTATACGCACATGCTTTGGGGAAGACAGGGTAGCAGCCTAGGCAGAAACCTGAATAAGGAAGGGAATTACTGGGGCCTCCGGGTAGCTCGGTCAGATAAGCCGCAGACTCTTGATTTTGGCTCAGGTCATGATTTCATGGTTCATGAGACTGAGCCCTTCATCAGGCTCTGTGCTGACAGTGCAGAGCCTGTTTGGGATTCTCTCTCTCTCCCTCTCTCTCTGCCTCTTGCCTGCTTACTTTCTCTCTCTCAAAATAAATGTTAAATAAAAATTTTTTAAAAGGAAAGGAATTGTTATCCCTCCCCATTCCCACCCTCTCCTACTAAAGCAGAAGACCACAGAGACCCCCTCAATGTGGACTTCAGACTAAAGAAGAGATGCACCTGGAAAACAATGACCCAGCTTCTCCTTCCATCCCCTATCTTCACAGAGAGCAACAACCAACACACCCTGTGGCCCAAAAGCTATTACATTTTTAAAATTTATTTATTTATTCTTTTATTTTTTAAGTAAGCTGTATGCCCAATGTGGAGCTTGAATTCACAACCCCAAGATCAAGAGTCACGGGCTCTAATGGCTGAGCCAGCCAGGCGCCCCAAGAACTATAACATTTTTACTTCTGGACTACAAAATACAATGGTCTGACACCTCCAAAGTCCTCAGTAAATATTTGTTGAATGGACAGACAAACAGAAAGTAAATAGACGACATGGACAAAATGTTGATAGCTATTGAAGGTAGGTAATGAGTTTGAAATGTTCCAAAATAAAAACTTTTTTTTAATGTAATAAAATCCAAATTCAAGTTATGTATAAAGTATATTTAGTAAACAGTAAATGGTAGCTAGTAAATAGAAAGTATACAAGATATCCCTCATTTCTGAATAATAATAATAATAATGATAATAATAATATCCGAGTTTTAGAGAACTAAGTAAGATCACGTGGGTTTAAGTTCAGCATACAACCTGGAACATGGTAAATATATGACAAATACAAACTTTTTTGAGAGAGAGAGGGGGCACACACAGGCAGGAGGTTGGGGGGGGCAGGAGAAGGAGCAGAGGAGAAAAGAGAGGGAGAGAGAGACAGAGAGAGACAGAGAGAGACAGAGAGAGAGAGACCCTTAAGCAGGCTCCATGCCCAGCAGGGAGTCTGACAAGGAGCCCAATGCAAAGCCCGATCCCATGATCCTGGGATCATGACCTGAGCTGAAATCAAGAATCTGACACTCAATCGACTGAGCCACCCAGGTGCCCTGCAAACTCTTTTTATTATTTGCTGATCTTGGCTTTTAGCCCTGCAGTCAACAGAATCTATGACCATTAAACTAAATGCTAGAGAACAGGAGATCTCCCTCTAACATTTCCCAGTGCCTTTATGAAGCAGTGGTTACTTAACAAAGTTTAGGTTTTTTGAATATAATGAAACCCCAATTAGTTGAAAGCGGTTACCTTTTCTGAGGTAGTGAGAATCTCTGAAGGGCAAGATATACCTGACCTTACTAATCTATTTTCCATGGATCCTTCGTCCTGCCTCCCCACCACCACCCAGACGATACACAATTTCTCTGGTATCCTAGGAGCTAGTAAAGACTCAAAAAAAGCCACTGACAAGGAAGCTGTCTTCATACAAACAGGACTGAGTAGATGTTCTAGCGAACAGCTGGAGGTAGTAGGGGTTGTAATAACTCGTTCCAGGAAGGATCAGGAAACAGAGGGGAAGGTACTAAGCTGAGATCCTTTTCATCCTCACTTCTTAGTCCCTCATCACAACTGGAAAAATCTACATCCAAAAGTTCTGGACATTTGTCAAGGAGCCCAAAGAGGGTGAGGCAAAACCTCCCCCAATCTCCTGGATGGAAACAGAACCAATTAGGAATTTCCCTATGAGTCATGGCAGCATTTGACATACAACCACTGTTATACCTGTTATAATTTTTGTTGCTCAAAGGCACTTCTGCAGTCTAAAATGTAGAGAATATGATTAAATCTTCCTGTGACTGCCTGGGATTCTTGCCCAGCCTCAAGGCTATTATTCTGAGCTTTGGTTCTTGCTGCACTTAACTGTCGACAGAGAAGAAAGTAAAAAGATGGCAGCTGCATATATCATTGAGCCTAGAAAATACCTTAGAAGCCAGTCATTTGAATTATTCCTGACAGAAACTCATTATTAAATCTACACATCTTTAAAAATAAAATCATAACTAATGAATGGCTCATTTTCTTTCTTTTACAAGAGCACATAATTGGGTGGTACATTTGCACATTTTTCTAGTTAGGTCTTTTCAATTATTTAAATGATTGTCTGTATTCTAATATTATGAATAAAAATGACGGGGTGAGGGGAACGAGAAAAGGTAAGGAATATCCATTTGACTTGATTTATTTTTAATCAATGTTTCTTTAGCACTATTGAAACAATTTCTTTCATGTAGGGAATTGCAGATTTTAAAATAATAATAATAAGATCCTAATGTGAGAGAAACATTTTTACATAAATAATGATATATTACCTAGAGTCTCATGTGAAAATTTCAAGTATAATAGGTATAGAAAATAATACATGCAACTTAGATACTTTTATTAATTTTAAATAAATAATATTCTAATAGTCCAATTCTAGGCTGAGAACACTAAATCTGACAATAGAGAAAACACAATCAAACGTATGGTTAAGCAAGACATTTCGAAAGAAATCTTAGTAATTTAATAATAAAGGCTACTATTTAGCAAGTATTTACTCTGTTCCAGGCATATTGCCTACTTCTTTATGTACTTTGCTTTAATCTTCTCAATAATGCTATGAAGAGGGTGCTTTTACTTCTCATTTTTGAAAAAAGAATGGAAACTCAATGTGATTTAATAACTTGCTAAAAGTCACAGAGCTAGTTAGTAGCCTATGATTTGAAAAAGTTTTATTCCAAAGTCTATGTGTTCATAGTGTCCAGAAGCCTTACATGTTCCACAAGGACAGGGACCAATAAATGTTGTCCTCCACTGGCACGTATTATGTGTTCAATAGATATTAGTGAATGATGTTGTAACTAAAAGCCAAAAGAGAAACATGTACATTTGTAAACTCACACATTATTATAGTATTTTTTAAATATTTTAAATTGTCCATTTATATTCATTATGTAAGTTTGTTTTCAAGGAGGACCAAGGCCCCTTCCCCATTTGAAAGGCTGCACTTTGTCAACTAACATGATTTTGTGGCTGAGGTGTTATTTTGAAATATTAACTTTTCTCCCCAGTTTCTCCTCCCCCTTTCTCTCCACAACTCTGCCCCCATTTCAGGACTTGGTTCTGTGGCATTGCCTCAAGAAAATACACCGTAAAGAGCAGAAATACCAGTAAATCTTTCAGAGTTTTACTTTTAATAGCCCAGATGGCCACTAACCAGGAATAGATCATGAGAACAGAGACATCCCAGCACAGTCCATGAGAACTGATAACTGACTCCTTGCTCACCAGTCCTCAGGTCCTTTTAACGCAGACCCTTCTCATCTGTGACAGTGAGAGAAAGAGGAAGGGAGTCCAGGAAGGCTTCAGGCCAATTATTTTCCCACCAACATGGCATGGGCTCACTTCACACACGGATCTGTGGACTTAGATTCATAGTTACTACAACTATTTCCCCATGTACTCCTCTTAGGAGTCAACCACACACCTTCCATTTTAAGCCCTTAAAAAGCTACCAACTTTTCTCTTTCAATTTGTTAAAAAATAAAATTCAGAAAATTGGTAAAGACCAAGAATGTACCTACCCCGACTCCATTCTTTGATAAATTATACAAAAAGCAAATTAAGGCAAGAAATATTGATATCCAAAGCTCACAAGAAGAAACCTATGAAATTTAATACACCACCCCATAGAAAATACACCAACTCTCCATCTGTAATGAAAAATCAAGGCTTTACTTTGTGTTTTGTAACTAGCCACTGTAATTTTAAAAAGAGAAGGCCGAACCACTTTACTGAACCACAGGAAACAAAAACTCCCAGTACACTCTGGAAGGATGTCCTGGCCAATCCGGTTGCCAGAGGAGACCTTACCCGGGACAGGGGGCGTGCAGCATTTAGTTCGACCTCCCCTTCATTGAAGACGTTTTAGAAAATTCTCCAATGAGAGACGCTTAGAGGAAGTAGGGCGTGGTCTCAAGGGCCGGAGAATTTGACTCTGATGGGAAGTGTGTGCTGATTGGCTAGACTTCTTCCTCCACAGACCAGCCCTCTTTGGACCGCTGGGGCCATCCATCAAAGGAACTACACCAATCAGGGGCGAAAATTTCCCCCTCCCCCTCCCGACTCGGGAAAGCCCCGCCCTCCAATATATTACTCGGGCAGTCAGGAGCGGCCCCTTCGGCTCGGAGCTGACTCTGTGGTGGGCAGTGTCGTCTGGGCGGCGCTGCGGAGACCTCCACCCAGGACGGCTCCCCCTCCCCGGGCCACTCACCTCTTACCCGCGAGTCCTCTCGCCTCGTGGGCTTGTTGGATCTGATATCCTGGGGTGAGGTGAGAGCAGGCCCGGGGAGGGAGGTTACCACCGAGGAGCCGCAGTCGCGGTCAAGGTGAGCTGGGACTTCGGGGTTGACTTCGTGGTGCAGCTAGGTAGCAGGGTTGGGGGCGTAGGGTGAGGGGTAAGTTCGGCCCGCGCCCTTTTTCTCAGTTAACTCTCCCGCTGCTGTAAGCAACAAGTCCAGGCTAGTTCGAGCTTGGAGGGGCGGGGCCAGACCCGACCTCCTGAGAAGTATTAACGCCAGGTTGGCCAGGCCCCAGGGACCAGCCCAGGGCTAAAAGAGCTGGACCCATAAAGTTAGTGGTTCCTCATCTGCGTCCGTCGCCCCACTTTAAAGATCCCCCTGCCTCCCTGTCTTTCAGTTGGTGTATGGGAGGTAGCCCTGTATCCGGGGCTTAGTTGTGGCCAGGACATAGTAGCTGTGGAATACCGGCTTTTAAATTAATGAAACTCCTAAATTCATTTTGCAACTAAATTAGCCTCCTGCCCTCACTACGTGTTCCCATAGCACCCTTTAAGCTTCCTTTCCTGACACCAATAACAGTTATCAATTATTGAACGCTGTGTGTTACGCACTGTGCAAAACTCTAGGTGAATCATCTTAATAGCCATTCAGAGACCAATATTGTTACCTCGTTTTACAGAGGTAGAAATAAGTTATTATTGTCCCGTGTTTACTGGGTACTTACTATAGGTGCTAAGCACTATACCTAGGTGATTTCATTTTTCCACACAAGCCTGTGAGGTAGGTAATAATAGTCATACCCGCTTTACAGATGAGGCACTAGAGATTAAGTAAAATTAACATTAACAGTTCTTGTTGCTAATATGTAGCAGAATACATACTACCATCTAATTTCACTCTTGCAGCATCGATATTCATAGTTCTTTCTTGACAGTGAATGGCTTGAACAAGAATTTCTTGAAGGTTTGCACATTTTTTAAGGCACAGCTCCCACCCTGTAGAAAACTCACAATTTGGGATGTGACCAACTGGTGGGATGGGGTAACAGATGGCACTTTGCAAGGACTTAGATTTCACTAGCAGCTTTGGGGGAGGGGAGACTTGAGTAAAAACTGCTTGGCTTTCTGTTGAAGGCAGGAAGGGCTTTTCTTAACACTCCTTTCTGTGCCTTGTTCTATATATAGATGATAGAGGTACTGACAACAACTGACTCTCAGAAACTGCTACACCAGCTGAATGCCCTGTTGGAACAGGAGTCGAGATGTCAGCCAAAGGTCTGCGGCTTGAGACTAATCGAATCTGCACACGATAATGGCCTCAGAATGACTGCAAGGCTAAGGGACTTTGAAGTAAAAGATCTTCTTAGTCTAACTCAGTTCTTTGGCTTCGACACGGAGACATTTTCTCTAGCTGTGAATTTACTGGACAGATTCCTGTCCAAAATGAAGGTATGTTTAAAGCTACATTACACAGAGTATTTCTTAATTTTGCTCAGTGTGTTTTGGAGATGGAATAGCTAGCTTTGGGCTGGTATTCATAAACTTGACCTTTTTATATTCATCAAGTAGCCAAAACGTTGTGATGATTCTGGGTGCTACAGCATTGATGAGTACTCTTCCTTAGAATCAAGAGGAATGCATCATTAGATTTAACTTCTGACATTGAAAAACAACCTAATAACAAATAATTGCAGACTCTGCCAGTATGAGAGGTGGCTGTTGTTTTTTAAAAATTTTTGGTTGGGCATTTTCATTTATTTACTGTTGTTTTTAAACTTAAAGAAATTTGTTAGAGGCCGAATGCTAGATTGTGGTTAAGAATTAGAGGTTTGGGGCACTGGGGTGCCTCGGTAGGTTAAGCGTCCGACTCTTGATCTCAACTCAGGGCTTGATCTCAGGGTCAGGAGTTCATGCCCCAAGCTGGGCTCCATGCTGGGCGTGAAGCCTGCTTAAGAGAGAGGTTTTTTGCTGTTTTTGTTGTTTTTGTTTTTTTGATGCTGTGAACCACCTGGTCAATAGAGTATCTTAATTTCTAGTCATATATAAAGTTCTAATTGTTTTAGCCCTAGACCTATTCAGATCTTGCTTATAATTGCCATTTCCAACATCAGTTTGCACACAGTAGGGAAGACAGTATCTTCTGAAGGAGGAACATTTATGTAATTATTTCCCTATACTGGATAAGTGGACATCCATGTAACTTTCAGAGCTTGCTTAACTGTTAAAAATATATCTGCCTTCTCTGTGCCCATGGTCATTAGTGAATGAGATGATACAGCCATTGGAATGACAGTCATCTTTTAGTCCTTCACAACACATCATATACAGAAAGAACTCAGTATTTGCTGAATTGGATGGTTCAAAAAACTTGCTCAGACAGACTAATTAAACTATTCTTTGGACACTACCTTTGAATCTATAAATGTTGCACAGATTAATAATACACATCTGTCCCTTAAAAATATTATAATCTTATGTGAGGATGTTTGTGCCAATAACTATTATACAATGCAAAGTATAATAAAATTAAACATCTAAAGAGGAATAAATATGTTAGAGGGGTTCCAAGAAAAGAAGGGTACAAACACTGGTACAAGCTTCTTAAAGTTTAGTTTAAGCTGGAATTTAGGGTGGATAGAAGCTTGACACTGTTACATTGTAGGTATTCTGGAAAGAATAAATAAAAGACTGGGAGTGGGTAAAGCTTTAGCAGCAGAATAAACAGTGTGTGCTAAAGTATTTAAAAACTATTTTACACATTACATAAAGAAAACAGCCTGGAAAAACACATCATCCTAGAAAGAAATTTTGTGCATAAGCTGTAAAGGTGTTTCAGTCCTCACAGAAGCCTTTGACCAGTTAATTTATTTGGCCCAACTAGAACACAGTGCTGACAGTTCTACAGTGAGTTACAAAGGGGAAAAAAAAGTTTCATATGGGCTAAATCCAAACATTACACTGAAACTTAGTCCACTTTCTCCAAAATTGGTTCCAAGTGGGTACATAGCATTGACCGGCTGCAGTTGAAGTATGATTGGATATTGTTAGGTCCTTCACAGTTGAAAAATAAACATCAAGGATACATTGTCATAATGATGGGTCTGAGTTCTATATTACCCTTTATGGTTTAATTGAAATAAGCTAAAGAAATGGGCTTACTGTCTTTTTAGGTACAGCCCAAACACCTTGGGTGTGTTGGGCTGAGCTGCTTCTATCTGGCTGTAAAATCAATAGAAGAGGAAAGGAATGTCCCATTGGCAACTGACTTGATCCGAATAAGCCAGTATAGGTTCACAGTTTCAGACTTGATGAGAATGGAAAAGATTGTATTGGAGAAGGTGTGTTGGAAAGTCAAAGCTACTACTGCCTTTCAATTTCTGCAACTCTACTATTCACTTATTCAAGAGAACTTGCCAGTTGAAAGGTATGTGACCTTTGTTTTGCCCAAAGATTTGGAAATCAAAATGGTGTTCTGGATGTTGCAAATAATCAGTATCTTGGAATAATTCTAATGAAAATAAGTAAAATGAGGGGGAAAAAAACTAAACAAAATGACACCTTCAGCACTTTCACTTCACTATCCAGCAGAAGCTGTCAACAGCTTCTTGAAGTCTGTGAAGGCCAATTCTTAGGATTAAAGGACATGTTTACATTTTTAAATTATATTTTCCATTTATAGACCAGTTAACTCATAGAACCTAGTAAGTAAGCATCTAACAGATTTATGGAAAAAGAACTTTAGTAGGTGTAGAAATAGATTAAAAAACTGGATAGTTGTGGCATAATACATTTTTCAAGAAGGGGGAACCAATTATTTAAAATTCATTTATGACATCTTTAAGAAGTTAATGCCATTGAAGGAATTCTTCAAATAATTTATTTTCTGTGGTAAGTGTGCATAAACTTTACTTTAAAATGACTTCAGTGTTCTAAAAATCTCTTGTGACTACATTTAAATTTTCTACATAAAATTAATCTCATTTTCTTTTTAAAGGAAGAATAGCCTTAATTTTGAAAGACTAGAAGCTCAGCTTAAGGCATGCCACTGCAGGATCATATTTTCTAAAGCAAAGGTAAATATTTTATATAAAGATTAAACCTACTTATATACATATTTTCTATTCAATACTTACTTTAAATTTTATCTTTTAGCCTTCTGTGTTGGCATTGTCTATCATTGCACTGGAGATCCAAGCACAGAAGTGTGTAGAGTTAACAGAAGGAATAGAATGTCTTCAGACACATTCCAAGGTATGTCAAGGTCATAGCCTAAATGGTGTTAACAGCTGTAAAAGAAACTAAACCACTTGTACTATCTCCTGAAGTAAAATGAGATGTCATGTGTCTGTTTGAAACGTAAGTAGCTTATCCTCAGATTTATTTGACAAGGAAAGACACATGTTAGGAAGATGACAATTATTGCTATAGTTAAATACTATAGGACTTTTTTATTGACTGATTTTTTTTTTTTATGTACAGATAAGTGGCAGAGATTTGACCTTCTGGCAAGAGCTTGTATCCAAGTGTTTAACTGAATATTCATCAAACAAGTGTTCCAAACCAAATGTTCAAAAGTTGAAATGGATTGTTTCTGGACGTACAGCACGGCAATTGAAACATAGTTACTACAGAATAACCCACCTTCCAACAATTCCTGAAATGGTCCCTTAATTGGTAAATTTGGTTCATAGTTACTCTCCATACAGAGAAAATCTTCTAACGCTACAGTTTTATTCTAGAGTTGAGGAATTAAAATCTGAATTATTTTCAAAATAAACAATGGAATTAAAATAGCAATGGAGAAAATGACTTCACTGATCTAGTTAGCTAATATTTGAGGGCATGTACTAACTACATTTAAAATAGAATGCCCTGAGAGTAAGGAATTTATCCAATCATTGATATGTACATTGGCCACTTCATTAAATTAGCAGCATAGAAAATCACCTTAATAAGCTGAATTTTAAAAGAAACACTAAGACAGTATTTTTCACCTATTTTGCTTTATGTAGACTCAAGTTCTTGCACATTTAAAGTTAACACAAGCCTGAGTAGGACAACAGGACCAAAAGTTTCAACCATAAATGAAGTAATTTGAGACTATTGACTTATAAACAAAATCAGTATGAACTTGGATGTTATTCTTAAAGTAAGTTATGGCAGATGGTCTCCACACTGGGTATCTGCAAATTGCCAGGGTGTCTCAGTGCTGTAGTTGTATACCATTGCTATAGCAGTTAGAACACTGGAAAATAGTTATATGCACAAAAAATGTAAACCTTGTCACTGATACGATACACATTGGTGCCATCTAAATTTACCTGAGTGGTGATTTCACTTTTTCCTATTCAAACTAAATATTAACACATCTACATATGACATGATTATAAATCTTCAATTGAACAGTTGATTTTTAATAGTTAATAATATTTATATTTTGCAGACTTCTAATAACTTGATTTTTTATTTAAATAGGATTGTTACAATGACAATACTCCTCTGAAGCCTTTCTCCACAATCCTGAGCTATGGATTCCATAATGTTATAATGGATTTAAGCTGTGAAGCCTCAAAACATCACAACGAGATTAGCATTGATGTTTTCAGATTTGGGAAAACTACCTAATTAACATGCTGTAGTAGAATTATAATTAAATTTGAATTCATCTGTGAGGCATATAAATCAAAGCTAAGAGTATAAATGTGAAATGTTAATAACAGGCCTGGGAAGGTTAACTGTGAATCTTCATTTCAAACATTGATCCAACTTTGTAGATTGGGTCAGTATATTGTATTTAGGTGGTATTAAAAGTGGTAACCTAATTAAATTCTAAATTATGAGATATACGTCAAAACCAACAATTCACAAATGCACTTTTAAGGCATAATAAGGGTTACTGTTTTAGGCAGTGAAAATGGTTTCTTGGTACCTGTAGTGCAAACAGATAATCCAGAGATGTGGACTTTATTGCTACTTGGAAATCACATTTAAATTTGAGGGCATTTTATAAAAGCAAAACTACAGACCTAGTCATTTTGGCATATTAGGTTATCTTTAATATTTTTTCTAAAAAACAGGTAATATTTGTATCCATGACAAAACTTACACAATATCTACTGCCTCCGTCTAATCCCATCAAGAAAAACTGGTTTAATTGTGTAATTCAAAATAAATCAACTTCACTCCAAAAACTTGATTTAACACTCCGTAAGCTTCTACTAAGGGCTGTTTTTATAACAACTGCTATTCCAGGGAGTACTGGTTGGCTCATTCGGTTAAGCATCCAACTTTGGCTTAGGTCATGATCTCACAGTTCATGAGCCCTGCATTGTGCCCTCTGCTGTCAGTGCAGAGCCTGCTTTGGGTCCTCTGTCCCCCTCTCTCTCTGCCCCTCCAATGCTCGCACTCTCTCTCAAAAATAAACATTTAAAAAAAGAACTGCTGATTTAGAATTTTAAAAGGAAGAGAATATACTTCACTAATTGTCCCTCTTGTGCCTAAAGGAAGTCATTAAAAAGGTAAGAGATGTCTTCATAATTATGAAGTTGCTAAGGTAGTATTCAGGATTTTCTATTAAGTCTATAAGGAGATCTATGGCATTAAAAGTGTTGTAAACAGTTACGCAGTGCAGTGAGTAGTAGCCTGAGTCCATCCAGAATGGCTCTACCCAAATTTGACATGTTATGGGTAAATGTGCCTGGAAAATAAACCAAAGAACCATAATATATCTTATAGTTTTGTAAACTGTGTTTTGTGGATAACCTCAGTTTTCCCAAAAGGCTCATCATTTCAATAATCTGACCTCATCAGTGATTAATTCTGAGTTGGCAAAGGCAGCCTAACCAACTACCATTATGTTTTGGTACTAAGGGATTTATCTTTCAATAAAGTTACTGACATGCATTCCTTTGCTGGGTAGTTTGTGTTTGTTTCTCTTCTGGTTTAACTATTTTGGCAATGTGATGCCAGAACCACAATAAAAAGCTATCTCCACTCAGTAAATTTAAATTTAGCAGGAAAGTAAGATGCACAGTAGCAGGAACAAAATCTCAATTAACAGTATGGCTTTAACCTAATTGTTGCTTTACTTGCTAATGGCTTTTTAGAAGACACAAGATTAGGACAAATATGTTTTAATATGCATTAAACAGGTGGTGTTTATGCAACATTGGTTACTTCTCTCATGTAGATTCAGGACTACTGTGGATATCCTCAGTACAAATTCACCCTTATATTCAGCCCACTTGAAGTTCTGTACAAACTGTCTTACTTTAAAGGGCATTCCAGCAATGTGTTTGGTAATGACAGATTAACAACCAGGTGCTGTGTTAGCCTGCTTAGATCAATTGGTAATTTGAACTGAAACAACAGGATTTTGAAGCAATTAGGTTAATTAAGAAGACAATGTGAACATTGCAAGGAGTTACTGATACAAAAACTGTTATAAAGGAAAGTTCCTTTTGCACTTAGCTTAGACATACTTAATAACCCCTCTTTTCAGTGTTAGTTTTCAAAAGGGCACCTGAACCTTATGTATTTCAAATTATGTAACATACTATCTAAACACACATTTCTGGGGGGCCTAGCTGGCTCTGTCTGTAGAGCATGTGACTCTTGATCTCTGGGTCTTAAGTTCAAACCCCATGTTGGGCACAGTACTTACTTAAAAATATAAAAACAGACATTGCTAGATCTAACTTTTGTGATTAGCAATGATAGTTTTCTACTGTCAGGTACTACTGTCATGTTTCATATGAATCATCTCAATTCCTCCAAATTAAATGAGAGTATCCCAATTTACAAATGAACTGGAGCCACACAAAAGGTGAGCAATTAGCCCAAGGTCACATATCTGATATTTGGGAATGAGGATTTAAATCCAGGCAAAGGCCGTGCTTTTTTTTTTTTTTTTTTTTTTTTCAACGTTTATTGATTTTTGGGACAGAGAGACAGAGCATGAACGGGGGAGGGACAGAGAGAGAGGGAGACACAGAATCAGAAACAGGCTCCAGGCTCTGAGCCATCAGCCCAGAGCCTGACGCGGGGCTCAAACTCACAGACGGTGAGATCGTGACCTGGCTGAAGTCCGACGCTTAACCGACTGCACCACCCAGGCGCCCCAAAGGCCGTGCTCTTAACCACTGCACATTACCTCCCAAAATAGACAATTACATGGACTTATGAAATTGTGTACTTTACAACTGAAACTATTTTCTGGCCACATGAACTTCAGTGCCACCATCATGATCAGAAAATAATACTATGGAATTTGCTTTTCCTATTTTTACTAATAAAATGATTTTTATAAGATGTGTTATGGCTAAGTTTAAAACCTGTAATTTTCATAAACCAAAATGAGTAAACATAAGCCAAATAAGCTTGATTTACAGATGTCAATTTAGGGCGGGGAGGAGGGCATCTGGCTCACTCAGTACAGCATGCAACTCTTGATCTTGGGGTCATGAGTCTCAGTCCCACACTGGGGGTAGAGAATCCGTAAAATAAATAAATAATGAATGAATGAATAAATAAAAACAGATATGCCAATTTTTTGTATCAATTTGACAAAATAGATTTTGGAGCAATTAAAATCAGGAATAAAATCTTTGTGTGCCCCTGACATTAGAACTTAAAATACAAGAAGCCAAAACAGCATTGAAAAGAGAAATGGACAAAGCTTCAACTATATCTGGAGACTTAAACACTTACCAGTAATCTATAGAACTACTAGGAAATCAGCAAGAATATACAAAAATTGAGTAATACCAACAACTAACTGAATCCCTGACATAAAAAACTTTATCCTATAATAGCAGATTAAGTATTGTTTTCAAATAGACATGGAACATTCACCAAAACAAACCATATCCTGGGTCACAAAACAACCCTTAAGAAGTTTAAAATAACTAGGGGCGCCTGGGTGGCTCAGTCGGTTAAGCATCCGACTTCAGCTCAGGTCACGATCTCACAGTCCGTGAGTTCGAGCCCTGCGTCGGGCTCTGGGCTGATGGCTCAGAGCCTGGAGCCTGCTTCCGATTCTGTGTCTCCCTCTCTCTCTGCCCCTCCCCCGTTCATGCTCTGTCTCTCTCTGTCTCAAAAATAAAAATAAATAAAAAAACGTTAAAAAAATTTAAAAAAAAAAAGTTTAAAATAACTAAAATTACAGACTATGTTCTCTGATCATAAACTAGGAATTAATAACAGTAACAGGAAAATCTACGAACACCTGGAAACCAACAGACTTCTCAATAATTCATGGCTCTAAGGGGAAGTCTAAAGGGAGTAAAATATTTTGAACCCAGTGAAAGTATCAAAATGTATGAAATGTAGCTATACTAGTGCTTAGAGTAATTCACATTCAAATTACTTTTATTAAGAAAAAAAAAAAAAGGTCTCAATAACCTTCCACAGAAACTAGAAAAAGAGCAGAATAAACCCAAAGCAAGCAGATGGAAAATGGTCATAAAAAAAGGAGGGGCTAAAAAAAAAAATCAATGAAATTGAAAACAATAAGGAATATCAACAAAACCAAAAACAAGTTCTTTGAATAAAGCAATAAAATTGATGAGTCTCTAGCAAGACTGACAAAAAAGACATAAATGACCAATCTCAGGCCTGAAAGAGGTACCACTATGTTAAAAGGACACTCAGGACCTAACACAAACAACTATGCACATCGAGTTATATGAATCAGTTCCTTGAAAGACACAAACTACCAGATCTAAACTAAAATAATGTAAACTAAAACTAGATAACCTGAGTAAGCTGTTTTTAAAAACTGAATTCAAACTTGGGTGGCTCAGTTGGTTAAGTGTCTGACTTTGGCTCAGGTCATGATCTCACAGTTTTGAGTTTGAGCCCTGCATCCGGCTCTGTGCAGACAGCTCAGAGAGCCTGGAGCCTGCTTTGGATTTTGTCTCCCTCTCGCTCCCTCCCCACTCGTGCTCTCTTTCTCCCTCTCTCTCTCTCAAAAATAAATGAACATTAAAAAAAATTAAAAATTAAAAACAAAAAATGAATTCAAGTGCCTGGCTGGCTCAGTTGGTAGAGCATGTGACTCTTGATCTTGATTGGGGTCATGAGTTTGAGCCCCACGCTGGGTGCAAAGATTACCTAGAACAATTAAAAAAAAAAAACAAAACTGAATTTGTTGTTTAAAATCTTACTGGAAAATCCCATAAAACACTGAAAGAAGGCAAAACAAATTCTACAAATCTCTTCTAGGAAGTATAAGAATAACTTCCCAACTCCTTTTATAAGGCTAGCATTACCCTGGTAGCAAACCAAGATAAAGATAATACAAAAACCAAAACTACTGACCAGTATCCCAGATGAACAGACACAAAAATCTTCAACAAACAATCCAGATACATAAACTGCAGTAACATACCATGACCAAGTTTGGGATGTGGGAAAATACAAGCAGGTTCAAAATTTGAAAATTAAATCAAAATTTGAAAACCAAACAGGACAGGGATAGCCACTTCCACCACTTCTATTCTTATAGCAAGTGCAATAGGGCAAGAACAAATAGACTTATGAAGTAGTACTGATTGAATAAAACCTCCTGTTTGGTTTATGAAGAAAATCCCAGGAATTCATAACAAAAAACCCCTAGAAATAAGTTTAGCAAGGTTAGCAAGGTCACAGGATGCAAGGTCAACAAACAAAATCAACATTTCTATACACTACTTATGTGCAATTGGAAACTGAAATTTCAAAAAATGTATCATTTACAACAGCTCCACAAAATGAACATTTAGGAATAAATCTAACAAAAGATATAAATGCTTTACAAGCTGAAAATCACAAAATGCTCATGATTGAAATCAAAGAGATCCTAAATGGAGAGATGTCCCACATTCATGGATTGAAGACTTATGCTATTCCAATGAAAACCCTAGCAGGACTTTTTTGTAGATATAGACTAGCTGATTCTAAACTTTATACATTAAGGCAAAGGAAGTTAAAACAGCCAAAACAATTTTAAAAAAGGATTAAATTTAAGGAATCTTCTACCCAATTTTAAGACTTATCACAAAATTACAATTAGTAAGGTAGTGTGGTATTTGTGAAGGGACAGACAAAGATCAATAGAATACAATAGGAAGACCAAAAACAGACCCATATAAATATCAACTAATTTTTGACAAAAGTGCAAAAACAATTTAATGAAGAATGAAATGCCTTCTCAATATATTATTCTGAAACAATTGGACATCCACATGCAAAAATATGAACTAGATTTCACAGCTTATACAAAAAAAAAAAAATAACAAGTGACAGATCTAAATGTAAAACATACAATAAAACTTTTAGAAGAAAACACTGGAAAAGAATCTTCATAACCTAGGAGTGCACAAAGAGTTATTAGACACGATGCCAAAAGCATGATGAATTAGAATACATCAAAATTAAAAACATTCACACTTTAAAAGACACCATCAAGAAAGTGAAAAAAATACACAATAGAACAAAATACATACAAATAATATAAGAGACTGCATACAGAATATATAAAGAACTCTTAAGATAATCCAATTAAAAATGGGCAAAGGATCTGAATAAACATTTCTCCAAGGAAGATATATAAATGGCCAATAAGCACAAGAAAAGATGCTCAACATTATTAGTCGTTAGGGAAACACAAAAAACCACAGTGTGATACCAGTTCATATCCACTAGGATGACTAAAATAAAAAACAAAAATTGTATAAAAAGTGTTGGCAAAGATGTGGAGATATTTGGTAGGAATGTAAATGGTGTAGCAACTTTGGAAAACAATGCAGAAATTCCTCAAATGATCAGACATAATTTCTATAGAATTTCTAGGTAAGAAATGAAAATACACATGCACATAAAAACTTGAACTTGAATGTTTTGGCTATTATTACTAATAATAGCCTAAAGGTAAAAACCTCCCAAATGTCCATCAACTGACAAATGGATAAATGTGTGGCAGTTATACAACGGATTATTCAGCTGAATAATATATATTATTCAGCCATAAAGAAAGATTGAAATACTGACGTACTAGAACACGGATAAACAACTAAAACATTATGTCAAGTGAAAGAAGCCAGTAACAAAAGACCACATATTATGATTCCATGTATACGAAATGTCCAAAAAAGAGAAATTTGAGATAGAAAGCAGATTATTCAGTGGTTGCTTGGCTGGGGGTTCCGTCAAGGGAGAGAGTTGATAGCAAAAAGGAATGAGTTTTGAGGTGATGAAAATGAAAACTGACTATAGTAATGGCTGAATAGATGACTAAAGACCATTGAATTATATACTTTTAATGGGTGAAATGTATACTATGTGGATTATTTTTCAATAAAGCTGGGTGTGTTTTTTTTAGTATTATGTATGATTCCATTGCTGTAACATTCTTGAAAAGACAAAACTAGAGACAGTCTTAATCAGTGGTTGCCAGGGTCTGAGGCTAGGAGTGGGGTATGACTACAAAGAAGAGCATTGTTTTTGTGCTGATTAAACTAACCTCTTGGGGTGCATGTCTGGCTCAGTCAGTAAAGCATGGGTCTACTTGATCTCAGCGTCATGAGTTTGAGCCCATTGTGGGGCATAGAGTTCAATCTCCTAATTTATGAGGTGCTTACACATACCTCTACATGTTAAAATTCACAAAACTTATGAACAGAATCAATATGTTAAAAATTCACAAAACTATGGGGGCACCTGGCTCACTCAGTCGGTTAAGCATCTAACTCTTGATTTCAGCGCAGGTCATCATCTCACAGTTTGTAAATTCGAACCCTGTATTGGGCTCTGCGCTAACAGTATGGACCTGCTCAGGCTTCCGTCTCCCTCTCTGCCCACCCCCTGCTGGTTCTCGCTCGCGCTCAAAATACATAAATATTTTTTTAAAAATTTATAAAACTATGAACAGGAGAGTTAAATTTACTGTTTATTCAAAGTATTTTTTTTTTCTAAATGTCAAGAAGAGAAGCCAATTAGAAGAAAAAAGCCTCTTCCCCAACAATTAATTCCTAAAGTAACTGGGTAAAGTGAACAAGGTAGACATTTTGACAAAGGGTATGGCTGGGTTGCATTGGCCCATAATAGGGTGTTCGGGTGCAAGCAGGTGAGGATATCCTTGCTTGGAGCAGGGTGTCGGGAGCCTGAGCAGAGTAAAGAAAGAATTCATGAGAAGATGACCTAGTATAGGGAACCAAATACATTAAGAATATAGGAATCAGGCTTCTCACCGTTACTGTTTTATAGGAAGGGAGAAAAGAAAAATGAACCCCATGGGATCAGAAATGAAAGCGTAAGTGTGAACTCATGGTTTTCAATATACATATAGAAATAAATACAGATATATATAAGCAACATACACACACACCAACAGCAGTTGCTCACTAGCACACAAATCTTGGCTTCTAAATACCATCCTCCATTTAAAAAAAACAGGGCACGTTAAAAAAAAAATGGCTTTTTCTTGAGCTAGGGCAGGGAAACCATAAGTCTGTTATATCTCATGGAAGGGAGTAAGAAATTACTCAAATAATGATGGGACATGTCAAAAGGACAGAAGTCACCTAGAATGGTCTTCCCCTGGCCAAATCAAGAAAAACTGTGAGCATCACAGTAATGGTAACAATAGATTTTAACCCACTGAACAAAGTAGCAAATCATGAGTCCATATAGATATAAGTTGGAAGTTTGATGAAAACCAAGGTAGTACTCTGAAACTACTTTCCCACAAAATTATAAACCAAAAAAGGATAGCTTTACTGTGGATAAGACTGGCAGACACCACTTATTCAGTGATCTAAAGTAAAGACCATCAGAAAAAGGACAAATTAAAGTTACTAACTCATGACAGGATGCAATAAGAACATGGCATCGCTTCTGTAACATTCCTCCCAAAGATGCATAACCTGAATCTAATCAAGAAGAAGTATCAGACAAAACTTAGAATGAGGGATATTGTACAAAACTAGCCTGTAATCTTCAAAAGGGCCAAGGCTGCAAAAGTCAAGAAAAAATGAGGACTTGGTACAGATTGAAGTAGACCAAAGACACCTGACATCTAATCTAAAGGCAAGGCATGATTCCGACTGGATCCTTTTGCTATATAGGACATTACTGGGACAATCAGTTAAACTTGAATGCAACGAAGATGTGAGGATTAGATGGTCAGAAGGTATCAGTGCTAATTTCCTGATTTTAATGGTTGTATCGTTGTGACGTAAGAGCATGTTCTTTGAAGGAAATACACACTAAGGTACTCAGAGGTGATGCAGCATCATATCATAAACTTACAAACAGATCAGGAAGAAAACAATTTGCGTACTTTACACGTAACTTTTCTAAACGTTGGGACCGTTTAAAATATTTCTTAGGGGCAGGTGGCTGGCTCAGTCGATGGAGCATGAGACTCTTGATCTTGGAGTTGTGGGTTTAAGCCCCACACTGGGTATAGAGCTTACTTAAAAATAAAACCTTTAAAAAATATAGACAGAAATATTTTTAAATTTCAAAGGACATAAAAAGAATGAATCACAGTTTTAAGAGAATCCATACTTATGTGTCTGGATCACTGAAGAGCAAAATTATGTCACTTACTTATAAACATTAACCATAATTTGCTTTCTGTCACTGACAAAGGACTCACCCAATAACCACATTCACTTTACTGCTTCTGTTTTGTATTAATCCATTCCTATTGTTAGGTTTCTAACTATTTTTCAAATTTCTTGACAGTCATCTCCCAAGGAATAATATGCTACTTCAGAAATTTTCATTAACTCTTGAAATTACATTACTCAGAATATATTTGTGGACTTTTCCTTTCTTAAAACTTTTTTCAGTAATATAATTCCTTGTATGAACTGGTATACTTAGACAAAGGGGTCCACAATTCCTATTTAGAAAAGTTTATTGATCATTATTCCTGCATTACACTTATTGAAAGAAAAATTTAATTGTCCCTGAAGGCACCCGGTCATTTCACATGATCTATACCCTAATGTTTTTCGTATTAAAAATACAGGTTAAATATGAAATTAGTAAAATGCAGCATATAAAACTTCATGCTGAGCAAAAAAACAAGTCCAAAAAAAAAGTTACTTTCTATTAGTAGAATAGCTTCCACAGTATTTAAGATGTTTCCTATGTAATTCATATTTGAATACAATTTTTAGAACCATAGGTAAATATATTTTGCAATTTGTTAACTGCAGGTATCCACATTTTCCTTCCATCACATAATCTGTTCCTTTGATTAAGTTGGCAACATCTGCTGAGATCCACAGAATGCAGCAAAAAAAAAAAGCAGTGGTTATTTCTCAAGATTTGAGAAATCTGGTCCACCTTTAGAGTAGTTTCCTGAGATTTCTGCTCCACTGAAGTCAAAACCAGGATTCTAAAAGACATGAAAAAAATAATGATAAAATAAAACTTTTAAGGAAAAGTATAAGTAACCCAAAAGGGAAATGGTAAAGACATGAACTAGCCACTGACAAAACAGGAAATCTAAATGACCAATAAACGTGAAAAGATACCAAATTTCACTGTAATCACCAAAATAGAACTTAAAATTAGAAGGTATATTTGAATTTTCAGATCTACAAATGTTGTATATTAAAAGGTTGGCAAGTGTATGGACAAACACAATACTTAGTATAAAGTGTGAAAATAGATTTTCATAACTAGCATCATTTGAGAGTTTGCTACATGCCAGGCAGAGTTCTAAGAGCAATGCATTTATTAACATATTTAATCCTCACAATAATCCTATGAAGTAAGTACTATCTCATGCTTTAGTCTCTTTGGAGGGCATTTCACTTATTCAACAAACATTTACTGAGTTCCAACTGTTTGGAAGACACCATTAGAAGCATGTGGAATTCAAGAGTGAATAAAACAAAGATCCCTGCACTGGTGGAGCTGCCATTGCTATAGGAGAACACAAACAATAAAACCGTAAGTTAGCTAGTAGAGGGGTTGGCCAACTTTTCTGTAAAGAGCCAAGTAGTAAATATTTTAGGCTATGAAGGCCGCATAGTCTCTGCCATAACTACGTAAGTCTGGTATCGCTATATGAAAGAAAATACCAAAAGAACAAGCATAGCTGTATTGCAGTATAACTTCACTTCAAAAACTGGGAGTCGGCCAGATTTCACCCATGGACCATAGCTTGCCAGCCCCTGATCCAGAGCGTTAGAAGTTGGTGCAAGTGCCAGGAAGGAAGGAAGGAAGGAAGGAAGGAAGGAAGGGAGGGAGGGAGGGAGGGAGGGAGGGAGGGAGGGAGGGAGGGAGGAAGACAGGGCGAACAGAGTAAGGGAAATGAGATCATAGTATTTAAATAGGATGATCAAAGATCAAAATATGCTTTACAGAGCAATGACTTGAAAACAATGAAGAAGTCAGCCAAGCTTTGGGAGAACACTGTAGTCAAAAGGACAGAAAAGGAATGGCCTGGAATATTCAAAAATACAAAAAAGCTAAGGTAATACAATATGGCTAAGGTAAAATGACTGAAGCAGACAGTTGCAGGAGAAGTCAGGGAGATCATGGAAGACCACATCAGATAGGGCCTGGAAAAAAAACTTTGTCTTTTACTAGAGTGAAAGAGTTCTGAGAAGAGAAGCGATGTGTTCTGACTTGCATTTTTAAAAGGACTGCTATGCTGTTTTGAGAACACTGCAGCTTGGCAAGGGTAGACGAGAACCATTAGAAGGCTATTAGAGTAACTTAGGCAAGACATTACAGGTGGTCCAGATCAGAGTGGTTGGAAAGTTGGTGGTGACAAGTGGACAAATTCTGAATATACTTGGAAGGCAGTGCCAGTAAGGTTTCCTAACAAATTGGATACGGTGTGTGAGAGAGAGCTAGGAATGGAGGATGATTTCCCATTTCTGAACAAGCAGTTTCCATCAACCAAGATGAGAAGGCTAGAGGTATAACAAGCGTGGGAGGAAGTTAGGGAGTTCATGTTGAGTATGTTGAGTCTGATAGGTCAGATCAACAAGTGGAGATGCTGAATACGCAACTAGAAATGTGAGTCCAATACTTGGGAGAAAAGTCTAGACTGGAGATACAAATTAGGAAATCACCATTATATACATAGAAATTATCCATCAAAACTTGAAGAGTGCTTTGATCCAGTAATTCTTCTCCTAGATAAATTAATGGAACACTGGAATAGTTTCAAAAAGATGAAAGAACAAACTGTGAAATAGATACAAATCGAAAAATCCAAATCTTATCAAAAGGGAAGAGCCAAATAAATAACGATGATACAGTCAAACTAGAAAACATTCTGAAGCACTTAGGAGAAAAAAACAAACAATACATATAGTGTGATCCTGCATTTATGTTACAAACAAAGCAGCAAGCCAATATATCAATGAGATAAAAATGAAACAGAAGCAAGGAATGGAGAGATGTTAATGAAAGGAACCTATAACTTTTTTACACTATGTAAGTCTACACTAATTAAATTTTTATAAGTTCACTCGTGCATTACTGGTGCACATTAAATAAATTTAAACTTATAAACTATGGCAGTACAAACAAAACCCTTCCCAGAAATTCTGAAAAACTAAAATCCACAAAAAAGACCAGTAATTTTTCTAACCATTTAACTTTAAAAACTCCTTTAAAGAACTTTTGTGATTTTTCTGTAACCAAATTTGAGTTTTAATTTCAAAAAATAATTTTTCTATGATCTTAAAATGCTTAACAATACATATTCATACACTCATCTGACTTACTTCTTTCTGGAATCTTTCTAATGTAAGTTTTCTCTGCATTTGGTCTTGCACCCAAGGATCAGCTGCATATTCAGATTCTAGAAGAGAAGTCCAACAATTTGCTGCATCTCTCTTTGTCTTTGTAAGAACAATACGGACCATTTTTCTGTCCTCTAAACAAAAATCACAAAGAAATTAGAGTTCATCATAAAATTGTATATTTTCAAAAACCATTAGGTAACTATTTACAATACATTTCTATCACTCTATCTTCCAGAGCTGCAAAGACAAAGAACCTGATACCACAGAAGAAACATACTAAGTTTGAAGACAAGATTAATTTTTAAAAAGATTCCAACAATTGTAGATCACCCTTACCCAAAGTCCATGTTCCCTCATCAGCTATTGTAGAATCAAAGAGTTTGCCCTGAAAAATAAACATATTTATTTTAGTACAAAAAATAAGTAAATAAATAAAAATGTTTATTTTAGTACATGAAATATCTATGTACTGAAAACATTAATGTCATTAATTTTTATAAGACTTTCATGATTTAAGAGTTTGCCTATTTCCTTTCTGTTTACAAATTTTTTTAAATGTTTATCTATTTTTGAGAGAGAGAGAGAGAGAGAGAGAGAGAGAGAGAGTGCAAGTGGGAGAGGGTCAGAGAGCGAGACACAGACTCCAAACCACGCTCCAGGCTCCAAGCTATTGGCACAGAGCCCAACGAGGGCTCAAACTCACGAACTGTGAGATCATGACCTGAGCCAAAATTGGACGCTTAACTGACCACCCAAGTGCCCCAACTTTGCTAATTTCCTATCTAATCCAGATGTTAGTTGTCTAGCTTGGTTATGGTAGGGAGATAAAATTTTATACCATTTCAACATATTGATAGGTGTTCAACCCTATCTTTCCTCCTAGCAAGTTAAATGCAACCTAGTTTACACTGCTTGGGATATTTACTGACAACACACGGCTCTCAAAAGAAAGATCAGAACTCCTTAATTTTCAGGAGATGAATAAATATCACTGATCACTTAGTAGCCAAATGTGAAATTAATATATGAAATGCTTTGACTTTACCAATTAAAATGAACTACAAGAGCTTCCCTGCTGAAATTAAGAAATGATGTCTTTTAAAATAAACTTCAAAAATCTGGTTCAATCTCTTTGTTGGGCAATGTAGCACTAAAAAATTTTAAAGCACATACTGTAGTTCTGATTCAGATAAACTGTGATGAAACTGTTGTTTTAAGAAAGAAATCAACAGAACATAAGTTTAAAAGAGAATGCATCTGCTCAAATCCATTTTGATTTGTTGTTACTTGCCAAATTTCAGTTTTAGGAAATAAAATTAAAATGCCACATAAAGCAAACACATTTTTTTGTATTTCAACACCAGTGAGAAAAAAATCTTACTAGTCTAAACATGTATCTAAAATCCTGAAGTTGAAGTTACTGCTAAATTGTAAATAAAGTTACTGTTAAAGTCACTGCTAAAGTTCTGAAATTACTAAGGGAAATTTGAATGGTAATCTTAAACCACTGTTCAGGAAACCACGAACTGCACAACTATTCAGAAAGGTCATTAAAATCCAAGCTGACATAAATCAATGTCTTCCACATGGCTCTCTCCTTTTCTCTGAGGCACTTAAAGCACTTCCATATTAAAAATAACAGTAACAGCTAGCATGTAAACTCATTACATACCAGGCACTTGCCCAAACTCTTAATTCCCATGGATAGCACCTAATGCTCAAAACAATCCTATCAGAAAGGTACTATAATTATCACACTTTGTGGATGAAGGCATAGGGACACAGAATAATCTCTTGCCCAAGATTACAAAATTAGAGAAACGGCAGAGCCAAGTATCCTACATCAAGGAATCTCCCTTCGCTACACTATCGTCAAACATCGTGAGTATGTAATCTGGGAAAGAAGTCCAACTTCGACGTAATTGAATTTAACTATAAAGCTTATCCAGGAAAATGCAGTTCTCAGATCTAAGGGGCATGATGAGAATAAAAGTATTATTCTCTCCAAACAACCCTAGACTATCTGCTTAACCACTCCACAAACATGCAGATTTTTGTCTCATTTTGATGAAAAAATAAATCACCTGATATCGTCTCTGAATCCTCATCCCTGTATCCTTATCCCTTATTTTCTTCTTTACTTTTCCGTGACTGCCTAAACATTTATTAGTTTAGTTTTATTATGCCTCCCTACAAGAACATAATCTGTGTGCAAGAAACGTATATCTTATTCACCTCTGACCTCTTAGCACCTAAATCAGTGCCTGGAAGAAAATATATGTACGATAAACATTTGTTCCTTTAAAGATCCAGGTGAAGACCCGCAGAGGAACAAAAGAAGCCGTTTCATTTGGTTGAGAAAGCCAGAAAATTGGGCTCCTCAAATCTCCACTCAACTCAGGACCAGCCTTGAGTGGGGGCTCCGACCAGAACAAAACTAGGCCAATGCTATAGCTCTTTCGGGCAAGAAGCCATTCGGCCTTCCAAGTCTTTCCACGGAAACCCTGAACCTTAGGACTCGGGGACTCAGGGGCCAGGAAGAAACTGGGCACAAGCCCCGGCTTGCCGCTACCTTAAGGATCTCGCGACCACCCACGGCCAGCGCCACATGCCGGCTCTGCAGGCCGCACTGGATATCCTGGGCGCGAGTGCCTGGCGGCACCTGAACTTCAATGAACACCTCCTCCAAGGTCTGGTACCACTGACCCCACGGCGTCCCGCAAGGAACCACCCCACTGCGTTCCTCAAACGGGGCCGACATACTCCTGGAGCCTCCCAGCTGCAGCCACAAGAAGCGAGGTGAGCGCATGCGCGGAGCGTCCACGCTTAGGCCACGCCCCGGAGAGTCCGCTCAGGTCACTGCACATGCGCAGGGACGTAAGCGACGTCTCAGCGTGTTCCTTTTTCCTTTTCAATGGCCATTTAGGACCCTTTCAGTAGCCGGTTTGAAAGAACTGAAACCCGGGGGGGTTACACCCAAGGAGCGGCGAGAGGAGGTTGGAACCAGTGAAACTAGAACTCACTGCACTGCCACCTATATGACGCCAAAAGCGGACTTCCGACCTTTTCAGCTATGAAATGCGCTTGCGCAAATGCTGCTCTTCTTGTAAGTTACAATTGAGTAACGCCAAGAATGATTGGACACTGCTTGGGGTGGGGAAGGGAGGAGGCAGTAATAGTCTCCTATTGGCTAGTAACCGGAACTCACGGAACCGCTAATTACATGCTGCGAGGCCAGGTGCGCATGCTCTTTAGCTGTTCCCGTCCTGGATTGGTGTGCCCAGGGTTTTGGTTTTCGAACCTGCTGACGTGAAGGTGGGCGGGGAATAAGCGGGGAGATTTGAATTTGGAGCGAGTAGGCTGTAAGGCAGCGGGAAGTTGCCCAGGACCGCTAGTGACCTTCGGTTTGTGGAGCTGGTCGTCAACATGTCCTTTCCTAAGGCGCCCCTGAAACGATTCAATGACCCTTCTGGTGCGTACAGGGAAAGGAGCTGGGGGATGGGATATGGTGTCACGCACCTTGCCCCTCTCGGTTCCCTTTATCAGAGGCAAATAGGCGATTTTAGGGGTAGGATGGGTCTCCTTCAACTGACTAGTTTTTCTGGAATCTATACGAAGCATTTACTACATGCCTAGCACTATTCAGAGTGAGAAGGATACAGCAGCGAATGAAGCAGAGTCCCTGCCTAAGTAGCTTGCATTCAAATGGACAGTACAGCCAATAAACAATTAGTCTGTGGAGAAACTAAAGCAGAGGGAAGGGGATGGGGATAAGGAAGCTATTTGGTAGCTATTTGGTGGTCAAGCCCAGAAGGCCTCACTTATTTAAAAAAAAAAAAAAAAAATTGGCCACTGCTTTTTCCTATGAACTTGTGGATTTCTTGTAGATATTCCACTCAGGAATACAAGAATGCTGATTGGGAACGGCAGTTTTTGGGTAAAATTATGGTAGCTGCGCTTACTGAGAACATTATTAGTGAAGTAGTAACAGGTAATATCAACAGTACCATGCTAAGTATTTACAGTTAATTCTTCTTTAATTGTCCAACATTCCTGAGAGATCATCCTGTTATTCAATATTTTATTGACAAAAATACTGAGACTTAGATTTGCTCAGCGTTACACAACCAAACTAGCAGAACTAGGACATGAAACCCGGCCTCCATGAATCCAACCTGTGCTCTTAACCACTGTAGGGCATAAGCACAATAACCGTAAGACTCAGATGTGGTTGGTGAGGCCCTCATTCAGTAGACACAAACTGTATGCAGGGACTGTGCTAAGGTCTTCCCTGTTTGGTCTGGTTTACTCTTTCCAACAGCCAGGTGAGAAAGGTACTGATATTGTCCTCATTGTACACTTGAGGGAATGGAGGAGTTTTGTAACTGTACTGAGCAGCAAGTGAGGGGGAGGGCTGAACATCAAAGCCCCTGATTTATCCATTACCCATTATAATACATATTTTTAATGTTTTTTTAGTTTATTTTTGAGAGAAACACACAAACAAAGGAGGGCAGAGAGAGAGACAGGATCTGAAGCAGGCTCTGTGCTGTCAGCTCAGAGTCTGATGCGGGGCTTGAACTCCGGAGCTGTAAGATCATGATCTGAGCCCCCCAGCTCTCCAATAATATACACTTTTTAATGATCATTTGTTACATCTTTAACTTGCCAGCCAACATGCAAGTGGAAATAAGAATCACTTTGTTCACAAACAAAAGCCAAGTGACAAAATGGATCAACACAAGCATATTTTCTAAATTAAGAGATTCAGGGAATGTATATTTCCTGGATATTCAAAGAACCTTCTCTAAATTCTCTCAGCAGTGTGTCTTTTAAGGAGAATTTTATTTTCTTTATAATAGATTAAATTGCCTTTACCAGTGTTACAATATTTCAGATTCACAGTTTCAGGAGTAATAATAGTTATCACTTATTTGATGCTTTGTGCATATGTGAGCACTGTAGTGATTTCTCTTATTACTCCAGTAACCCCAACAACTATGAGGTAGATACTCTTTTATTCCTGTTTCACAACTGGGGAATTCAGCCTTGAATAAAAATAACTTTCCAGGGGTCTTAAAGCTAGATTAGAAAATCAGAGTATAATGTTCACATCTTTCCCCTATGACTGAAAGTACTTGGCACATAGTAATGTCTATTGATTGGCATACAAAGCTGGATTTGAAGCCTGATTGGAGGAATTACAAAACTCTATTCCCATTCTGGCATCCCCAGTGACTTTCTATGTTTTCTTCACCATACTGCCAAACTCAGCCCCGAGCCAAATACTGAGGATACAGGCATGATCAAGAGAGCTTCTAACTTCAACCAATTTTATCTAACTTGCAAGATGAATAAGTACATTATCTGATTTGGGAGATGGATAAATGTATTAAAAGCCATTACAAAAGTGTCAAGTTCTTTGATAAGAACACTATTCACAGGCTGCTATAGAGGGAGGTTTCCAACCTGATTTGGGGATTCAGAGAAAACTGGAAGAGGCTGAGATCTGAAATGTAAGTGAGAGTTAGCCAGGCAAACTGGAAGGTGGGCTGTCCATTCGAGGTGGAAGAAATAGAAAATAAAGAGATCTGGACGTTTGAAGCATTTATTTAATGTAATGCATAAAATGTTTGGTTTGTTTACAAGTATTGACTGCCTGTGTTAGCTTCCGATTATTGTTGATCAAAATAGAAGTTGTGCCAGAAAGCTTGTGTTATCTCCCAGGATATCCCATCCCGTTTGTCTAATGTCCCCTCTCCCCACATTTCTAGCAAGTCATATGTATCTGTGATGTCGTACATTTAAGCGTTAGTAAGGAAAAGACCCAGAGCATGAAAATAGCACATACTACAGTCTCACAAAGCCTGGATTTCAACCTAGTTCTTGAATCTAAATCCCCATAAGTATCAAATGGGATTTCTTTGCTCTTTAGGGAAGTTTTTGTTAAGTGTGATTTTAATTGTTCTCAACTCGCGTGATGCTGCTTAGTCACTGTACACCATCTGATCTTTTGCTGGCCCATATCCCCTTTTGAGAGTGTAGACCTAATGATGAACCAGAATACAAGAATTCAACAGCATTTTGTCTTCTGGCTGCTCTGACGAGTATAGACCAGTGCTTCTCACACTTTGCCACAGAAACATTCCTAAAAGCAGAGAGCAGGGCATCTTGCTGGCTCACTTGGTAGAGCATGTGACTCTTGATCTCAGGGTTGTAAGTTCAAGCCCCAGTTTGGGCCTACAGCTTTAAAAAAACCTTTTTTTATGGGGCATCTGGGTGGCTTAGTCGGTTTAGCGTCAAACTGGTTTCAGCTTGGGTCGTGATCTCACAGTTGGTGAGTTTGAGCCCCACATCAGGCTCAGTGCTGACAACATAGAGCTGCTTGGGATTCTCCCTCTCTCTCTGTCGCTGCCCCACTTGTTCATACTCTAAAGAAATAAAGAAATAAACAAACAAACATTTGTAGATAAAAAACAAAAGCAGGGAGCAAAGAATAGCCACACGTTCTGCATACACTCATCCCCACCTCCCCAAAAAGGGCAACAGTGCCAGCAGTTTTCTTTGAAGTCTCGTTACTTTAAAATATGATATGTTCTGCGCTGCTTCCGCTGATCCCTATTCCAAATGGGTGACATAGGTGCTTTAAGATGTGCGACCCTTAAACTGATTTTAGGGAAACCGCAGTCAGCCTCCTGTTTACCCCAGGGTGTAAACAGTTGGTGGAGTGTGAGAGATCTGAGCTAGCCAAGACTAATGTTTCTAAGTCTGCCTTTACCTTAGATGACCCATTGAATTCTGTACTTCATTTTAAGACTCTTTCCTGATTGGAAATCTGCTACCTCAACCCTTTATTGACCACATTTAGATCTAAAAGCTCCCAGTATTGGAATCTTTGTGTGAGTACATATAAAATGATCGTTATTCATTTCTAGAATCTGATGGTAATTACCTGTGACTCTTTTTGGGTAGGGTTGATTCCAAATCTTTTTTTCTTATATTCAATCCTTAATAACAAAGCCGTGTTGCTTATTCTTTCCTGATGTTTATTTCAAGACTGTCTTTGCTGTTTTGCTCAGTTGCCTGTGTTCCTTTGACTCATTGAAATAAAGATCATTTGGGAAGATAATGATGTTTTCTTCATAAAGAGGCCTGTTTTGTAATATCAAATTTTTACATTTGAAAAAATAAACTATTTATTTTAATGTTTAGGTTTTTTTGTTCTTTTGTTGTTGTTTTTTTTAATTTTTGAAAGCACGTGAATGGGGGAGGGCACAGAGAGAGGGGAAGAGAGGATCTGAGGTGGACACTGTGCTTACAGCAACAAGTCTGATGCAGGGCTTTATGTGACCTGAGCTCAAGTCGGACACTCAATCAACTGAGCCACCCAGGAACCCCTGAAAAAACAAACAATTTATTAATGGCATTTTCTATAACATATTTTTAACTTAAGATCGTAAGTAGCATAAGATGAGACATTAATTAATGTTTTATGTTTCTGTAGGTTGTGCACCATCTCCAGGTGCTTATGATGTTACAACTTCAGAAGTATTGAAAGGACCGGTATCTTTTCAGAAATCACAAAGATTTAAAAAACAGAAAGGTAACAGATTCCCAAATAACATAATGGTTATATGATCTCATAAGCTTTAAAGTTATGAGTAACAGTATTTAAATTAAAAGATGCTATAGTATTTCTAAAAATGCAAAGCTACAGTTATATTTAAATTTTCTTATTTGATGAATTTACAAAAGAGTCAACTGCAGACTAATGCTTTAATCATTTCACTGTTGTGTAGCCAGGAAAGTTAAGCAAGACACTCACATAGATACATAGTTTCCCTTTTGGTAATCACCTTAACTTTCCATCAGGGAATATTAGGAAAATCAGAAAAGTATTAGATGTGTAAATACTATTGTACAACTAATTATTTGGACATATACAGTCAGAAAAAAATAACTTTAATACTACTTCACTAATAATTATAATAAGAAATTTGGAAATTGGGTTTTGTCTGTGTTTCAAACATGTAAGTGCCAACTAAAATCTGTACAATTTATTTTATTTTAGAATCTCAACAAAATCTTAATGTTGACAAAGATATTACCTTGCCTGCTTCAGCAAGAAAAGTTAAGACTTTGGGATTAAAGGTGAGGAACTCTGATATTCTAGCTGGTTTAGTACCTAAATCATGAAAACATTTCCAAAAGTTATTTTATTTGACTAGAATGGGTTAAGTGTATAATTTAAGGTTATAAGTAAATCTATAAATTAATAAAAATATTATCATTAGGACTCTAGCAAGATTTATGTTTACATCATTACTACATACATTGTTTAAATGTGTCTGGAGTTCAGAATTACAAAATGGTCTCCACTTCTCAGTCATTTCTCTATCTAGATAAATTTTATAATACCTAGTAAGCCTTTAAAAAGTATGCAGTGCTTTGATATATTAGTTATCATTGTTTGAGTTGTTTTGGTTTTGTTTGCTTACTTGTGCAGAAGGGTAAATATTGAAGAAAAAGGAAAAAAGTATTGTAATGCCTAAAAGAGATTTATTTGCTATTCAAAGACTGCCAAGGAGTGGTGGGACATTAAATTCTTAACTTCATGTTGCGGCTTGTGCAACGGCCTATTTATTATCACTGTTTCCATTAGTTTATAAAGCAAGTTGTACTTTCTTAAGGAGTTGCAAAGAGTGATTTGTTAAATGTGAAAAAGATTCAGAGTTGGGAAACCAAGGCTTAGACTTGTTCATTTATTTAGCGATTATCTAAGCTTCTTGTTTTATAGGGCTTCATTATCCAGTATGGAAGTGATTAGCCACATGTGGCTATCGAGCACTTCAAAGTGAACAGCTAAATTTTTGATACTATTTAATTTTAAGTAATATATAAAAAATTGATACTTGATTCTATTCTTGGAAAACTTAAATGTTTTTGGAACTACTTGGAATGTGCATCTACTTTTTCATCTGTACATTTTATGAAATCTAAATATAGATGGCTATTTCTGATGAAACTTAAGCATCTGAATTGAGATATGCTGTAAGTGTAAAATACAAACCAAAGTTTATAGACCTAGTACAAAACATATAAAATATCTCACTAATAATTTCATACTAATGACATGTTGAAATAATACTTTTTTACATTTATGGTACAGTAAAATATATTTTAAAATTTTTTACTTTTTATTTAAAAGTACATATTTTTTTAATATTTATTTTTGAGAAAGACAGAGTCGGGGAGGGGCAGAGAGAGAGGGAGACACAGAAGCTGAAGCAGGCTCCAGGCTCTGAGCTGTCAGCACAGAGCCCAACGTGAGGCTCAAACTCATGAACTGTGAGATCATGACCTGAGCCAAAGTCAGACGATTAACCAACTAAACCACCCAGGTACCCCTAAAATTTTTACTTTTTAAATTAACTACTAAAAAAAATACATATGTGGTTTGTGATATATTTTTATTAGGCAGCACTAATACAGTCTTTTCTTACACATTGATTCAAATAAATACACACACACACACAATGGAATATTAGCCATAAAAAAGAATGAAATCTTGCCATTTGCAATTACATAGTTGGAGCTAGAGAATATAATGCTAAGCTAAATAAGTCAGAGAAAGACAGATACCATATGATTTCATTCATACATGGAATTTAAGAAACAAAAAAGAAAATGAGCAAAGGGAAAAAAAACAATCCCAGAAACAGACTCTTAATTATAGAGATCAAACTGATGGTTACCAGAGAGGAAGTGGGGGGGGGGGGGGGGGGGATGGGTGAAAGAGGAGATGGGAATAAGGATGCACAGGTTCTGATTAGCACCAGGTGATGTATGGAAGTGTTGAATCACTATATTGTACACCTGAAACTAATAGAACACTGTATGTTAACTGTACTGGAATTAAATTTTTTTAATAAAATAATGTTTTAAAAGAAATTGATTTAAATCTCTTGACTTGAATTTCTTGAAGAAACAGTTCTGATATTTTGAATTAATTATGTAACTTTTAGAAAACTAAATTACATACAAGTTTGTGTAAAACCCCTAAATAATAGGCCTTCCTTGATAGAAAATTCCATCAGGTGGGAAATTAATAAATATGATAGTTGTGTAGCCCCCTCCCTCCCCAACTTAGAAGTACATAAAACAGGTTGCATTCAATATATTTATCCATTTTCTTCCATTTAACATGGGAAAGATAGATACTCAGTTTGGGGCCATTGTATCAGAAAGGCTGTTGGATATAAAAGACATAGACCAAAATTATATGTCTTATTTTGAATGAAGGCAATAATTAGATTAAAACCAGTTTTTACTGGGGCACCTGGGTGGCTCAGTCGGTTAAGCGTCCAACTTCGTCTCAGGTCATGACCTCACAGTCCATGAGTTCGAGCCCTGCATCAGGCTCTGTGCTGACAGCTCAGAGCCTGGAGCCTGCTTCAGATTCTGTGTCTCCCTCTCTCTGTGACCCTCCCCCGTTCATGCTCTGTCTCTCTCTGTCTCAAAAATAAATAAACATTAAAAAAAAAAAAAGTTTTTACTGGTGCGCCTGCGAGGCTCATTTGGTTAAGCATCCAATTCTCGGTGTTGGCTCAGATTACGATCTCGTGGTTTCATGATTTCGAGCCCCGCTATGGGCTCCACGCTGACAGTGCTGAGCCTGCTTGGGATTCTCTCTCTTCCTCTCTCTCTGCCCCTCCCTGGCTCATGCTCTCTGTGTCTCTCAAAAATAAATAAGAAGACTTAAAATTTTTTTTTAAATCATCTTATACCATTTTAATTTTTATTTCTGTGTGTGTGTGTGTGTGTGTATGTATACACACACACACACACACATTTTTTTTCCTCTTTGCGTATCAGAGTTTAAGTTGATTTTTCTTTGTAAGATTGTTTTCTTTCTGGGATAGCATAATTAAAAATATTCAAAATGTATTGCTGTTTAACATTAGAAAGAAAGCGCTCAGTAGCTTTATTCGTAAAGCACCACCTGTTCTTTTCCCTGGACTTATTAGGAAAAGCCTAATCTATGGGGGTGAAAACTTAAACCTGAAATATTTTAAGACTTAAAGAATCCATTCCTTCTTTTACCAGGTAAGTCTCCTACAAAATGTTTAATAGACTCAGTGAAATTTTTAAAATAAAAATTAACTGTTTGGGAGGCAGCTCCCCTCTACTTGCTAGATGGGATGCTGCCTGATGCATGAATCAATTAATAAAGTCAATTATGCCTGGCTGGCCCAGTCAACAGAACAGGTGACTCTTAATCTTGGGATTATGAGTTTGAGCTCCACTTTGGGGGTAAAGTTTAAAAGAAAGAAAGAGAGAAAGAGAGAGAGAGAGAGAGAGAGAGAGAGAGAGAAAGAGAGAAAGAGAGAAAGAGAGAGAGAGAGAGAGAGAGAAAGAAAGAAAGAAAGAAAGAAAGAAAGAAAGAAAGAAAGAAAAGAAGAAAGAATTTGAACTCTTTAATCTTTTTAATAGCTAAAAATCAAATCTGGCTGTGATATTTGTGGTGCTTAAATTTGTTTATCTCTGTTCTTTGATTTTTAAATAGAAAGAGTCTCAAAAGAATGATAAAGATTTGAAGATACTAGAAAAAGAGGTAAGCAATGCTTTCAACTTAATTGAAAAATAAATGTGCTATAAAATACAGAGTGACTTAGAGTTAAGAGACAGTTATTCTGTTGCAGTTTGGGGAGTTGCATAGCAAGGCAGATAATCTGTCCAGACCAGTGCCTGCGAGGTAACTATTCCTTAGCTTCGTTAGATACTAAGTTTCGGAGCCTGGTGGTCAGTGTGGTATGCTGACAGTGTCAAGTTTATTAGGGATAGATTCAAGATTACCCACTCTATGAAAAATTGATCACTAAAAATTAATATATTGCTATATTGCAATTATGCATGTGTCAAATATTTACATTTACTCAGTGCACACTCTTCCTGTATGCTAATGTTTATGTTAAGACAGTGACTAGCTAGAGAATTTCTTAGCATGAAATCCTAGCAGGTTAGTTGAATTGTGAAAGAGTTGTGCTAATCCTACACATCCTCTGCTCTGTAAGTTATATATGCCTTATTTAAGGATAAAATGGAGCTGGAGGGTAAATCTGGAGCTATCCTGTCCAGTATGGTAGCCACTCACCATTTGAGACTTATTTAAATTAAGTAAAAGAACTCAATAGTTCAATTGCACTAGTCACATTTTAAATGCGCTGTAAGTACTCCAGTGAGTGGCTCCCATACTATACGGTACATTTCCACCACGGCAGAAGTCTCTACTGAGCAATGCTGACCTAAAGAGTCCACTTACTTCCCTAAGCAGGAGTAAGATGGTCACTACCAGTTTTGCTTCTCTAGCAGTCTTCTTTCCATGTTTACATTGCTGACCAACTCTTTTTCTAGTGCACATATTCTTATGACATATTAAAACTTTCCAGTGATTACAGTTAAATGTTAGCTTAGGACCAAGAATACGTCAGGATAGCTTTGCAAATCTCTGCTCTGGTTGCTCTGATTCTTTTAGTATTTAATTATGTTGGCCATCATTTTATTAAGGATACATGCCTACAATGTAGGGGTTAATACTTAGAGAGGTGATAACTGAGTCTCAGATAACTGGTAAGTGAGTGGCAGTGCCAAGATTAGAACTGATAATTTGCATCAGTTTCTTAATCGTTTAGAGTAGAAAGGTTTTTTTAAGTTTATTTATTTTTGAGAGGCGCAGAGAGAGAGGGAGAGAGAGACAGAGAGAGAGAGATTGAGAGAGAGAGAGAGAGAGAGAGAGAATCCTAAGCAGGCTCCACACTGCCAGTGAAGAGTTCTATGTGGGGCTCAATCTTGAAACCATGAGATCATTACCTGAGCCGAAATTAAGAGCCAGATGCTTAACTGACTAAGCCACCCAGGCACCATTAGAATAGAGATTTTTTTTTTCTTTTTTTTACAAATAGAGCTCTTTTTTATTTAAGCCCCATAGTATTTGTTGTTTGTTTGTTTATTTAATTTGAATTAATTATCAATATTTAAAAGTAACATTTCATGTAAAACATTCAGATTTCTGGCTTATGTTGCAAAATCAGACGATCTGACGACACTGTTTCCACTTTCCACTACAGGGCAACAATATGCTAGGGCTTTGCAGGGCTGCCTCCTTTATACTCCACATTTGCTCCTCAGTCCTCACCTGGCTCTCTCTACTTATTTATGTTATCTGCTTGGCCACATAGGCATTTGAGTGTACAAACCCTTTTTTTGAAGCTTAAACTTCCTTAACTGCAAAAACCTGTAAAGATAATCTCGGTGTTCTTTTTTCTAGTTTATAATATTTTGCTATAAATGTTGTTTATAAACCAATAATATAAGCGTAGAGAATCTTCTGGTAGGGAACCTTAAAGCTCATTCAATCGCTAGCATCTAGTTCATAGCCATATATATATACATATGGTGTTTGATACATTTTTAGGTAAGCATTTTTGGCCTAAAATACTGAGATTAGTATCAACACAAAGTCAGTTAAGAAAGAGTAGGAAATACTTCATGTGACTTAATACAACTGTGCTGTTTCGATGCTTTTGTACCCAACAAATAATCTATTTTGGTAAATGTTATATGTGCACTAGAAAAGAATGTATATGTACTTGTCGGTACAGTTTATATATGTCAGTTCAATATGTTTAAAAGTTTTGTACTGATATTTTTGTCTGTTTATTCTATTAGCTAGAGAAAGAGGTACTTTCTCATTTCTACCTCATACATACACCTATGTAATGTACACAATATACATTTTGCTTTGTATATTTTGAACTTAAAGTTGCACAACAAATTTGATTGTATCTTCCTCTTGAAATGACCTTTCCATTATAAAATTCCTTCTTTATCGCTAATAATACTTTCTGCCTTAAATGTCTACTTTGTATCATATTAATAAGGGCATCCCATCTTTCTTTTGTTTAATATTTACATGGTAGATCTTTCCTGACCCATTATTATGTCTTTCTATGTCCTTATATTTAAAGTGCAAATCTTGTAAATATCTGGGATCATTTTTGTTGAGCCTACACACTCCTTTAGTACCTTTTGTTCTGCAGGCTATTGGCAGATCCTCTCAGCTTCTCTTTTCTCGTAAGACATCATCATGTCACCTTCAAATTTAAAGGATATTTTCCTTGGGAACAGAATTTTAGATTGGTACTTTTCCCCTTATATTAAACAAGTCATTTCATTGTCTCCTGACTTCTACATTTTCTGTTGTCAGATAGGTGGTTTTGATTTTGGTTTTGGTTTTGATCTCATAATTGCAACAAGAGTGGTGGCTTACTGATCACTCCTATTGTAGTGCTTACTATATCCTACACAGAAGCCCCATTCTGCCTTCTTGAAATAAAAAAGATAGTTAGCATTTCAAGCTATAATTTGAGTTCATATAACTAGAACTAGAGAAAAGAAGAACTCTTATAGGTAGAAATACCTTAAAAGTGAACAGTTTAATTATACCTGGAAGCTTACAACAATTAAAATCCTCTCTTCTTAAAATGCTTACAGATTTAAGTTCTTACAGATTTTTAAAACATATAAATATGAATGTTCAAACAGCTAGTGAAATCAGAATATTTAACAACATCATGTCACAAAGCTTTTTCTAGAATTTGATGTTTTATTTTCAGTAGCATCTAGTTACATTGACATTGTATTGGTAAATCATTCATTTATCACCTTGTTTCCGTCCAGATTCGTGTTCTCGTGCAGGAACGTGGTGCTCAGGATAAGCGGATCCAGGATCTGGAAGCCGAGTTAGAGAAGACAGAGGCTAAGCTAAATGCTGCAGTCAGGGAGAAAACATCTCTCTCTGCAAGTAATGCTTCACTAGAAAAACAGCTTATTGAATTAACCAGGACTAATGAGCTACTAAAATCAAAGGTATTTAAATCTCATGGTAATATTTACAACTGAATAAGTTATAAACATGTTGTAGGTTTTTTTTCTATATCTTGAGAATTTTAGGCTCTAGTTTAGCCTTATTCCTTTACCAAATGTACCTTAAATGTTAAGCTGCTTCCAAGAAGAATTATCATTGTCTTTTTTATTATGGTATCTGACACATAAGAAATGATAAACAAGTTGCTTTTTGTTTTAATGTCTGGCATTTTCTTACCCTCCTTCAAAGTCACTCCTAATAAATAAGGGCATTAATAAAACTTGTAGAATTTATGTCTAGAAGTCACTAGATCTTTCTCTGAAATAAATAATCACATGACAGCAGGCTTCCATTTCAAATCCTTTTGGGATTGAAGTGGGACGTGAATAAATTTGTGGATTAAATGTGTTTAATAGATATTCTGTTTATTAATATTTTATTTAATATTAGTATTATTAATAATATTATACTAATAGATATTAAAGGACATAACACGGTCATTTGCTTTTGTCAGAAGTAAAAGGAGGCTGTACGTCACTGTTCAGTTTAATAGCAATCATTTATTCAGAGCCTGTAATGTGTTGAGCTCTTTGAGTGAGGATGCGTATGAACCAAGCTTAGGGAAAAAAGCAGATTCCTGGGCCCCATCCAGGGAGATTCTGATTTAGTTGGCCTGGGATGAACTGTATAGTCTACATATTTCAAAATAGACTAGGCAGTTTAGATGCATTTTGTTAAGCAAGCACATATTACAAAATCCTCTCTGAGAAGCTTGTTTTGGAGGCTTGCAGTGGACTCTCCAGCATATAGAGGTAGGTAACTACCCAAGGAGCTTTAAAATGTAAGCAGAAAAGGGTGCCTGGAAGGTTCACTTGGTGGTGCATGTAGCTCTTAATCTCAGGGTTGTGAGTTCAAGCCCCGTGTGTGTGTGTGTGTGTGTGTGTGTGTGTGTGTGTACAGATTAGTTAAAATAAAATCTTTAGCTGAGCCTGGATGGCTCAGTCGGTTAAGCATCTGACTTTGCTCAGGTCATGATCTCACAGTTTGTGAGTTCAAGCCCCACATCAGGCTCTGTGCTGACAGCTCACAGCCTGAAACCTTTGGATTCTGTGTATCTGTCTCTCTCTGCCTCTCCCCTGCTTGTGCCATCTTTCTCTCTGTCTCTCAAAAATAATAAATGTTAAAAGAAATTTTTTTAAATAAAATAGAATCTTTAGAAAAAGTAAAATAAAAATAAATAAGCCAGAAAGTCACATTAATCAAAAAGAAGGACAAGAACAGTAGCAATATTACATAAAATCAGTAATCCTGGTGTGATCAAAGGCATTTTCTCTACCAGAATATGTTGTAGGTAAATAATAGTCCCAGTAATAATCAATATTTATGTGATTTTATATAAGATCTAACAGAAAATATATCTAAATGTTTTTATATGTTTCTTGTACTTAGTTTTCTGAAGATAGTAACCAGAAGACTATGAGAATTCTAAGCCTCGAATTATTGAAACTTAGAAACAAGAGAGAAACAAAGATAAGGGTGAGTGATACTTTTGGTGAGTTTGCTGTGTCTGGATCTGGGGACCTGAACAACTTCCACTTCCTAACACCTATTTTTGTTGTGTAGAGTATGATGGCTAAACAGGAAGGCATGGAGGTGAAGCTACAGGTCACTCAGAAGAATCTTGAGGAGTCTCAGGGGAAAATAGCACAACTGGAGGGGAAACTGTGAGTGCCTAAAAAGAAAGAGAAATTGTTAAGTGTAACTGTTGATTTCCTTCTCTCACCTCTCTCTTGTTTACTGAGACTTAACCTTCCTCCATACTTCTCTCATTGCCTCCCTGCTTGCCTTATTTCTCTTCTTTAGCTGAGCCCTGATCACTCCCATTTAATGCTGAAAAGATGTATAAATGTATTACTTTTGTCCATCTTTTGTACAAATTATGAGGAAAGGCCTCCTCATCTTTGTAGTAGCATCATCTTATGGAGATGGTAGACCAAAACTGAGGAATATTGGTATAAGAAGCTGTGATTAATGTATAATCCTAGCCTTCCTTTTTATGATTGAGCTGTAACTTACCTACAAAAAATATATAGATCATAAGTATTCAGTTTGATGACTTTTGACAATTGTATACACCTCTGTAATCACCCTACAAACAAGACAGAGAACATTACCATCCTCTCAGAAAATTCCTTCCTGCCTCTTCCTGCTCCCCTGCTCTTCCCCATTATGAGGCCCCCAACCCGTGAAGCCACTTTCTGACTTCCATCATATAAATTAGTTTGGTCTTTGGAGGGTGGGGATGGGAGGTGTTTATCACAGTGTGTGTGTGTGTGTGTGTGTGTGTGTGTGTGTGTGTGTGTGTGTGGCTTCTTTTGTTTAACATAGTATTTTAAGATTCATCTATACTGTTGTATTATAATTTGTTCTCTATTTCTGAGTAGTATTCCACTATCTGAATATACCTCCATTTGTTTACTATTCCTCTGTTGATCATTGTTTGTGTTTCCAGTTTTCTGATAGTGTGAATAAGTCCGCTATGTATATCTTTTTGTGGACGTAAGTTTTTATTTCTCCTGAATGAACATCTAGGATTGCAATACATGGGTCATAGGGTAGTGTAGTATATGTGTAAATTATTAAAACAAACAAACCAACCAACCCAGAGTGGTTGTATGAGCCATTTTACAGTCCCACTTAGCAATGCGTGATAGGTGCAACTGTTCCACGTCTCCAAGGTTTGATATTGTCAGTCTGTTTGATTTCCACCTTTTAGTAGGTAGGAAATAGTATCTCATTTGTAATTTTGTTAGTCTAAGGCCAAGCTTCACTGTATGTGCTCACTGACCATTCATATATATCCTTTTGTAAGGTGTCTATTTAACTTTCTTGCTCATTTTTTAAATTGAGTTGTTTGGAGGAGGTAAACACCGAAGTAATTGCATAAAAATCAACCTAGAACAAAGGCTATTTTGTATGTGTGATGGTGGGGTGGGGACTGGGAAGGCTACAAGAAAGATTATTTCTAACACTTGGAGTGTTATAGGTGATAATTTTCATCATCATGAAATTTATCAATTTATTTGGAAAGCTTTCTCACTTTAAAAAAAACCTTCAGTTTCCTATTTGCATATACTAAATTGTCAACTTAAGAGGTCACAGAAAATAAGAATTAAGGATTTGGAGTCTAGAGATAGCCTATCTGATACAGCAGTATCTGGTACAGATTAAACATTATGTGTGACTACTGTGAGTATTCATATATGTAATTTTTTTCAGTGTTTCAATAGAGAAGGACAAGATTGATGAAAAATCCGAAACAGAAAAACTCTTAGAATACATCGAAGAAATTAGGTAATATTAATAGTAGTTTTAAATTGGACCTTATTTTGTTGAATAGTGATGAATACATCATTTTCATCCTTTTTAGTTTAATTTTCCCTGTGCCTAAATTATGTGCTCTTCAAAATAATTTGTTTTACTGTAGTTGTGCATCAGATCAAGTGGAAAAATACAAGCTAGATATTGCCCAGTTAGAAGAAAATTTGAAAGAGAAGAATTATGAAGTTTTAAGCCTTAAGCAATCTCTTGAGGAAAATGTTGCTATGCTTTCTAAACAAGTCGAAAACCTAAATGCTAAGTGTCAGCTGCTTGAAAAAGAAAAAGGTATGTAACATAAGTAACATGTACAGTATGTAAAGACTGTACTGCTGTATTAAAACAAACTTTTTTTTTTTTTTTTATTGTCAAGTTAGCTAGCATACATAGCTAACATACAGTGTAGTCTTGGCTTCAGGAGTAGATTCCCATGATTTATCACTTACATACAACACCCGGTGCTTGTCCCAACAAGTGCCCTCCTTAATGCCCATCACCCGTCTCCCCCACCCCTCCTTCAACCCCCGACTCCATCAACCCTCAGTTTGTTCTCTGTATTTAAGAGTTTTTTAAAAAATTGTGGAAATAACATTAAAATCCTATTCCCATATGAGAATGTTTGTCTTTTACAATGTTTGTTTTCTGTTTATTTCAATATATTGCTTGTCTTGATTGAAATATATACAGTGGTACATTTCTTGACTTCCTCATTGGGTGGCCATTTAAATTGAGAAGATATATATCAAACCAGGTTTGGAGGTTTTATTACATACCATAGGATATGCACTACATTTTGTGTAGTAAATGATACAAACTTCAGAATTATGTTTTGGCTTTATTTCTTTGGAAATACTTGGTCTGTATAACATGCTAACAGCAAAAAATGGATATATGGAAATCCAGTTTCTCTAAATGCAATACATTCTCTAAATACATGTATCTAAATACAGCATTTTCATTTGTATAGAAGACCTCATCAACAGGGATAGGGAACGGGATGAAGCTCTGAATTCTGAAATGCAAAACTTAAAGGAGAAACTTATTCTTGAAAAGGAAGAACATGAAAAGGTACGACAAAAAGAACTGCAAAGTGATTCACTTCTGCAACAAGAGAAGGTAGTACACTACAATAAAAAAAAAGCAAAAACTTTTGCTTGTTATATGTCATACATTTCCCTGTGCATCTGAAAACCTTTAAATTATATATGTCTTTCGATCCAACAATTCTATTTTTAAAGTCTTATCTTGAGGAAATAGTCGTGTATATGCTGTTAAGCCACACAAATGTTCATCACATTATTGATGATGTGAAAAAATTATAAGCAACTAATAAACCAAAATAAGAAAATTGTTTAAAAATATTTCCTGGCATAGGGGCACCTGGGTGGCTCAGTCGGTTAAGTGTCCGACTTTGGTTCAGGTCATGATCTCACAGTTCGTGGGTTCAAGCCCTGCATCAGGGCTCTGGGCTGACGGCTCAGAGCCTGGAGCCTGCTTCAGATTCTATGTCTCTCTTTCTCTGTGCCCCTCCACACTCATGCTCTCTCTGCCTCTCAAAAATAAACATAATAAAAAAAATTTTGTTTTAATATTTTCTGGCACATTCTTGTGTTAGATTACTACTTAGGCATTTACAGTTATGTTGTAAAATAGTGTCTAAATGCATGTGAAACAAAACTGAAAAATTTTTAAAACCCAGATTACATAAAAAATATTTTATGTGAGAAGAAAGTTTATTAAAAAAATGAGCATAGCATGTAAATTTATCATTCTCAGTAGAAATTCAGATAATCTGTAAACACGAATACTCTACCTTAGTAATAATCAAAGAAATGGAAATAATTTTTTCCCCTTACAAGATTGGCACACATTAAAGCATTTGATAACAGGGGCACCTAGGTGGCTTAGTCATTTAAGTGTCTGATTTCACAGGTGGTGAGATTGAGCCCTTCATCAGGCTCTGTGCCGACAGTGTGGAGCCTGCTTGGGATTCTCTCTCTCCCTCTCTCTCTCTCTCTGCCCCTCCCCCACTCATGCACACTTGTGTGCACAGGCACACAGCTGTGCTTTCTATCTCAAAATAAATAAACATTTAAAATATTTGATAATACAGAACACATTAGTGAGAGTGGAGCAAACAGGTAAATGCACTGATGTGAAATATTATATTTTGGGCAACCTGCAACAACTGAAGGAATTAAATAGATCTATATATACTGGCTTGAAGATCTCAACTACTTTTAGGATTTTTTTAAATGTTCGTTACATACGTAGTATATATCATTTATATGTATGTATTTTTTAAGTGTATAAATGTGTAAAAAAGACTAGAAGGCATATATACCAAAACTAGTGGTTATCTCTACAATGAGGAAACTAGGATTGGGGTGTGGTATAGTCAGAAGCATTTTTCCACTTCATTTGTTTTTTGTTTTTTGTTATTTTTTGTCCCATCCAGTCCCACAACTGCAGTTACTGTTGGCAGACCTTTCAAATGTTTTCTTGTATCTTAATATTTAAGAGATGTGTCTCCTAAATGCATTGTTAGGAGTGTACAGGATGGAGAGAATGCTTATTTACATTGACCATTCTTTTTAAATTTTTTTTTAATGTTTATTTTTGAGAGAGAGGGAGAGGGAGACACAATCTGAAGCAGGCTCCTGGCTCTGAGCTGTCAAGACAGAGCCCAATGCGGGGCTTGAACTCACAAATCTGGAGATCATGACCTGAGCCAAAGCCAGACACTTAATAGACTGAGCCATCCAGGTGCCCCATATGTTGACCGTTCTTTTTAAAGGCAAAGGGCCCTGTTTTCTTTCATAGAGTGTTCCTGGGCACATCTACACTGGGTTTTGCTTTTGCTTTTTTATTGAGGTATAACTGACTTACAACATTATGTAAGTTTCAGGTGTATGACATAACAGTTTAACATTTGTATATGTTGCAAACTTACTACCACAATAAGTCTAGTTAGCATCTATCACTATATAGAACTATAAATTTTTTTTCTTCTGAGGAGTGTTTAAGACTCTCTCAGCAACTTCCAAAGTGCAATACAGTACTGTTAACTATAGTCACCATGCTATAACACTCCATGACTGAAGTATTTTTTAACTGGAAGTTTGTACCTTTTGACTCTTTCACCCCATTTTACCCACCCCCACTTCTGGCAACCATCGGTCTGTTCTCTATGGCTGGGTTTTTGTTTGTTTCCAGATTCCACATATAAATAAGATCATATAATATTGTTCTTTCTTTGTCTGATTTATTCCACTTAATATAATACCCTCAGAGTCCATCCATAGCATCACAAATAACAAGATTTTCTTTTTTATAGCTGAAGAATAATCAATTTGTGTGTATATATACCACATTTTCTTTATTCATCCATCCATCAATAGACATTTAAGTTTTTTCCATATCTTGACTACTGTAAATAATGCTGATGTGAACATTGGGTGCATAATCTTTTCAAGTGTGTATTTTCATTTTCTTCAAATAAATACTTAGAACTGGAATTACTAGATTGTATGGCAATTCTGTATTTAATTTTTTGAGGACCATTCATGCTCTTTTCCATAGTGACTGTACCAATTGACATTCCCAGCAACAGTGCACAAGCGTTCCCTTTTCTCCACATCCTTGCCAACACTTACTATTGTCTTTTTTTTTTTTCAAGTAATCTCTGTGCCCAACATGGGGTTCGAACTCAGACCCCAAGATCAAGAGTTACATGCTCCACTGACTGAGCCAGCCAGGCAACCATATTTCTTGTCTTATTGATAATAGCCATTCTGGTATGAGGTGAATCTCATTATGGTTTTGATTTACATTTCCCTGTTGATTAGTGATGTTGAGCATCTTTTCACATACCTGTTGGCTATCTGGATGTTTGGAGAAATGCCTCTTTAGATCTGCTACCCAGTTTTTAATTAGAGTTGGGTTTTTTGCTTTTGAATTGTAAGAGTTCTTTATATATTTTGGTTATAACCCCTGTCTGCCCTATCTGATGTATGATTTGCAAATACTTTCTCCCATGTAAGTAAGTTACGTTTTCATTTTCTTGATGGTTTCTTTTCCTGTGCAGAAGCTTTTTTTTTTTTTTTTAAACATTTATTTATTTTTGGGAGAGACAGAGTGAACTGGGGAGAGGCAGAAAGAGGAGAGGGAGACACAGAATCTGAAGCAGGCTCTAGGCTCTGAGTTATCAGCACAGAGCCCAACATGGAGCTCGAACTCATGAGCTGTGAGATCATGACCTGAGCAGAAGTCGGATGCTTTAACAGACTCAGCAACCCAGGCGCCCCCAGAAACTTTTTAGTTTGATGTAGTCCCACTTGTTTATTTTTGCTTTTGTTTCCTTTGCTTTGGTGTTCTATCCAAAAGATCATCACCAAGAACAATGTCAATAACCGTACTGCCTATGTTTTCTTCTAGGAGTTTTATGGTTTCAGGTCTTACATTTAATACATTTTTATTTAATTTTTGTGAATGGTATTAAGGTAGTAGTGCACTTTCATTCTTTTGTTTGTGGTTTTCCAGTTTTACCAGTACCATTCATTGAAGAAACTGTTCTTTCCCCTTTGTATATTTTTGACTCCTTTATCATAAATTAGTATGTGTGGGCTTGTTTCTATGCTCTATTCTGTTCTAGTGATCAATGTGTCTGTTAGTATGCCATCACCATACTATTTTGAGTAACATAGTTTGAAATTAGGGAGTATGATATCTCCAACTTTGTTCTTCTTTCTCAAGAGCACTTTGGCTATTCAGGGTCTTTTGTGCTTCCATACGAATTTTATCTTATTCCATTGTTCTATATCTGTGAAAATTCCCATTTTGATAGGGATTGCACTGAATCTATAGATCGCTGTGGTTGCATGGATATTTTAGCAATATTAATTTTTTCAATTCATGAGCACAGAATCTCTCCATTTATTTGTGTCTTCACTTTATTTTAATGTTAGAACTTTTTCCCAGTATTGATATATTTGTGCATTGTATAACTTTATTTTTTAAATGTTTATTTTGAGACAGAGGGTGGAGGAGAGGGAGAATCCCAAACAGGCTCTGTGCTGTCAGCACAGAGCCCATTGTGGGGCTTGAACTCACAAACTATGAGGTCATGACCTGAGCTGAACATTTAACAGACTGAACTACCCAGGTGCCCCTGTATATTATATAACTTTAAAATATATTTACGTACTGTCAAAATCATAGTACACTTTTTCTGTAGTATCCTCTGAGAAAAATATGCTAAAAGTCAGTTGTAGAATATAATTTTAGTTTTATAAGAAGTGTGTGAGTGTGTGTTGCATAGAAAAACTGAAAAAACATTTACCACATTGTTAACAAGGTGCAGAATATAATCAATGACAAGATGCAGGTGATATCTGTATTTTTCAAAGGTTTTTTTTTTTTTGAGGCTCTTGAATTTAGTATTCATACTTTACTTTCTGTACTTCTTTTTTTTTTTTTGTCATTAGTAAAAATCTCTTGATGCCATTTCATATTATTTTGGTGGTTTCTATTTGGATGTAGGAGTTGTCCTCCAGTCTTCAACAGAAGCTAGGTTCTTTTCAAGAGGAAATGATGAAAGAGAGAGATCTCTTTGAGGAAGAATTAAAGCAAACACTGGAAGAACTAGATAAATTACAGCAAAAGGAGGAACAAGCTGAAAGGCTGATTACACAATTGGAAGAAGAAACAAAATCTAGAGCTGAGGAACTGAAACTCCTAGAAGAAAAGCTGAAAGGGTTGGTATCAATAAGATCTCATGTCTCATATGACTTCAGATGTTAAAATGTGCTTTCCAGTACATTCTCTTAGCAATCTCACTTCAGTCAAGGTTGGAATTCTTTTACAAGTAAGGAGTAGACACAGAGAGGTAAAGTATACCTATAGAGGGGCACCTGGGTGACTCAGTTGCTTAAGCATCTGACTCTTGATTCCAGCTCACGTCGCAATCTCATGGTTTGTGAGATTGAGCCTGGCATCGAACTCTGCACTGACATCACAGAGTCTCCTTGGGATTCTCTCTGTCCCTCCCCCCACCTCTCTAAATATAAATAAATAAAACTCAAAAAAAGTATACCCAAAGAATATGCATACAAACAAGTATGACAGCCAAAATCAGAAGCTGTGCCCACAAGTATGACAGCCAAAATCAGAAGCTGTGCTCTTTCTTTTTTTTTTTTTTTTTTTTTTTTTTTAAATGTTCACTTACTTTTGAGAGAGAAAAACAGCATGAGTTGGGGAGGGGCAAAGAGAGAGGGAAACACAGAACCCGAAGCAGGCTCAGGCTCTGAGCTGTTAGCATGGAGCCCGACGGGGTTCGAACACACAAACCGTGAGATCGTGACCTGAGCTGAAGTCGGATGCTTAACCAACTGAGCTACCCAGGCGCCCCTGCCCTTTCTTTTTTTTTTTTAGGCAAGAGGTTTAATTTAAAAGGCTGTTAATAAACAAACTCAAAATTTGGGGTTTCTTTACTGCTGTTACGTTGTCTAAAATTGTTGGACATCAGCATTATAGCAATAACAGATTTAGAAAAAAGGCTAAGAATCTCACCCTTTAATAAGAAACATTTCCATTTTTTCCCTGTGTGTACATCAGTTTACATAGCATAAGCATAATTTATACCTTTAATTACCTTTTCTAAGGGAGCACAAATACTCAGAAGTAGCAATGAAAACAAAATGAGAAAAAAAAAACAACCGAACCTGGGCAACATTCAAAAATAAGAAATTTAAGAGATCTTGGGCTTTTTTTTCTTTCTTTCTTTCTTTCTTCCTTCCTTCCTTCCTTTTTTTTTTAAAGTAAGCTCTATGCCCAACATGGGGCTTGAATTCACCACCCCAACATCAAGAGTTGCACGCTGTACCAAGTAAGCCAGCCAGGTGCCCCTCAGGCTTTTCTTTTATTGCTATTTCCGTATTACTTTCATCACATTGTGCATCCTTCTCCACTACATTTATTTAGGTTAAAATACCAAGTGGATTCTTGAGTTCAAACTGTATCTACAATAATTAACATTATTTGACTCCTTAAGATTTCATTACTAAAAATATTTCTAGCAAGGAACCAAGAACTGTACATGAGTCTACAGGACTGTAGTATATCTCACAACTGTGTATCTGTCTCCTGTTGGATACTTTTGTTAAAATCCTTTTTTTTTTTTTGTTTTCTTGTGGTGGTAAGTGATAAAAAGGACACAAAGGTTTTTTATATGCCTGCTTTTGCAGGGAGAAGTACCAGAGTATTCTTAGGGAATTGTTCTATACTGGAACCATTCTCAGGGAGCAGGCACTTTAAGAAACTGAGTAAATGACATCAGTTTCAGGGAGGAAAGAAAGTTGAGACAATCATTTATTCAACTCAAGGAATTCAGTGCAAAGGTCAGGAGATAAGGATTTTATTGCTGGATCTGTTAACCAGCTGTGTGATTCTAAGCAAGACAATTCTAATTTCTTTAATTTACTATTTCATCAGATATAAAATAAAGGGATTTTAATAACGCGATCTCTAAGGTCCCTTCCAACCTGAAATCTTAGGCATAAGAGAAAAAATAAGAAAATTGGAAATGATTTCTCTGTGGGGCAGGGAAAAGAATATTTTTATTATAAAGCCTTTAGTACTATGTGATTGCTTTTAGCTGTTGGTGTGTGTATTTTTTAATCCCATGCTCATTACAGAAGGAATTTGATTAGTTCCATTTATTTTATCTGTGTCCAACTTAGCCTATAAGCAAATAAAGCTTCTTATTTATAGTTCTTAGTTCTATATGTTCTTTAAAAGGTCTCTTACAAGCTCATGTGCATATCTCAAAATTTTTCTCACTATTTTGGTAATATGTAATGTTAATATTTCAAAAACTTTCTGAGGTTTGTAATATATATGAATAAAGATGACTTAAAAGCTATTTTGTCTATGTAAGTAATCCACCAAATAAGTTATTGAATATTTTTTTAATAACAATTTCATATATGGATTACTGAAATAATCAAAATAAATCTACATAGTCCTAAGGGCACTTGTGTGGCTTAGTCAGTTAAGAGTCCAACTTCGGCTCAGGTCATGATCTCACGGTTCATGGGTTTGAGTCCCACATCAGGCTCTGTGTTGATGGTTCAGAGCCTTGAGCCTGCTTCAAATTCTGTGTCTCCCTCTCTCTCTGACCCTCCCCTGCTCGCACTCTATCTCTCTCGCTCAAAAATAAATAAATGTTAAAAGAAATTTTTTTTAATTTAAATCTACATAGTGCTATCAACTCTTTTTTCAAAGAAATACCAAGTGTAATTAAAGAGTGTTTCTTAAATGCAGAGACACTTTATTCAGTCAGCCAGCTTTTTAGCTGGTAATTTGGCTGCTGCCATTAAGATTGTGTTTTAGAGTCTTTTTACCCTACCTTCTTCTAAAAAAAAAATGTTTAAACTACCTACATACGTGCATATAGTGTCAAAAGATAAATTTAGAAATGAGTAAATTAGGATGAAAATGAAAGTAAAATAAGGGCAGGAAGGATAAGATGAAGCCAGAAGAGAAGTTAGTACATAAATAAACATGCTATTAGAAGCAGGTCATAAAGTTAGATCTGAACAGTCCAGTAGTTTATGCAGATACAGACATTGGACACATGATTCACAGTGCCAAAGGTAAATACTATCCGCTTTCATAGAATATAATTTGTAATTAGCCTTTTATCTTTTAATTGTTCCTTAGGAAAGAAGCTGAACTAGAGAAAAGTAATGCTGCTCACGCTCAAGCCACCCTGCTTTTACAGGAAAGGTATCAGAGTACAGTGCAAAACCTTGGAGATGTTACTGCTCAATTTGAAAGGTATTTTTATTGGGAGCCTACACTCTCAAATATGATATGAGTAGGGAGGGGTGCTTATCTAGAAAAATCTGAAAAAACAATCACACAGATAGTTGGTATTACTGTAGATTCCATAATGACCAACCATAAATGGGCATTCAGGGTTACCTGGTAATCTTATGTATAGGATTTTCCTTTCCTGCCATCCACTTCAAATTTCATGAACTCTCAGTCCTTTGGCCCTTCTGTCTTACTCTCCTGACACCATTATTTTCCTCATGAAGAATTCTAAAGATTTTATCTCATTACCCTGCCTGTAAACACACCTGCCTTTATGCTCATCCTATCTTCCCACCTGTTACAGGAGAAGTGACTTTATATTTCACTTATCCTTTACAGCCTTTCTACTGGATTTTTTCCTATCTGTATTAAAACATGTTAATGTTCACTTATCTTTGAAATACATAAATTCAGAGTGCCTGGGTGGCTCATTCAGTTAAGCATCTGACTCAATTTTGGCTTAGGTCATCACCCCATGGTCTTGAGATTAAGCCCTGTATGGGGCTCCGTGCTTAGCGTGGAGGATGGAGCCTGCTTGGAATTGTCTCCCTCCCTCTCCCTGTGCCCCTCCCTCACTTGCATACACATGCACACTCTCTCTTTATCTTTTTCTCTCAAAATATAAAAATAAATTTAGAAAAAAAAACTTAAAAAAAATAATAAAGTAAAATATTTAAATTTTATTAACTCCTTTGACAGCTCCCCCCAACTTCCTCCTGCACTATCCAGCAATACCTCTCACTCCCAACACCCTTTTTTAATCCAAAATTCTACTCATCTTTATAGCTCATCTAAATAGAAGATTCTCAGGGCGCTGGGTGGCTCAGTCGGTTAAGTGGCCAACTTCGGCTCAGGTCATAATCTCACAGTCCGTGAGTTCGAGCCCCGCGTCGGGCTCTGTGCTGACAGCTCAGAGCCTGGAGCCTGCTTCAGATTCTGTGTCTCCCTCTCTCTCTGGCCCTCCCTCATTCATGCTCTGTCTCTCTCTGTGTCAAAAATAAACATTAAAAATAATAATAATTAAAAAAAAAAATAAATAGAAGATTCTCTATACCTACTGTATCCACTTCCTCACTTCCTATATCATCTACTTATTATTTTCCCTTTAAAAAAAGTTTATTTGTGGGGGAACTATACATTGCAGAGGATAGTTTAAGAAATGTATATGCATCTCACACCGAGAGTATTAATATGAACATTTTTGTTATATTACTTTAGACCATTTCAGAAGGTCTCTTTTTCTTGTGTCTATCTTAATATATTTAAGAAATACAAAATATAAACAACAGTTACATAAATTATAAAGCATAAAGATAAAATCAACATGTATGAGCCCATAAAAGACAACCAAACCAGTAAGCCAAAAGATCCAACAACTTGGTGTCTATGTAGGAGTTCCTCCACCATCTGCATGCTTTCCACCAACGGAAACACCATCTCAGAGCCTCCATTTATAATTGCCTCACTTTTTTCCTATATATAATTTTACAACATGTATATCCATACAAATAATATTTTATGCAATACTACTTTTGTGCTGAACTTGAACTTGGCCAAAAAATTACGTCATGGTGTATGTCATTTCCTGGGACTTGTCTTTTTTATTCTGCAATACATAGGTTTCTAGAATTGAATCACATTGTTGACTGAGGTTATAGTTTGTTCCTAGTGGCTGCTGTAACGTGTTCGATTTTATTAGTATATCACAATTTACCCATTCTCACTTTGGACTTTCGAGTTGTTTTCCTTTTTTTGTTGCTTCTTTCATCATAAGTGTACTCTATAATCCCCATCCCCTATTTTCCCCATACCCTCCCACCAACTTACCCTCTAGTAACTCATCAGTTTGTTCTCTATAGTTAAGAATCTGTTTCTTGCTTTGTCTTGTTTATTTATTCATTTATTTATTTACTTTTGCTTGTTTGTTTCTTAAATTGCACATGTGAGATCGTATAGTATTCGTGTACAAGTATTTTTTGACTTACTACACTTAGCGTTACACTCTAGTTCTATCCATGTTGCTGCAAATAGCAAGATATCATTCTTTTTTCTGGCTGAATAATATTCCTGTGTGTGTGTGTGTGTGTGTGTGTGTGTGTGTGTGTGTGTGTAGATATATACACACCACATCTTCTGTATTCATTCATCTGTGGACAGTTAGCCTGCTTCCATAATTTGGCTGTTGTAAATAAAGCTACAGTAAACATAGGGGTGCTTGTATCCCTTTGAATGAGTATTTTTATATATTGGGGGTAAATTCCCAGTAGTGTGAACTGGGTCATGGGGTAGTTCTATTTATAATTTTTTGAGGAACCCCCATACTTTTTTCCACAGTGGCTACACCAGTTTGCAAACTCCACCAACAGTGCAAAAGGATTCCTTTTTCTCACATCCTCACAATACTTGTTGTTTCTTGTGTTATTTTTATATTAGCCATTCTGACAAGTGTGAGGTGATATCTCACTATAGTTTTGACTTGCGTTTCTCTGATAATGAGTGATGTTGAGCATGTATCTGTTGGCCATCTGGATATCTTTGGGGAAATGTCTGTTCATGTCTTCTGCTCATTTTTTTAATTAGACTATTTGGTTTTTGGATATTGAGTTGTATCAGTCCTTTATATATTTTGGATACTAACCCTTCATCAGATACGTAATTTGCAAATAGCATCTACCATTCAGTAAGCTGCCTTTTAGTTTTGTTAACTGTTGCCTTCACTCGAAGTGCCAAAACTTTTCATTCTTACATAGTCCCAATCATTTATTTTTGCTTTTATTTCCCTTGCCTCAGGAGACATAACTAGAAAAATGTTGCTATAATCAATGTCAGAGATTAATGCTGTGCTCTCTTCAAGGATTTTTATTGTTTCAGGTCTCACATTTAGGTCTTTAATCCATTTTGAATTTATTTTTGTGTATGGTGAAAGAAAGTGGCCCAGTTTCATTCTTTTTCATATAGCTATCCAGTTTTCTCAACACCATTTGTTGAAGAGATTGTCTTTCTCCTATTGTGTATTCATTCTTCCCTTGTCAAAGGTTAATTGACCATATAATTGTGGGCTTATTTCTGGGTTTTCTATTCTGTTCCGTTAATCTATGTGTCTGTATTTTTATGCCAATACCATATACTGTTTTAATTACTGGCACTTTGTGATATAACTTGAAATCTGCAATTGTGATACCTCAAGTGTTTTTTTTTTTCTTTTTCAAGATTGCTTTGGCTATTCGAGGTCTTTTGCGGTTACATACAAATTTTAGGATTGTTAGTGCTAGTTCTATGAAAAATGCTGTTGGTATTTTGATAGGGATTGCTTTAAATCTGTAGATTGCTTCAGGTAGTATAGACATTTTAACAATATTTGTTCTTCCAAACTGTGAGCATGAAATGTCTTTCCATTTCTTCTCATTGTCTTGAATTTCTTTCATCAGTGTTTTATAGTTTTCAGAGTACAGGTCTTTCACCTCTTTGGTTAAGTTCATTCCTAGATATTTTATTGTTTTTGGTGCAGTTGTAAATGGTAGTTTTCTTAATTTTTGCTGCTTCATTATTAGTATATAGGAATGCAACAGATTTCTATACGTTGACTTTGTATCCTGTAACTTTACTAAAAATTTATTTATTCATTTATCAATTCTACTAGTTTTGTTGGTGGAGTCTTTAGAGTTTTCTATATATAGTGTCATGTCATCTGCAAATAGAGTTTTACTTCTCCTTAAGCAATTTGGATGCCTTTCACTTCTTTTTTGTTGTCCAATTGCTGTAGCTAGGACTTTTTCCAGTCCTGTGTTGAATAAAAATGGTGAGAGTGAATATCCTTGTCTTGTTCCTGACCTTAAGGGAAAAGCTCTCAGTTTTTCACTATTGAGTATGATGTGATGTTAGCTGTGGGTTTTTCATAGATGGCCTTTATTATGTTGAGGTATGCTCCCTCTAAACATATTTTGCAGAGGGTTTTTATCATGAATGGATGTTGTACTTTGCCAGATATTTTTTCTGCATCTACTGAAATGATCATATGATTGTCATCCTTTTTCTTACTGATGTGATGTATCACATTGATTGTTTTGTGAATATGGAACCACCCTTGCATCCTGGGAATAAATCTTACTTGATTGTAGTGTAAGACTTTTTTAATGTATTGTTGGATTCAGTTTGCTAAAATTTTTGGAGGATTTTTGCATCCATATTTATAAGAGATACTGGCCTGTAGTTCCCTCCCTTCTTCTCTCTCCCTCTCCCTCTTTCTCCCTCTTTGTTTTTGTTTTTGTTTTGTTTTGGGGTTTTTTTTGGTGTCTTTATCTGGTTTTGGTATCAGGGTGATACTGGCCTCACAGAATGAATTTGGAAGCTGTTCGTCCTCTTATAAGTTTAATTACTGAAAAGAGTAGGTATTAACTCTTCTTTAAATGTTTGGTAGATTCTTTTGTTACTATTAATAGTATTTTTACTAATATTCTTGTAGTCTCCTAGTATACTTGAATAAGAATTACTCTAAAACCATACATTTATGACTGCTCAACTTTAAAATTTAATGCCAAATTGCTTTACAAAACAACTTGTACACTCTACACTCTCACTAGCGTTGTACGAGTAACCATTGATCTACTTCCTCTCCACAGCTTGTTAGATTTCTTCAATTTTGCCGGTGTACTTAGTATAAAATGGCTTTTTTCCTGGAGATAATCCGCCTTCCCTTTTCTGTAAAAAGCTTATATATAAAAAATTATAAAAAAACTTTCTATCCCAAAAGGTATTAACTTATTTTTTTAAGTTTCATTTTTCCATCTAGAATGAATTTCTGAGTGCAGTAAAACTGGGATCAAATTTATTTTTGTTTTTCCATATGGAGAACATATTGCTTAATGCCCATTCATTGAATGGTACTTTCTTTCCCCAATGATCTTTTTTTTTTTGAAACTAAATACATTTTAATAGAAAACAAAATACGAAGTGACTCTTATCAGAAAACAGAAATTTTTAGTCCTTTTTTGATGAATTCAAACTTGCTTTATCTTCAAAGCACAGTTGTATATGTGTGCATATGTACTTAATGATTTGTTCTCAAACTGTTCATTAAACTGCTATTGCAAGCAGGAGGTGGGAGCAAACAATCACAGGAGAAAAGGACACTGAGAAAGCCAGCCATCTGAATAGATGGGCATTTGGAAATTTAACATTTTCTAATTCTATCTTTGGACTTATTGCTTCAATTTATTTTCATTTCTTTACCACAATCTGTCCTTTCAGGGGAGATAACTATTCACAGAAGTGCAGCCGCAAGGAGACTCTTCCTCTCCTACCATCACTGCGAAAGCCCAGGACTTGTTCAAACAAATCCACACACTCACTTCTAGAAACATGTCAGCCAGAGTGACCAGTCCATCACCCAGAAATTTTCCCTTTCTCCCAAAACACTGTGCTACCAAATTCTCTGAATTCCCTGAACCTCAAGATTCCAAATACCACAGCCAGTGGTATAATGTATTATGACATATATATCATATATTATGCTTTAGTGCTGTTTTCAACCTTGTGAAGGGATTTCCCTTCCTGCTACTTTGAGAAATAGTACCTTAGGTTTCTAGCCTCTGTGACTTCACTCACCATCAGTATGCCAATAGTATTAAAATTCATTTCTTCAAACCAGATCTTTCCTTTGAGCTTTATACCCATATATCCAGCTGCCTACTTGACGTCTCCAAGCAGATATCTCACTACCGTGTAATATTAACCTGTCTAAAACAACTTGTGATTTCCCTTCTCTCTCTTTCTACCTCTCCCTCATTCTTTTTTATTTCAGTCAGTGGCATCTTAATCTTCCCATCTTCTCTTTCTGTAAATCTTAGAGTCATCTTTAATCACTTTCTCTCCCTTTCTCCCAATATCCAGCGTGTTTAGTGAAATTCATATTTTGCCTTCAAAAGAGATTTCACATCTTTCAACTGCTAAGTTCTTAATCTAACCCTCCTTTTCACTCACCAGGACTGATGTGCACCACGGTGATTACTGGCCCATGGCTTTAGCATCTGCGCCGGCCGCTCTTATTCGGTAGACTCCAATCTCGTGTCTTAATGCAGTGTCCTACCTGCCTCAGAACACATATGCATCTTTTCCTTCTGAAATACTTTTCCTTAAATCCTTAGATAACTTTTCTTTGTCCATCACATCAGTTTAACTATAAATTCCCTAGAAAGGCCTTTTCTGAATCACCAAAGAAAGTATGTTCCCGATTTGCAGTTTAAGGTTTTCTAAAGTTTTCTTCATAACATATACCACAAATTTAATTATACATATTATTTCCCATTTTTTTGCCAAGACCTGGAGAGGAATTTCCATATCTTACCATAAGACCATAACTCTGTGACCATATTTTTTTTTTTTTTTTTTTTTTTTTTTAATTTTTTTTTTTTCAACGTTTTTTATTTATTTTTTGGACAGAGAGAGACAGAGCATGAACGGGGGAGGGGCAGAGAGAGAGGGAGACACAGAATCGGAAACAGGCTCCAGGCTCCGAGCCATCGGCCCAGAGCCTGACGCGGGGCTCGAACTCACGGACCGCGAGATCGTGACCCGGCTGAAGTCGGACGCCTAACCGACTGCGCCACCCAGGCGCCCCTCTGTGACCATATTTGCAGGGATCATAAATTTGTTCATTTTGGAGTAATTTTCATGTTAAGTATACTTCATATACATAGTAGGCACTTGTTTTTTTTTTTTTTTTTCTGAATGAACAGCATATGCCATATAAGCTCCTTAGTACCTCAGAACACTATATTGTTTTAATTTTCTTTTTACTTAGTTATAAAGCATTAACAGCTAATGAAATAGACGATCTTAAGCTGAAGAACTCAGCACTTCAGGAAAAAGTGGCCAGTGCCGAGAAAAGTGCAGAGGACGTTCAACATCAGATATTGGCAACTGAGAGCGCAAATCAAGAATATGCAAGGTATGTGGGAAAAATAAAACCTGCCCATACTTGTAGCCTTAGAACTGTTAAGACAATTTAATGTTGAAAGCCAGCTAAGAAGTGATCCAGGGAATTATAGCTTTGGGTGATCTTCAATTACAAAGTAAGAATTTGCAGTTAAGAGGGTACAATTCTTGAAGAGTTCCTTGAGTTGTGTTTTTCATTTGTTTTTTCAGTAAAAGAAAGGGGGGAAAGTTACTAAATGGCTATAAAATGTTTAGTGGACTCTCCTCTCTCAAACCCAAGGATGCTTCTAGATCTGCAGACCAAATCAGCACTTAAAGAAGCAGAAATTAAAGAAATCACAGTCTCTTCTCTTAAAACAATAACTGATTTGCGGAACCAACTCAAGCAACAAGGTGAAGAGTTTAGGAAACAACTGGAAGAGGAAGAAGCAAGGTAATCTAGGTTTAGAACTGGACTGCCACATAACCTCAGTTATTTCTTCTAGCACACTGTGTTTTTTAATTTCATTTTTTTCCCTTACAGAAAAGCTGGAAAAGAAAACACAGTGGCAGAATTAACTGAGGAAATGAATAAGTGGCATCTCCTTTATGAAGAACTGTATAATAAAACAAAACCTTTCCAGGTTTGTCAGGACCACACTAACTTGTGTTTGGTTTAGGCGCTTTGTTCCCTGTCACAGTCACAACAGTGACCTGATTTTACTGAAAGATCATTTTGCTGTGCATTTCCAGTGCTGATTTAACTCCCTATTAAAGGGGACTTTACATTTTTTAAAATTATTCTGCAGACATTTTTTATGCCACTTTCTATAGGCTAAGAACTACCTTGTCATAAGAGACTTAACGTTAATAGTTTAGAAGGCTCTCCTGATAGAAATTTTTGATAATGAATCTATGTAAATTTTTGATGCTTATTTTGTTACAATCTTGCTCAGTGTTTCTCAAATTAATAAACTGATCTTCAAAAAGGATAAAGGCTAATCTTCACCCTTAAAAAGAGTGGGAGGGCAGTATTGGTTATAACGTGATGATGCAGATGATATACAGAGTAGGCTGGCTCCTGGCCTTTCCATGGGTTTCTCCCTACTTTAATGACCTTTGAAATGAAATACACAAAAGTTTTTTTGAAAGAGCCAGAATTTATGGAGAACCTGAGAATATGTCAGCATGATCTGTTTTCGTCCATTGTTTTTTATGTTCTTGTACTCGAATTTCCTTGTAGTTTCTTTTTTCTTTTTTCCTCTGTAGTTTCTATGAGACAAGTAAATTTAACATTTCTAATTATAAAAAACCTCTTTTTCAGCTACAACTGGATGCTTTTGAAGCAGAGAAACAGTCTTTGTTGAATGAACATGGTGCAGCTCAGGAACAGCTTAATAAACTAAGAGATTCTTATGCTAAATTACTGGGTCATCAAAATCTAAAGCAAAAAATCAAGCATGTTGTGAAACTGAAAGATGAAAATAGCCAACTCAAATCGGTTTGTAAAATAACACTTAGTCCTACTGAAGATATCAGGGTGGGGTATTTTTTATTCTAACTATAACATTTAAGTTCAACAAAGAATTTTGATATCAGGAAAACTTAAGTTTATAGGGGAAAATCCATCTGATTATGGATTTATTTTAGACCATTGACCAGATGGGTATTATGCTCTCAGGTTTTCCAAATACTTCATTAGTATATTAGAAATCACTAGTGGGACACCTGGGTGGCTGATTCGGTTAAGCACCTAACTTCAGCTCAAGTCATGATTTCATAGTTCGTGGGTTCAAGCCCCATATTGGGGCCTCTGCTGTCATCACAGAGCCCCCTTCAGATCCTCTCTCTCTCTCTCTTTCTCTCTCTCTCTCTCTCTCTCTCTCTCTCTCTCTCCAGCCCTCCCCCACTCTCATACATTCTCACTGTCTTTCAAAAATAAACATTTTTTAAACATTTTTTAAAATCACTAGGGGCATCTGGGTGGCTCAGTTGGTTAAGTGTCTGACTTCAGCTCAGGTCATGATCTCACGGTTTGTGGGTTTCAGCCCTGTGTTGGGCCTGTGCTGACAGCTCAGAGCCTGGAGCCTGCTCTAGATTCTGTGTCTCCCTTTCTCTCTGCCCTTCCCCGCCTCCCCCCCCCCCCCCCCACTTCACATTGTGTCTCTCAAAAACATAAATAAACATTAAAATTTTTTTTCAAAAACTGTCACCAGTGTAATTGGAAGAATTCACAGAGCTTTACATATCCATTTCTATTTGCAAAATAGCAAAATCCTTGGTATAAATAAATATAAAGATAAGCAGTATTCAAAAATAGTTAAGCATTTGGGATACCTGGCTGGCTTAGTGGGTAGAGCACATGACTCTTTTTTTTTCAACGTTTTTTATTTATTTTTGGGACAGAGAGAGACAGAGCATGAACGGGGGAGGGGCAGAGAGAGAGGGAGACACAGAATCGGAAACAGGCTCCAGGCTCCGAGCCATCAGCCCAGAGCCTGACGCGGGGCTCGAACTCACGGACCGCGAGATCGTGACCTGGCTGAAGTCAGACGCTTAACCGACTGCGCCACCCAGGCGCCCCATATGACTCTTAATCTTGGGGTCATGAGATTACTTTAAAAAAGCAGTTAATCATTTAAGTTGTTTTTAACAGCCTTATTAAGATATAATTTACATACCATACAATTCACCCATTTAAAGTTGAGTTTTATACAACTCAGTAGGTCTTAGTACATTCAGAAATATGCAACCATCTGCACAATTTTAGGATATTTGCATCACCTCAGACTGAAACTCCTTACCCTTTAACTGTCATCTCCTTATCTCCTCATTCATCCCTCCCACTACTAAACTACTTTTTGTCCATAAATTTCCCTATTCTGAGTATTTCCTATTTGTGCGCTCAAATAATATGTGGTCTTTTGTGGCTGGCTTGTTTTGATTAACAGTGTTTTCAAAGTTCATCCATGTAGTATAGCATGTGTCCGTACTTCATTCTTCTTTATGACCTAATAATATTTAATTGCTTAGATATGTCACATTTTATTTATCCATTTGTCAGTTGATAGACATCTGACTTGTTTCCATCTTCAGAATGTTATGAATAATACTACCATAAACATTCATGTACAAGTTTTTGTGTGGACATGTTTTGGTTTCTCTTGGGTTGTACTTAAAAGTGAAATTTCTAGGTAATTGGGTAACTTAATGTTTAATCTTTTGAGGAACTGTTTTCTACAGCAGTTATATCTTTCTACATTCCACCTATAAAGTATGAGGTTCTGGTTTTTCCATATCTTTACCAACATTTGTTATGTGACTTTTTCATTCTGACTATACTAGTGGATATGAAGAGATACCTAATTGTGGTTTTAATTTGCATTTCCCTGGTGACTGATAATGACCATCTATTTACATCCTTATTGGCCATTTGTATATCTTCCCTGGAAGAAATATCTGTTTATACCCTTTGCCTATTTTTATTTGGATTATTGTTTTTTTTTAACAAATTATGAGAGTCCTTTATATATTATGTATATGTTCCTTATCACATGTAATCTTTGAAAATATTTTCTCTCATTCTGTACATTCACTTTCTTGATGTTTTTTGAAGCACAAAATTTTGACAAAGTCCGATGTATCTATTTTTTCCTCTGTTTCTTGTTCTTTATTCTCTAACAATCTTTTGCCAAATCCCAGATCTTGAAGATTTATCCCTATGTTTTCTTCTAAGGGTTTTTACAGTTTTAACTTTTACATTTAGTTCATTGATATATTTGAGGATTTTGTATACAGTGAGAGGTAAGTGTCCAACTTTATACTTTAGCATGTGGATATCTAGTTGTTCTCATGCCATTTGGTGAAGAGACTATTCATTCCTCTAATGAATGATCTGCACACCCTTGTTGAAAATCAGCTGACCACATATTTATGGTTTATTTCTAGACTCTCAAATGTTTTCCACTGATCTATATAGCTATCCTTGTGCTTCCACACTGTCTTAATTACAGTTGGATTGTAGTAAGTTTTAAAACCAGAAGACATGCATAAATAAATAAATAAATAAATAACCTTAAAAAAGGGTAGGGACACCTGGGTGGCTCAGTCAGTTAAACATCCGACTCTTGATTTTGACTCAGGTTCTATGGATTCAAGCCCTGTGTCAGGCTCTGCACTGATGTCACAGAGCCTACTTGGGATTCTATGAAGGAAGGAAATGAGGGAGAGAGGGCAAAGGGGAAAGGAAAGGAATCCTTAAAACCAGGAGGCATGAATCCGCCTACTTTTCTTCTTTTTCAAGATTGTTTTGGCTATTCTGGGTCCCTTGCAATTCCATATGAATTGCAGAATCAGCTATTCAATTTTTACAAAGAAGTCATCTGAGATTCACATGGGTATTATGTTGAATCTGTAGATAGGTTTGGGTCATATTGCCATCTTAACTATGTTACATCTTCTGATCCATGAACATGGGATGTTTTTCCAATTATTTACATCTTTAATCTCTTTCAACAATGGTTTGGAGTTTTGAAATTATAAGTTTTACACTTTTGTTAAACTTGTTCCTAGGTATTTTATCCTTTTTGAGGTTATTGTAAATGAAGTTGTTTTCTTAATTTCATTTTCAGATGGTTCCTGGCAAGTGTGTAGAAATAAAATTGATTTTTGTATACTGAAATTGTATCTTTCAATCTTGCTGAACTCATTTATTTGTTGTAATAGATTTTTAGTGGTTTCCTTAGGATTTTCTGTATAGATGATCATTTGTAAATAGGGATAGTTTTACTTCTCTTTTAACCTGAATGCCTTTGATTACTTTTTCTTGCCTAATAAGTTCCCTGGCTGGAACCTCCAGACAAAGTTGAATAGAAGTGATGTGAGTGGAGATCCTTGTTTTGGTCCTGATTTGGGTGGGGGAAGCATTCACACTTTCTCTGTTAAGTATACTATTAGTTGCAGGCTTGTCACAGATACTCTTTATCAGGGTGAGAAAATTTCCTTCTATTCCTGTTTTTTTTAGTGTTTTTACCATGAAAGGGTATTAAATTTTGTCAAACACCTTTTCTGTGTCTATTGAGATGATCATGTGACTTTCATTCTGTTTATTTCTTAAATTAACTGATTTTTGGATATTAAATTAACCTTGCATTCTGATAAATTTTGCTTGGCCATGATGCATAATTCCCTTTGTATTGCTGGATTTCTTTTGCTAATATATGCTGAGGTTTTTTTCATCCATATTCCCAACAGATACTGGTCTACAGGTTTCATACAATATTTTTGGTATTATTTGGTTCTGGTATCAATGCTGACCTCATAAAATTAGTTGGGAAAAATTTTGTCTTTTCTATTTTTTGAAATAGTTTGTGAATTGATATTAATTATTCATTGTGCAATAGAATTCAGTAGTGAAGCCATCTGGATCTGAGCTTTTTGTGTGTGTGGGTAGTTTTTATTATCCAGTCTCTTATGAGTCTATTCATACTGTCTTTTTGAGAGAGTTTCAGTAGTTTGTGTCTTTCTATGAAGTTCTCTGTTTCATTTAAGTTATCTCACTTATGGATATACAACTCTTCATAGTATTTTTTTTGTAATCCTTTTTATTTTGGTAAGGTCAGTCACCATGTCCCTTCTTTCATTTCTGATTCTAGTAATTTGACTATTCACACTTTTTTTTTTTTTTTTTTTTTTTAGTTCTCTTAGTTCTGTGAACATATTTATAATGGCTACTTTGAAACTGTTTTTGAATAAATCCAGTATCTGGTTACTCTTGCAGTTTTTGTTCCCTGCTTTTTTCCAATGTATAGGTCATGCTTTCCTGCCTTTTTTGTTGGAAAGTGGATATTTTAGATTATATGTTGTAGCACCTTTGATTACAGCCCTTTCCTTCAAGGTGTGTTGTTATTTTCTTGTTGATTTGTTTAGTAATTGGCTGGGTTGTGCTAGTGAAGTCTGTTCCTCCTCCCCCACCCCCCACCCCCCCAGTAGTGTAGTGCCTCTGATACTGCTGCTCAGGGAGGTTCAGTCTGAAGTGTGCCCACGGTCACCCTGGGATGACACTGATTTTGGTAGAGCTGTCTCCTCTATTTCCCTCATCACACATTAAACTAGATAACTTATTGCTCTTAACAGTGCCCTGGAGTATAAATTGCTCTTCAAAATAATCCAGTTGAATTCTGGCTCCTTTGTTGGAATTATGTCTAAGGTCATTGATTGATTGTGTGCTGACCCCAGAAGGACTTCTCCCAGCTGTCTTATTCACCAGTTGTAAACCTACAGCTTTGCCTGTATTTTGAATCACCTCCCAGCTCCCTTGCGCCACCACCTTGACTGTTATTCACAGCACCCTCCAGCTTGAACTTCTCCAAATGCTGTTGCAAGTGAAGTCAGTTCCTTTGGGGAGAAATTAGGAACTATGTGTTTTATAGTCTACTTCTCTACCCCTGCTCCCCCAGATAAAATCTCTGAGACAGGGTTCTGGAGCTGAAGTAGGAGAAAATGACAAGCTTTTTCTCTGAATGAGACATCTGGCCTGGGAACTGAGTGCTTGACAAACGTGGGGGAAAGGGGCAAGGAGAGCACCCTCAGGTTCTCTCAGCTTGCCTTTCCTGGCATGGAATCATCACCTTATGAGCCAAGGCAGCAAAGGTGATCAGGGTCCCAGCATTTTCTGCACACAGCACCTAAGGTAGAGCCCCTGTTGCACAGAAGAAAGGATCCTTCACCTCTCAACCACATTTGCTTGGGATGTGGCCTCAGCAACATGAAAAGCCTCTGAGTTGGAGCTGGAGAAACAGAGGGCCCTGTTCTTGCCTGCAGCTGTCTATCCCACCTTGCTAAACTGGGAGTTGCGAGAGAGGGAGCAGACTTGGGTCAAATACCACAGACCCTTACCTTTTTTTTTTTTTACCATATTTTTGTAGATTTGGTTGAATAGATGTTTCTTCATTGGCTGTTTTGCCTTAGAACCATTTTTACAGGCTTTAAATGGTTGCCTTTTTTTTTTTTTTTTTAATAATTTTTAGTTTCATTAGGAAGCAGGTTACTGGAGCTTCTCTTGCTATCATGCCACAAGTTCATCTCAGCATTTAATTTGGAGATGAACTTTTATCGGAAACATAGCTTTGTATCTGTAGAGTGGCAAAAAGACTGAAATGTCTCATTATCCCCTTTGTCACACCTGTTCAGTGTCATTTTATAATTTGTAGTATTAAAGCCTGTATCTAGTAGTGATTTTTTGCCTTTTGGTTTGATACATGAGCACCTTGGGAAATTTGTCAGTAACACTGATAACACATTTCACCAACATGAGGTTTAGTAATTGTTTGTTTTCTATATTTCTCTTACATAGGAGGTGTCAAAACTCCGCTCTCAGCTTGCTAAGAAAAAACAAAGTGAAACAAAACTTCAGGAGGAATTGAATAAAGTTCTGGGTATCAAACACTTTGATCCTTCAAAGGCTTTTCTTCATGAAAGTAAAGAAAATTTTGTTCTCAAAACCCCATTGAAAGAAGGTAAGAAATGAATAAATGGATAAGTGTCATCTTCCTTTGAATTTGCTTTCACAGCATATCACAAATTGTCCATTTTTATGAACTGTGAAAATTTGTTGACAGTTTCTGATATAAAAAATTGATATTGGGGCATCTGGGTGGCTCAGTTGGTTAAGCGTTAAGACTCCGGCTCAGGTCATGATCTCACCATTCATGGGTTTGAGCCCTGCATTGGGCTCTGCGCTGACAGCTCAGAGGCTGGAACCTGCTTCGGATTCTGTGTGTCTCTGTCTCTCTCTCTCTCTCTCTCTCTCTCTCTCTCTCTGCCCCACCCTGCTTGTGTTCTCTCTCTCTCTCTCTCAAAAATAAATAAATAAACTTTTTTTTTAATGGTGAATGAAAAAATATAATTATGGTACAAAATATTGCTTCACCTGCCTTACAGAAGGTGGAAATGCCTGTTTTTAGTTTATAATGGCTGACAGATTAGTTTCAACGTAGATTACTAACACCTCTTTTTAATAATTCTTCCAGGCAATACAAACTGCTGTTGAGCTCCTGTGGAGTTTCAAGAATGATGCAAGTAAACATCTGAAAGACCTGTTAAAGATTATTTCATTCTTACTATTTTTATTACTGTTATTGCTATTGTTGCTGTTACTATTATGTTTGTAATGAGTATTTTTAATGTATTTAATATTAACTTACTATCCTTACATATGTAAATGGAAGTTCAGCATTTTTACCAATATGACTTCCGACTTTTTTTTTCTATTGTCTGTACCTCCCCTTGATGCTTACCTTTATCACCTCATTCTAAACCTTCTAAACCTCACTGGCCTTCCATCTTTACAACTCATTCCAGCAAATCAACGTTCCTTTAAAAATCACTCAGATTATTATTCCCCTACTCTGAAACCTTATTTGGTTTCAAGATTCAAATCCATAGGTTTTTTGGTGTGATACTGGAGGCCTTTTCTAATCTGAGCCTCTTTAGGCTAAAACACGTTGGCCCGTTCCTGCCTCTCCGTTGATTGTCTAACAAGGTTCATTCTATCATACCCATCATCCATTTTTCCAGTTCAAATAAGAAATAAGTGTATGCCTAACTCCATAGTAATCTCTTTGTCTCCTACCAGGGTCACTAAGTTGGTCAACAATTTGTGGATTCCTAGACTCTATCTCAGTCCTACTAAATTAGAATCTGGTGTTTAGCTTGAAAATACGCATTTTTAACAAACTCTGCAGTCAATTCTTAGATTCAGTAACACTCTGAAAACCTATGCTCATAACCTCAACAGAATTTGTTATAGAGTGCTTGCCATCTGACTACTGGCTGCTTGGTTAATATTTTTGTAATATGAAATAAAATCACACATTAAGTCATTTACCCAATTATTCAACTTGTATTATATGAAGTTACATTAATGCTTCTATTTAAGGTATATTTATTGTCTCTGCTCTCCCCTCTCTATCTTGTCCCCAGAATCATACTTGGTAGTATATTGTGTAGAAATGGTGAATCGTCATCTAACATAACTGATGTACAAAGTTGGTATGATATTATAAGCCACAGTTCTGAAGAAATATAGAAATTATAAAAAAAAATGCACTTCAAATACAAAGACAAAAATAAGTGAAAATTAAAGCAATTTTAAAACATACCATACTGAGACATGACATTAGCAAGATGGCAGAATAGAACCCTTGGACCTGCCTTCTCCCCACGGACATACTGATTCAGCAATAATACATAGACAAATTCCCCTTGTGAGAAATCCAGAAACTAGTTGAGAGTGCCAAGAATATAAGTAGAGAAAGGATAATATCTTCAGAAATATATCTAAGTGCAAAAGAACGAACCATATATAAAAATCATCTCAAAAACCTTAAAGTATAAAACAGCTAGAAGAAATGTAATAGGAAATCTTCATGACATTGGTCTTAGCGCTGATTTCTCATACCAAAAGTCACAGGCAACAAAAGCAAAGTGGATAAGTGGGACTACATCCAACTAAATTTTCTGCATGACAAATGAAACAACAAAGTGAAAAGAACCTATAGAATTCAAGAAAATATTTGCAAACTGTACATCAAAGGGGTTAATTTTCAAGATGTGTAAGAAATTACAACGCGATAGCAAAATAATAATATAATGTAAAAATTGCTAAAGAATTTGAATAGTTATTTCTCCAAAGAAGACATACAAGTGTTCAACAGCCATAGGAAGAGATGCTCAGAATCACTAGTCATCACAAAGAGACAATATTTCACACCTGTTAGGATGGTTATTATCAAAAAAAAAAAAAAGTAAATATTAGGATATGGAAGCATTAGGACCCTTGTTTTTTGTGGTTTATTTATTTATTTAAATCAAGTTAGTTAACATACAGTGTAGTATTGGTTTCAGGAGTAGAACCCAGTGATTAGAACAATTGTACAGTTGTTGGTGAGAAGGTAAAATAGTGTAGCCACTATGGAAAATAGTATAGAGGTTCCTCAAAAAATTTAAAATAGAACTACCATATGATTCAGCAACCCCACTTCTGAATATTTATCCAAAAGAATTGAAATGAGAATCACAAGAAGGTATTTGCACTTCTGTGTCCATTGCAGTATTATTCACATTAGCCAAGCTATGGAAACAACCTAAACATCCACTGACAGATGAATGGATAAAGGAAATACATACAATGGAATATTATTTGGCCTTTAAAAAAGAAAGAAACCGGGGCGCCTGGGTGGCTTGGTCGGTTAAGCGTCTGACTTCGGCTCAGGTCATGATCTCACGGTCTGTGAGTTCGAGCCCCGCGTCGGGCTCTGTGCTGACAGCTCAGAGCCTGGAGCCTGTTTCAGATTCTGTGTCTCCCTCTCTCTCTGCCCCTCCCCCGTTCATGCTCTGTCTCTCTCTGTCTCAAAAATAAATAAACGTTAAAAAAAAAAAAAAAAGAAAGAAACCCTGCCTTACTGCTATAACAACACAAAATTAGTGGCTTTAAAGAACACAAATTTATTATATAATAATTCTGGAGGTCAGACGTCTACAATGAGTGTTATGAAGCCAAAAAATAGATGTTGGTGGGGCTGTGTCCCTTCTGAAGGCTCTAGGGACAAATCTATTTTCGTGTCTTTTCTAACTTCTAGTGGCTGCCTGCATTCCTTGGCCCATATCTCCTTCCTCCATCTTCAAAGCATCACTCCAACCCCTGCTTCAATTGTCACATCTTTCTTACTCTGACCTTCCTCCTTCCATCTAAGGACCTTTTGATTATATTGGACCCACAGAGTTGATCAAGTATAATCTTCCCATCTCAAAGTCTCTAATAATATCTGGAAAGTTCCTTTTGTCATATAAAGTAATATTCATAGGTTCCAGAGATTACTATGTGGACATTATTGAAAGAACCATTGTTTTGTTTACCACAGTCATCAAAGATGATACAGTATTTCCAAGGTGTTCTTGGACACTTGATCTTGGAATCCAGCCATCTTTTGTTGATTCCCTTCCTTCAAGCCAACTGCCCCAGGTGATGTGGAACAGCAATGAATGGCCTGGGCTGATCCCTACCCAAATTACAGATTCATGGGCAAAATAAATACCCAAGTTATAGATTTGTGGGCAAAATAAATAACAGCAATTAGGACGATAATTGATCCTAAAATTCTTACCAGACCACCTTCTGTTTAATTACTATTTATGTTAGGTGTAACGGTCCATTACTCTATCTTTTTGTGTATTTCCTTCCACATTCCTGTTAAAATTCAACACTGCACAAATTCAGTTGTCTGTATCTTATGCTTTTGTACCCAGACTGTTGAACAGTACTAAATAAAATCCACTAATATTAAAGATAGTGACCATGTCCCGCTTTCCAACCTTAAGTAGGCTCTTGATGTCACCAAACAATTCTGTGTTTCTTTTTCTTTCCCTTTTTTTTTTTTTCTTTTTAGGTAGGCTCCACACCAAACATGAGGCTCAAACTAATGACCCTGAGACTAAAATTCACATGCTCTGCATACTGAGCCAACCAGGCACCCCTCTTTCCCATTTTTAATTTTCCTCAAACCTCAGACTTCAGCATCTCCCTTAGCCACTGATAGCTATTTCTACTTAAATAAAATAGAAATAATCGATGGTGGAATTTCCTCAAAATGTAGGTTATTCAATAAATAGTTTCAGGATGACTGGCTTTCCATATAGAGGAAAGAAGTTGTATATTTCACCTCACTTTCAAACCAAAAATAAAATACAGATTAAATTTAAAAATCTAATCATAGTACAAGATAATGTGAGTGTCTTTATAATTTCAAAATGGAGAAATTTTGTAAAGACTATGAAGCCCCAAAATACAGCTGTGATTTCATAAAAAGTAAAAGAATCTGGATGAAGAAAAGTTCCATAATCAAAGGACAAACACATATGATAGGCAAAGCAGAATTTCTTTTGATTAGAGAGTTCTATAAATGAATAAGGATAACACTAAAAGTCCAAAAGTAGGCAAGATCTATGCAGACAGAACCTAGAAGAAATGTGAATGTTCTTTAATTTTGAAAAGATAATCTTATTATCCAAGAAATGTAAAGTAAAATGAAATGCCGATACTTCCATATCAGATTAACAATGATCCAAAAATATGATGATAGGGGTACCTGGGTGGCTCAGTCAGTTAAGCAGCTGACTCTTGATTTCAGTTCAGGTCGTGATCTCATGGTTTATGGTTCAAGCCCCACGTTGGGGTCTGGCTGACAGTGGAGAGCCTGCTTGAGATTCTCTCCCCCTCTCTGTCCCACTCCACTCATGCACTCTCTCTCTCTCTCAAAAATAAATAAACTTTTTTAAAAACTGATTTAAAAAAACTATGATGATACACTATAGATACATTACTAAAAATCAACTGGACAGTATCTGTTAAAGTAAAAAAAAACATGTGTTCTTTGACCCAGAAATTTTCTCCCAGGACTTTGTCTTTCAGATATCTATACAAAGCCTTCAGTATAAGAATATTCCCTGTAAAATTGTTTGGTAGCAAAAGGCAATACAGTCCCTGATGAGCTAAGGGGTTAACTAAGATCTTACTTCGCAAAGTACTTAGTAACCTAGTGGAGTCTGTAAGCCCATCCAAGTCAGGTCAGGAGGTAAGCACGACCCAGGACCTGAAGAAATGGGTAGGGGTGAGTCAGATAAAGAAGGATCATAGATACGAGGATTCACTGGAAATGTAACATCAAATGGGAAAGTACAAGAGTTTGGCACATTTGAGAAACAACATTCAATATCACCAGTAGAAAAATGGCAAGAAGTTAAACTGCAAGGATAAGTAGATCTGACTGCGCAAATCACAAGGAGAAAACACAAGAAATTTGATCTTTGGGGTGCCTAGTTATCTCAATCAGTAAAGCATCCGACTCTTGATCTCAGGGTCATGAGTTCAAGCCCCACATTGAACTTTAACCTATGGACAATGGTGAGCTATTAAAGGGCATCAGATATGTTTTTGAATGTCACTCTGCTGCGTGGAAAATTAATTCTATGAGAATAGACCAGAAGTCAGATCATTTATCCAGTAATATTTACTGGTACCTAGTATGTGTTACATTCTGTCTATTTGCTTTAGGAAAAGAAGAAAAAGGGGTGCCTGGGTGGCTCATCGGTTAAGTGTCCCACTTCGGCTCAGGTCATGATCTCATGGTTCATGGATTCAATCCCCACATCAGGCTCTGAGCTGACAGCTAGGAGCCTGGAGCCTGCTTCAGATTCTGACAGCTAGGAGCCTGGAGCCTCCTCAGCTCATGCTCTGTCTCTCTGTGTGTGTGTGTGTGTCTCTCTCTCTCTGTCTCTCTCAGAAATAAATAAACATTAAAAAAAAAAAATTTTTTTAAAGAAGAAAAAAAGATAATAGTCTAAATAAAAGCAGAAGATGGCCCATAGCCTGGTTTGGACAATGGATGAGTGACCTTGGTATTCCCTGAGATAAAGAACTTGGGTGAAAGAGCCCATTTGCCAAGTGAAGTAAACACATTTGGTTTGGAACATACTGAGTTTGAGGTGGAGATATCAGGTAGAATCTTGTATATACAGGTCCTCAGGAGAAGGCTCTGGACAACACATACACATCTGGGAATGGTGAGTGTGCAGATGGTAACTGATCCTTATTGACCAGTCATGTAACAACTACCAAGGTTGGGGCGCCTGGGTGGCTCAGTTGGTTAAGCATCCACCTTCAGCTCAGGTCATGATCTCATGGTTTGTGACTTCAAGCCCTGTGTTGGGCTCTGTGCTGACAGCTCAGCTTTGGAGCCTGGTTTGGATTCTCTGTCTCCTTCTCTCTCTGCCCCTCCCCAACTTGTGCTCGCTCTCTCTCTCTCTCTCTCTCAAAAAAACAAAAAACAAAAAACAACCACCAAGGTTTTTTTTAATAATCACTATGCCAGAGACTACAGAAATGTATGAAGACAGTTCCTATCTTCACAGAGCTTTCAGTCTAGGGAGAAAGAATCACACTTATGCGCGTATAGTTACAAACTGATTTCATTATGCTAAAGAAAAAGTAGCACAGCTTTAATAATAAGATAGAGGTACAGAAGGTAATAAATGACTCTAACAGTGGATTCTATCAAGGACTACATGAGTGAGAGGCCAGTGACATCACCTTTCCGTACTGTTGCCAAAAATCATCATCATCATCATCATCATCATCATCATCCCAGCCCCAGATCTCCCCAAAGAGAAGTATATCTAGGGAAGAGTGTTCAGACCTTTCAGAAATCAGCTGTGAAATGAATGGATTACATTTCTGAGGGAGTGCCAGGCTAGGATGTACTGAAGGTGTGGATGTGGTATCTGTAGAAGGAAAGGGCTGAACTTTGGACTGTTTTAATCCTTTAGGCTTTTGCTTCAAGGGTTTTGGCATGCTGCCTGCCAGGAACATGCAGGATCTGGTCTGTGTCTGCTGAGGCTGACAGGTGAAAATTCGAGTGATCAGAAGCCTGGGCTTGGGAATTAAGCACCATGTGTACTTCAGCTCAGGCCCTGTATATCCACATTAGCCCTTAACCTTAAATACCAGTTCATGCTCACACTACTGACAAGAAAGCATCGTCCACAGTTTGGAATGCCCTGCCTCCTTTCTCACCATCCCTGGAACCGTCCCTCCAGATCCTCTCTTTTTGCTGTTATTCGTGATTTCTATGGAAATATCCCCTGAAAATAGGGTGGGGGTCCAAAAAGTGATGGCAATGTAAAACAGAAGGCCCCAGAACCTAGAGACATGGAGACATCCACTCTCTTTACAAAAGTTTTTGTTGAGACTCCGGGTCTAACTCATTCAATATTCGTCTTTTTCAATGTTTTATTTATGTATTTATTTTTGAGAGAGAGAGAGAGAGAGAGTTTGGGAGAGGGGCAGAGAGAGAAGGAAACACGGATCCAAAGCAGGCTCTGTTCTTACAGCAGAGTTAATGCTGAGCTCAAACTCACGAACCCTGAGATCAGGGTCCTGAGCCAGAAGTCAGACGCTCAACGTCTTAGCCCCCCAGGTGTCCCCAATATTCCTTTAAATTAGGAGTCACCTGAGCCTTGATCTCCAATCAAATTTTTGTCAACTAGATTTTCTGGAGACTATCATGACAGAGAGGCTCCAATACCCTCCCTTCCCATCTCAGTCACAATGTTTACCTCTTCTCCCTGAGTCAGGAAAAAGGACTGAGCCTCTTTTACCCCCATCCACTTCATAATCCTCATTAGCTGTACATTCAAGACAATAACAACAGCAGGGCAAATATTTGCTATTTTGTGTATTTTCACTTAAACCATCCTAATTCTGGCTCTATGGATGCTGCAAGGTGGGTAGGAGAAAATTAAGACAGTGCTACGAGAAATAAAATTTTTTAAAAATTTCAAAGATTAAGATTTCAAAATCTTATCTTACTATACAATACTTTAAAGCTCATATTCAGAGAGATGACCAAAGGAAGAGAAATAAATGTAAAATCTTTGAAAAACAGTAAGTTGTGCTTATTGACGAGCACAAGCTAGAGATTTTTTTTTTTGAGTATTTTTTAAATTTATTTTTGAGAGAGAGAGAGACAGAGTGCAAGCAGGGGAGGGGCAGAGAAAGAAGGAGACGCAGACTCTGAAGCAGGCTCCAGGCTCTGAGCTGTCAGCACAGAGCCCAATGCAGGGCTCAAAGTCAGGAACCATGAAATCTTGACCTGAGTGGAAGTTGAACACTTAACTGACTGAGCCACCCAAGCGCCCCAGGCTAGAGATATTTAAAGCCACCTGTGAAAAAGGTACGGAGTAAGTTCTTTCTGCCTTGTCTTTCTCATTCTAACCCACTGTAGTTTCGTTTCTGTCCCCAGTCCTCTGCAAAACTACTGGCAATTTCTCCTGTGAATTCTTGAAATGCTCTGTTTTCCAGAGAGCCAATGCCATGTATTTGGTTTTCCTTTCACCTAACTGCTGCTTTTCTCACTCCTTTACTGCACCATCTTGTACCTGACTTGTAATTATTGGAGGGAGTAAGGAGTTGAACCTGGACTCTCTTCTCTTCTTTATCAACATTCTGTCCCTAGACAATCTCATTAAGTCTTATGGACTTTGTCACCTCCATATACTCATTGACTTAGCTGAGTAACATCAATGGAGGCAATTAGGTGAAAGTTGTTAGGTTACAGGATACTTACAGGTTCGAAAGTGGGACCCCAAAGATTAGTTATTAATTGTAAATGGTGAAAAAATGTGCCACCAGGGACACCTGGCTGGCTTAGTCGGTGGAGTGTGTGACTCTTGATCTTGGGGTCATGAGTTTGAGCCCCACATCAGGTGTAGAGATTACTAACAATAAATAAATAAATAAATAAATAAATAAACAAACAAACAAACTAAATATATATATATATGTATATATATATATATATATATATATATATATATATATATATATACCAAATATATATACACTCTACCAAATGGTAAGACACCACTAATATTGGGATGACTTTTTGTCAGGTGCCTCCTAATATGATACAATATGCGTATGCAGCATTATAATCTAATCAAGTCTCCAAAGAAAAAAATCACTCTACAGAAAATACAAGGTTAGTGAAGTATTATATGAATGCTTGAAGAAAATCATCAGGTAACTGGGTATCGTCTTTTCAAAAAGCCAATGTGATGGGCAGGAAGAGGGGCGGGGTAGGGGGAAGGAAACAGTGGGGAGTATTACTGTTCACGCAAAAACCTGCACACAAAAGTTTGCAGCAGCTTTATTCATATTTGCCAAAACTTGGAAACTACCTAGATGAAGGTATAAATACATTGTGGTACATCCAGACAATGGAATATTAATCAGCGCTAAAAAGAATGAGCCACATAGCCATAAAAAGCCATGGAGAAAACAAATCCATATTAGTAAGAGAAGCCAACCTGGAAAGACTATCTACTGTACAATTCTAACCATGTGACATTCTGGAAAAGACAAAATTATGGAGACAAAAAGATCAATAGTTGCCAAGAGCCGACTGGGGGAGGAAAGGGATGAATAGGTGGAACCCGGAGGATTTTTAGGGCAGTGAAAATGCCCTGTATGGTACCACAAAGATAGATATGTTTAAATCCACAGAATGTACCACACCAAGAGTCAACTAATGTAAACTGTGACTTTGGGTGATTGCAAAGTGTCAGTGTAGGTTCATTCACTGTAACAAATGTACCACTCTTGTGGGGGATGTGGATAATGAGGGACACTGCAACTGTGAGGTACAAGGGGCTGGCAGGGGGCATAAGGGGAATTTCTGTACCTTCCGCTCATTTTTCCTATGAACCTAAAACCACTCTAAAAACAGTCTTAAGGAAAAAAAAAAAAAGGAGATGAATAAAGCAAACAAAATGTGAAAATGTGCAGACCTTGGTGGTATGTTTTTTGTTTTTTGTTTTTTTTAAGGTATAAAATACATTCTTGGAACAATTAGAGAAATTACAATGTAGATGATAATATGGAATTGTGAATCTTCCTAAGTGTGACAATGGTATTGTAGTCATATGATAGACTGACCTTACTTTTAGAAAATGAATGCTGATGTTTTTAATAAGACTAAAATGTCATGACATAGAAAGAGTAAAATGTCATGATGTTTACAACTTATTTTGAAGTGTTTCAGAAAAACAAATTTAATTTCAAATATATAGAGAGAAAGCAAGTATAGCAAAATAAACAATTGTAGAGCTTAGGTAGAAAGTATAAGGCTGTTTGTTCATTAAACTCTTCTCTAAATTTTTCTGTAAGTTTGAAAATTTTTATAATTAAAAAGTTTTTAAAATCCTCCTACATTAGATGACACAAAGACCCGCCCCCCAAAAAAAATCTGCATTAGCTAAAAACTTACTTATGTACAATTTTCGTTCATTTTGAGGCTTCTCCTCAAAGTTCTGACTCATGTATCCCTCCTTCCTCATCACCCCCAGCTGACGATATTACCACACACTTAACTGAAAACTGAAACAGATGGGCAGGACTTCCTCATCTTTCCTCTTTTAATTTTTCCAACTGAATATATGTGTCCTCAGATTCTCTTGCCTTTATTCCTTGCAGTACCTTGTATTATTGTTCAAAATACGGTAATCCCAGGGGCAGGATTATACTTCTCCACTCCACTGATGGCAGACTAAACCACTAGACTTGCAGTGTCTTCCTTCAGGAGAATTCTACATCCCTGTCTCCATAAATATGAATTGGACAACAACCTTATTTTCAAACAAGGTCACATTCTGAGGTGCTGTGGATTAGGACTTCAACATGTCATTCTGGGAGGCATAACTTAACCTATAATACCTCCTATCAATTAATTGATCACACTCCTTGTTATACAAACATACTCTAATAGTAGACCTTTTAAAACTAAGCAAAAAACAGGGCAAAACAAAACTCACAGTCTTTCTTGGGTATTAAATCCGCCCCCACTCCCATGCCTTTACCCCTTCCCAGTGTTTGGAAGAGTTTTCTACAATATTGAGCTCATCTTTATTTTCCATTCCTTTCTCTCATCCTTTGGTTGAACTTTTGTACCCCTCCTCCACTAACCTGTGAAATTCAGTGGCCACTTCCAAGAATTTGGCAATGTTCCCTGGAGAGTGGTGGTGGTTTCACAGCTCTGGATATACTGAAAACCATTGAATTCTACACTTTATTTTTTTTTAAGTTTATTTTTAAAGTTTATTTTATTTTGAGAGAGACAGAGAATGTGAGCGGGGGAGGGGCAGAGAGAGAGGGAGTGAGAAAGAATCCCAAGCAGTCTCCTCACTGTAGGCACAGAACACAATTCCGGGCTTAAACTCACCAACCCTGAGGTCATGACCTGAGCCAAAATCAAGAGTGAGACACTTAACCCACTGAGCCACTCAGGCACCCTGAATTCTACACTTTAAAAGGTTGACTTTTAAGGTTTTTTCTTTTCCCCCTGACTTTCAAGCTTCCTTATATAGCATAGCAATTAGCTCTTGATTTCTCATGCATCATATATATTTTCTCCCAGTTTTTCTTTTGACTTGGATAATTATCACTATTATTGTTGCTATTGTTGTTATGCAGATATTTACAAAAATCTATATAGTCTACTTTGTTGATATTTTCACTGTTGGTTTCTGAATTTTATGATATGCTCATAAAAGACTTCCTCCCTCCAAGATTATTATATACATTTTCCTCTAGTAATTTTTCCCCACATTTTAAACTTTTTTAATATGTTAATATGTTTAATTTATTTTAATGGGGCACCTAGGTGGCTCAGTCAGTTGAGACTCAGCACCCAACTCTTGATTTCGGTTCATGAGATTGAGCCCCTGTCACGCTGTGCATTAAGGCACGGAGCCTGCTTGGGATTCTCTCCCTCTCTCTCTGGCCCTCCCCCACTCTCATTCTCTCTCAAAATAAATAAATAAACATTTATGAAACCGTTAAAAATAACTTATTTTAGTACAAGTGAGGTAGGAAACCAGGAAACAACTATGTTGTTTTAATGATTAAATTCTAATTTGTCTTTATTCCCTAATAAATCCCCATATGCATATTTGAGTCTATGAGTTAATTAGTATAAAAAGTATCTTTCTCACAAACCTCAGGGTTAAGAGGAAGATCGGATTTGGAGGACAAGATGATGAATTAATATTAAATTTACTTTTAGTTTCTTGGACCTGTGAGTTTGATATACCAGAGGAACATACAGGTAAGATACCTTTTAGGCATCTGGAAATGGGAAAACATAGCTTAGGACAGAGTCATTCATGTAGGTATTAGAGTCACAGAGATGGGAACATCTGAGATAGTGGAATCAAAGGGTATTCTAAAAGTGGAGAGGAAGGGCGCCTGGGTGGCTCAACCAGTTAAGCTTCTGACTCTTGATTTTGGCTCAGGTCATATCTCACAGTCATGAGATAGATCCCTGGGTTGGACTCTGTGCTGACAGCATGAGCCTGCTTGGGATTCTCTTTCACCCACTCTTTCTTTTTTTTTTTTTTTTTTAAATTTTTTTTTCAACGTTTTTTATTTATTTTTGGGACAGAGAGAGACAGAGCATGAACGCTGGAGGGGCAGAGAGAGAGGGAGACACAGAATCGGAAACAGGCTCCAGGCTCCGAGCCGTCAGCCCAGAGCCCGACGCGGGGCTCGAACTCACGGACCGCGAGATTGTGACCTGGCTGAAGTCGGACGCTTAACCGACTGCGCCACCCAGGCGCCCCTCACCCACTCTTTCTGCCCCTCCCCTGCTCTCTCTCTCTCTAAATAAATAAATAAAATTAAAAATAAATAAAAATTAAAATGGAGAAGTGGGGAGGTAAGAGGAGGTTATAAAACAGAAGCAACAAAAATCCTTGCTCTTGCCCTTGGGGTATCATTCATTATAATTTAGAGATCTATTTCTTAAACTTGAAAAAAGTGTGCATATCCTATCAAGGAAAAAGTTTTACATTTCTTAGGGCCTAATGAGTTTAGAAATTTAAATACTGTCCATTTAGTTCATCATTTGTACTGTAACAGAACTCAAGGGGTGGAAATGGAACACAATCCAAAGAAGCCTTGAAAGCAAAGAACTTTTTGTTACTTGTTACAAGTTAGGAGGGGGTTGGGGGTGGATAGCTCTCAAAGCATTATCTCCCTATGGAGTTAGTACAGGAAGCTTTTATTCAGTGTATTAGGGGGCAGTGGCAGGGAGCTTGCATGTGCATTAAGGAACATATATGCATATTCTATCACTTAGGTACTCTGGTTCAATTGCACATGCGTAGCACATCAACATGTTAGAACATACATTGTATGTTCAAAAACTGGTGGAAAACCCCACCCATTGGAGGAGATCTTAGTATTATAATGAGCTAAAGGTAACTTCAGGACAGCTCAGGGGGAATTGTGTGTTCCAAATTAGTTCAAAATGGCTCATACAAGGGGTACCAGGCAAAACACCTACCCAGGTGTCTGCTTGGCAGGAACTACTGGTCCTGCAAAACAAAACACATTTTGTGCCTCCCCCCACCCCCCCTTCTGCTGATAGCTTGCATCCTAGAGAACACTACCAATGCAATGGTTAACACTACCTCAAACTAGTATACTGGATATTGTTGACTGAATCTAAGGTTGTGACCCAAATGCCCAAAATATGACTGTGATATTGTTTTGAAATTGAGGTATAAATTACATATAGTAATACAGTGAAATGAACAGCTTTTAATTCTTTTTTTAAATTCTATTGCAACTTATTTTATTTTTAAAAATTTTTATTATTAATTTTTAAAATATTCTATACAGCCAATATAGAGCTTGAACTCAGGACCCTAAGATCAGAGTCACATGCTCTACCAACTGAGGCAGCCAGCCAGCCTCCCCTATATATAATTCTTATAGTTTGATAAGCATATTGAAGATATAAAACTATCAAGATAGAGGCGCCTGGGTGGCTCAGTCGGTTGAGCATCTGACTTCAGCTCAGGTCATGATCTCACAGTTTGTGAGTTCGAGCCCCACATCAGGCTCTGTGCTGTCAGCTCAGAGCCTGGAGCCTGCTTCAGATTCTGTGTCTCCTTCTGTCTCTCTGCCCCTCTCCCACTTGTGCTCAATCTCTGTCTCTCAAAAATAAATAAATGAAAAAAAAATTTTAAGCTATCAAGATAGAAAATGTAAAAAAAAAAGATATAAAATATTTCCATTATTTGGGAAAGTTCATTTATGGCCTTTATGATCAATCTCTACCTTTCCCCCAAGCTAGTTTCTTTTACCATAGATTAGTTTCAACTGGTTTTAGAATTTCACATATATGGAATCATACTCTCTTGTGTCTAGCTGCCTTAACTCAGCATAATGATTTTGAGTTTCATTCATATAGTTCGTTTCTTTGTATAGCTAAGTAAGATACCAGTACTATGAATATACCATAATCTACTTATCCATTCATCTATTAATGGATATTTGAGCTGTTTCCAATTTTAGGTTGTTTTGAATTCAGCTGCCATGAATATTCTTGCACAAGTCTTTATGTACATATGCTTTAATTTCTCCTGGGTGATCATCTAGAAACAGAATTACTGAGTTAAGGGTTCAACTTTATAATAAATCACGAGTTTTCTAAAGTGGTTGTATCATTTGATACTCCCACTAGCAATAAATGAGCAACCTAGTTGCTGAAAATGCTTTTTAGCATATGATATTATCAGTCTTTTAAATTTTAGCCATTCCATTAGGTATGTAACGGTATTGTAACCAAACTAACATAAATTCAATCCTTGGTAAGTCACAGGTAAGAGCTACGCCCCAGGTGGAGTTGTCACACACAGTAAACTTTATTTGCAGCAAATAAGGAGATCACAGGGAATAGCTTCGAAAGCCATGAGTCCCTGAGCAAGGGTGAATGGATTCCTTTTATTCAGGGTTAGGATGCAAGTAGAAAGGGGAACCTCATCAGCATATGTAGAAGCAGGCATAAGATTGTGCATGCGCCTTAAGGAAACATGCCTATACATGTGTTCTGTGAATGAGGCTTGTTCCCCGCTACCGCCCCCCGCGCCCCCCCCCCCCCAGCCAGGTGGAGATTTTAGTATTATAATGAGGTAAAGTCATTTTACTGTCAGTAAATGTAAAAAATGTAAAAAGACTAAAAAAATGACTGTCAGTCACCCCACAGATCACTCAATGGTCCATTTCCACAGGCATGATTCCGGGGTTGAGCTCAAACTTGTCTGGAGGTCTGGGCCTGCAGATTCTTTGCCCTACCATTTGATACTGCTTGAGGGGTAGTTGCAGTTTCGGGATACTCTGCTCTTCAGGTCTTTTGCCTGAGTTAAGAGATAAGCTGGAAAGAAGAGCTTAAGGAAAAATGTGGGACAAAGGTCGGTGGGTATAAACAGGTAAGTAGTAAAGGTCAGGTCTTGGGGTCTAGCCGGTGACAGTATTTCAGTATGATTTTAGTTTGCATTTCCCATATGCTGAGCATCTTTTTATGTAATTATTGACCAATTTTCTGTCTTTGTTAAGTATGTGTTCCAAGTGTCCTTTTTTTAAGTTTATTTTGGGGGGGGGGCGGGGAGAGAATTGTAAGCAGGCTCCACACTGTCAGTGCAGAGCCCCACGTGGGGCCTGAACCCACAAACCGTGAGTGAGATCGTGACCTGAGCCAAAACCAAGAGTTGGACACTCAACCGACTGAGCCACCCAAGGTGTCCCAAAATTGTGTTCATTTTTTAAATGATTTTAAAAAACAATTGAGTTGTAGTGTTGTCAATAACCAACCTCTGTGTTTCGGATCCAAAATCTAACATGAAGACAGAGTTTGGAATAAAGAGGAACAATAGCTTTATTGCTTTGCAGGGTAAAGGCAGCTGCAGCAGGCCATGGCTTTCAAAAACCGCAAGCCCCCTTCCTGCCCACCCCTTCTGCAGACAAAGAGGCTGGGGGATTTTATAGAGAAATAGAGGATCTAGCCAGTTTAGACACGAATTGTGTATGTGTTTTCAGGGTGGAACTGGGTTCCTGAAACAAAACGCTAAGAAGGGAAGGTTTACTGAATGGAGGAGGGAAGGAAGGTTGGAGGAAGAGAGGGAAGGGGTTACTCAGTTTAAAATCAAGCTTTGCTGAAGCATTCGTGCAGCCATTTTGATTTTTGTTCAGCTTTATGCGTTTTTAAAATAAGTTATTTAAGTAATCTCTACACCCAATGTGGGGCTTGAACTCACAACCCCAGATCTAGAGTCATGCCCCTCTAACTCAGCCAGCCAGGTGCCCCTCAACTTCATGCTTTCAAGCAGTTTCAACAGGTGTACTTTAAATATTCTGACTAGAAATCCTGTTCAGATATATGCACCAAGATTTTTTCCCTCAGTTTGTGATTTGCCTATTTGTTAATATTGTCTTTTGATGGGTACAAGTTCTTCTATTTTGATAAATTTTAATTTATCAATTTTAAGAAATTGTATAGTCCTCCATTACTTATAGACCTTCTGCATGTCTCATAGAGTTTACTACGTGCTGTGTGCCCTAAGTGTGTAGAATATAACGACTTAATATAGAGTTAGCTCTATCTAAATGGCAATTTTTTTATTGTTCTTAAATTGTTACAGAACCATAGTCCAGAACAATGGTTCAAATTTAACTGAGCATATTCATTGTCCTTGAAATAGTTAAAAATAAGATTATTGGACTTAACTCCTACAGAATGACTTAGTTTCATAGGTTCTGGGGTACAGACAGGTTTGGGAATTGCTGATCTAGAAGTCCTTAATGCCTGGCCAAACTTAAAGCTACTCAGTCTACCATTTCCTCAGTCAGAAGGCAGATCAGTGTTAATAGAAATGACCTGCTGCATTTTGTCGGGAGCTGTTACCACCAGTGCCTTTTAATGTCCTTTGAAATAGTTAATGAGGAGACACCGGGAGGAAAAACACTGAAAAACTTTACAAAGATTCTGTTGTAATAACCATAATGTGTAACTGAATAAAATATTTCAGAATAGGAATCAATCAATTGCATGATCTGCCTTCTTTCCATCTGTGAGCTCTTGCTTTTCTTCTTCCAGAGAAAATTGCAACAAGTATTCACAGGAAGTTTTTTTTTTTTTGCTTCTTTGTTTCTTCTTTAAAAAAAAACAACAAAACAACACTGGTTCTCCTAATGGTTTTGTAATGGACCTTAACTTGGCAGGCAATTAAACATGAAACTTCTCATTGGGTATTTTCAGGACTGCCAGGGGGAATCAGCTGCCAGTTTACTGCAATGTGGAAAACTGCATGAGATTCTGGGATTGGAATCAAAATGCTAATTTAAAAGGTCGAGTGAAGCTGAAGCTCACGTTTTTCCGTGCCTGCGCTCTCTTCAGGCAGAACAAAGACCCAGGCAGAAGCGGCAGAGACTCATCCCAAGTCTGTTTTCCTGAGATATTTTGGAATCATGCCTGAAATGCCGGAGGACATGGACCAGGTAAGAGCCAGATATTCAAGAAATGAAGCATTCTGGAGTTAGTTTCTTTTAAAAGCATCCCAGTGAAACCAAAAAGGTGTGTTAAAAGAAGAAAAAAGAAACGGGGTGTCATTCATTTCTTTAAAACATGTAACTTTGGAACATGGAAGAATAAACCAAGTTTAATTATTGACCCTGGGAACCAGGTTATGGAGAGCTCAGCTAAGACTCATTAATTGACAAAAATTAAATGCAAAACAGAACAGCAGCTTCATTTACCACATTAAATGCAATGATGTAGGTGAAGGTTCTATGTAACTAAGGATTTTATCTGTAATTGTGTGCTCCAGCCTTTCTTTGTCTTAGCATGAACTGAACTGCTAACATAACTTTTAGCTCCAGGCTGCTCTCTTTAAATTTATAGACTTAGCCACCATACGTACTTGGATATTGTCTACAACAATGGCATTTTTGTTCACAAAGAAACTTTCATCTTTAAAGAGAATGATAAAAAACTATACATGAACATATACCTTTAGAACTATATGCAAGTTTTACCTGGGAGCTATCAGACCAGGTTCTCAAAAGTAGGTGAGAAAACTCTTGTTCCTAACTCTACACAAGGCTGCTCTGCAAAATAAATAAATAAATAAATAAAAATAAATAAATAATATGCAATGAAATCTTATTCATATTGAACACTTACTTTTTTTTATTAATAGAAAAATTAGGTTGCATCGCAACGTTGTATCTAGAAATTAAAAAAAAAACAAAAATCTCCCAGTTTTTAAAGGAGGAGGATTAGGAGGATCTTAAATTTGCCTCTCCTACCTCCCACCCATACTCACCTTTCTCTTTGTCTGCAGATTATGAATGTTTAATGCTGGGACAGTCCTCTCAAGGACTGTCTGAATAATGCTAAACTGATTAAGGGTAGCAGCTTGCATAAAAATAAAACTCCGAAAACGAGGGGCCTCAGGTTCTCTTCCCCCACCGTTCCCAAAAAAAAAAAAAGACTTAACACGAATAAAGAAATGAGTTCTTGTTGGGGGGTTGGGCAGAAAGGAAATTCACGGGGCTCAGACAAAGAAAAACTTTTTCAAAAGGCTGCTTAGTCTTCGGCTCTAAAGTAAACTAAAGGGATTATGAAAAGAAGCCCTTTTAAGAAAAATCCAAGCATCGGTCACACTTGTGAGCGACTTTTCAGTTTTGGTATCGTGTATGTCTGAATAAGGACACTCGGATTGGAGCGGTGAAATGTTGGCGAACCCTACAGGGTCTATGGCGGGTTTTTTCCTGAGTAAATTTCTCAGGCATTCCAACTGATAGGCATTTTGCCGTTTTGAGCTAGGAAGGAAACCAGTTGCCAGAGAGGTCGTTCTCAACACTTAGATATGTTGTTTCTGATTTGTTACTTTTAAGAAGTCATACAGGTGGTGGAAGGTCCAGACATTACTCTGTCTCTTGGTTTCGTCCTTAATTTACGATGGTTACGGAGGCCAGGCTGGCGTAGCCTAACGGGGCAGTTCCTAATGTGATGCTTCTCAAAGGTGGTCGGTGGGGTTTTGACTCCTATTAAATCCACTGAAATGTAGAGTCCCTGGTTTTATATTACCGCAGATTTTCATTCTGTAAATACAGGTAAAGTCCGAGAATCTGCGTTTTGAAGAGGCACCTAAGTTATTCCTCTCCTTACCCTCCTCTTTTGTACTAGTTAAAAATAGTTTGATTTATTTGGAATTTGACACATACTACATTTTAGCATCCCAGAACGACAAATGGGTTGTTGAGGTTGTTAATGATTCAGATGCCAGGACTTGTATTTTTATTCTTCGTCTTTCTAAATCTCTGTAAGAAACATTCCTAATGCTGTACGTCCACTGTGCTCCCTCCTTCCCTTCTTACCTAAACACACCCCATGGCTTTAAAATGTTTTCTCCTACTAAACGTATTTCATGCTCAGTTGATTCCCATGCACTGCGCAGTCTGCAAACTTGAAGCCTCAGGCGATCCAGTTTAATCCTTCCCTAGTCAAGAAGAGAGACGAAGAGAGAAAATAGTACATAAAATAAACAATCTTCCCCAAAACAAAACTTGTATTCATTGCTTAAGGCCAAGGCCTTTGTTTTGTGTATCCCTTTAAGAGTTGGGGGGTGGGCTGGCCGCGTACAGGACGCTGCCCGGCCCCTTTCGGAGGCATTCACGGAATGTGGCCAATCATCGGGCGCGGCCTTGGCGGCGGAAGTCGGAAGCAGTGAACAGGGGGTCGGCCAGGACCTAGGGAGGCGGGCCGAGGGCGAGGAAGCTGCGGCCCGTGGCGGTCCTGGGCTGGAGGAAGTGGCGGTCGCTGCGGCTGCGGCGCAAAGACGGCGGGCATGGTGGGGCGAGAAAAGGAGCTCTCTATCCACTTTGTTCCCGGGAGCTGCCGGCTAGTGGAGGTGAGGGAGTCGACCTGGGCGTCTCTTGCAACGGGGAGTGCGGAGGGGGACGAGCCAGGTCGAGGGGGAGGGAGGGCTTGGGTGGTTTTCCTTGCGCCTCCTGCAGCAGTCCTAGCCCCCAGCTCTGAGTCGTCTCAGCACCTTCCTAGCTCCGGGAGGAGAGGGCGGCGCCACCGAGTTTGTTTACCTCGGCGCACACCCGTTTGTGTTTGCTCTTCCAGTCCTGCGGCAGGAAACGAGTAGGTCGGTTTCACTTTCTTGTCTTCTGTCTCCCCCTCCCAGCAACGAAGAGGCGTTTTTCTGAGCTGTTTCGATTTTGGTTTTATCTCTCTGAATTTCTTTTTCATTCTTTGTTCATATCCTTCGATCCTACCAGTTCTTATGTCTGAGAAAGTAGGGGAAAGTGGCTTTTCAGAAATAGCAGTTTTAGAGATGACAACTTACTGAACTTTTAAGTTTTGTGCAAGGCACTGTATTATGAACTTTACATGCATTATTTAATCGTCATAACTATGAGAGGATTTTTGCTCCATTTTACAGATGAGAAAATTGAGGCTTGTAGGGTGAGTCCTTGGCCCAAGTTCATTAAGTAGGCTTGGAACCTACAAATCTCTTTCACTTTCTCGGGCTTTGAACCGCTACAGAGATTGCATAAAGGAAGGTTGTTACGGTGGGAGAGCTATCCCAGGTATTGCGCTTCCTCCATTCTCATATTTCATTACAGGCCTCCCCACATTCAATCCACAGAACTGCTAGAATTTATCTAGCAGTGGGGATAAAAAGAAATGTTAATGCCTAGACCAATGTCTTATGAAAATAAGAGACGGTATGGGAGGTGGCTGTTTTTGATAATGCAGAATTTTTATGCTTTCAAGATACAGCATAGTTAGTGTTTCTAATCACTTTGGGATTTGGGAGGTTAAGTTAAGTTTACGTGTTGTTCCTATGTGCTCCTAAAAGTACTGAACACATAACGTTACATATTGTTTACATATATATGCATACGTGTATGTAAAGCTTAATCTTTTTTTCACAGTGGGAGTTCTGTAGACTAATGAAAATAGGTTTTCAATAGGTTTTCATGATTTCCTTCATTAAAAGTGATACAGCCTAAATCTTTTTTTTTTAATTGTTTTTTATTTGAATGTAATCTGTACATCCATCAGGGCCCTCTAACTCACAGCCCCAGATTCAGATTGTATGCTGTACAGACTCAGCCAGCTAGGTGTCCCCACGCTAAATCTTGACACATACTTGCTGCTGTCTCAAAACATACAGAATTAAAATTCACTTGTGAGAATGAGGACTTCCTTGCATATTGTGTTGGAGAAGACAACTGTACTGGTACCTGTTTACACTGTCTTGTAGGATAGTAATAGGGTAACAGTAGGAGTTAGACCAGTGTTGCCTAGGTACTCAGGGGATCTTGAGTTAAGCCTTGAGTCCAGTACAGTCTACTCAAAAGATCTGCCTCCAGGGGAATGTTGTATGAGGATGGGGGGGGGGGGGGGGGGGGGATGGGAAACTGCCAAATTGAAAAGGTTCCAAATAGCAAATATTATGTTTACCACTAAAACTTAAGAAGATCTCTATTTAGATGTTAGTCTTTTGCTAAGACATTTTTAGTGGAAGTTAATGCAAGTATGCTAAAGTAGAAATAATTGTCCCAGAGTACTGTGGCCATTTGGAAAGATCCATTTATCTCATTACCTATAGTTTGTTATCACTTGATTAGGTAGCATAATAAAAGTGGTAGTTCTGCATTTATTTATATGTATGTAACTTTTCAAAGAATTTTTTGATGTCTATAAATCTGGTCACTTGAAGTTCTGAACTTGTAAGAGTTTATGCAGAGTGTGGCAAGTATATTCAGAATAACAAAGTGATGTTTGATACTTTACACATAAGATCATAAAAATTAAGAAAGTAGATTTTTCAGGCAGATGATTTTTTTGAGCTGTTTATTGTGGTTTTGGGTTAACTAGAAAACTTTTTATTCTTCGTTCTGAGTTCCTTGAAGTGCATGGACATTTCTGTGTTTAGCAGGACTAAAATATTTTATGGCGAACAGTCTAAAATAATTTTTTTACAGGAATATTTCTTTTCTTTTGAAAATAGAATAATCAAAACTGCTTTTAAAAAGCTTCAGGTAGATTTCTGATATAGAAAGTCAAAAATAGAAGAGCTATTTTTGTTAGGCGTCTTTTAATTTCAGAGTGAGGCATATTTTATTTGCTAACAACCAATAAATTTGCAGTCCAAATGAAAAACCTTGTCTTGGCTCTTACACTAGTGACAGAAGGTGCTCATTGAGTCTCTAGAAAGAACTCTGTGAAGAGGAAAAATTACTTTAAGTAGATGAAGCTCCTTTCACTCCTTTCAGACTCCGTCTACTCTGTGTTGAGGATAATGTGGAAAATGTTAAAATTGTATGAGGAGCCTTAGTCATCTTGTCCAAATGAGGAATTCGATCAATAGAGATTTCAGTAACTTCCCAATACCATATTTTGTGGCAGAACAGTTAAAATTTAATCGTTATGAAGTCAAATAGAAGGCCAAAGGATTAAGACGCAACTCTGTATATATTTGGCTTGGACCATAGAAGCAAGAAGCAAGTTCTGGTCCCAACCTTTCCCGTTTTCCATACAACCTTTAACATCTCTAGGCTTCAGATTCCTCAGTTTGGAAATACTTACATGTTTAACAAGGTTATCTTATGATCAAAAGGTATGATACAGGCTTACATAACACTCAATAGTTTTCAAATACAAGATAGTGCAGTATCATTTTTGTTTTAGGAAATGCTTGCACTTCAGATCTCTGCTATTTTAATAAAGAAAATTCTTGAGCATTGACATCTGACCACTAGGTACCATGGACTGTTTTTCATATTTTCTTCTAGGGACCATACAAGTTACCCCAGAGGATAAGGATATAAGGTGGTATTTTTTCCTCGTAACCTCATCCCTTTTTTGAAGTTAAGTGTATTGAATTCCCAAAGAGCCTTGCTGTGCTTGTAATTTAATACTACTATATTGCATCAAATCCAAGATGTATTTGATTACAATATCATCTGGGTTCTTGTTTTAAGATGCACTAAAAAGCAAAAAACACTGCAAGTCTAGGACAGTAATAAGATGCATCTCTATTTCATTCATTTAACAGGGATGTTAAAGTGAGGAAAAAGTGTGTTTCACAGAATCAATGCAGTATGCAGAGATCTGAATTCATTGTTTAATAACCTTTGTGGAATGCGTGATGCTTGTTCTTTGACTTTTTGTTTTTCTTTTTTCACGGGGGAAGAGAGAAGGAAAGTTTGTTGTTGCTTTTAGAAAGATGACAATTTTTGGCTTGTTTGAATAAGATAAATTTATCTTTAGGAAAGCCTTGGATTTTCCCTGGAGTTCAAGATTACATTTCTCAAAGTACAGTTCCCAAATCACCATCATCAGCACGTTCCTGAGAACTTGTTAGAAATGTAAATTATCAGGATTTACCTCAGATGTACTGGATCTGAAAGCCTCACTCATGATTCTTATCTACAGTAAAGCCTAAAAACCACTGACCTAAGAACTGTTCTATATTCCTTTGCTTCTATAAAGTGAAGTACTAAAGAGTGAGAAACTCTGAAGAAACCAAATTATAGCCACTTTATAATATTTTCCCAGGGATCTTTATGGTATTTATTCTGTGTAAATGGTTTTCTGATTGTATCTACTAGACTTGGCATGTTTTATCTTCTTAACAATTCAGTCTTTGTAGAGCTGTTTTTGTGCCAAAATTCAAAGAAAATATTTTGTTGGCTGAAATCCTTGTTTTCATAGATCAGTTGGCTTAGAGCCAAGTTTTACACTATAGAGCCTAGATGAATTTCACTTCAACTTTTAAAATGTTTTGAAGTTGGTTGCACTAAGGAAAAAATATCTTCAAGAATTTACCTTTTGTACTGTTTCTGTCCGCCCTTTCATTTCAGGTTTTTCCTATGGTATAAATAGATAATTTTGGTGGCCTTTTTTTTTTTTTTAAACTATAGTGCCAAGTTATTCTGCTGACATAAGGGCTAAAAAAGAAAGATCTTTAGTTATTATATGCTTGTTTAAAGTTTTTGACAGCTCAGAATAGATAACTATAACAGCACTTGAAATAAAAAGACCTCAAATTGATAAAACTGTAAGAAATTTTTTTTTTAAGTAGGCTCAACGTCCAACATGGGCTTGAACTCACAACCCTGAGATCAAGAGTTGCATGCTGTACCAACCGAGCCAGCTGGGTACCCCTAATAAAACTTTGTTGGTGTTTGTTTATTTATTTAGTTATAAAATTTTTTTTTTAATGTTTATTTGTTTTTGAGAGAGAGAGTATGAGCAGGAGTGGGGCAGAGAAAGAGAGACAGATGCACAGAATCAGAAGCTGGCTCCAGGCTCTGAGCTGTCAGCACAGAGCCCTACGTGAGGCTCGAACCCACAAACCATGAGATCATGACCCGAGCCGAAGTCTGACGCCTATCCAACTGAGCCACCCAGGCGCCCCTGTTTTTGTTTTTTTAAATAGTAAATGTTGATTTTATTCATGAGTCTGGGAAATTTGATGTTACACGTCTTGGGAAGAAGGGAAGTTCTTTAAACTGCTTTGGAAACAACTTATTTTCTAGGTAGTTCCTTTTAATTTCATTGTGTAAGGAATTTTTTCTTTCACAATAGCAACACAGATCAATTTAAAATATTTTAGTTTATTTTTTTTTCTCATCTGTTAATTTTTTTGTCCTTTTGTCTGTTAGGTCGTTTTTTTTTTTAATTTTTTTTTTTAATGTTTTATTTATTTTTGAGACAGAAGGTGACAGAGCATGAGCAGGGGAGGGGCAGAGAGAGAGGGAGACACAGAATCCAAATCAGGCTCTAGGCTCTGAGCTGTCAGCACAGAGCCCGACCTGGGGCTCAAACTCACAAACCACAAGATCATGACCTGAGCCAAAGTCAGACGCTCAACCGACTGAGCCACCCAGGCGCACCCGTGTTAATTTTTTTTTTTTTATATTTATATAGTTTTGAGTGGGAGAGAGTGTGTGAACACAAGTGGGGGGGGGCGCAGAGAGGGGGACAGAGCATCTGAAGCAGGTTCTGCACCCACAGCACAGAGCTAGATGTGGTACTTGAACTCAGGAGCCACAAGATCATGACCTGAAACTGAGCCACTCAGGTGTCCCTGTCCTTTTATGTTAGTTTTAACAGGTCTGTTAAGATAAATTTAGAGTTAACTCAGGAACCTTTACTGATTAAATTTAGAAATGGTTTAATTTAAACCATTGGTTAAAATTGAATATTTGGTTTGGTTAAACTCAGAATATTATTACTATTAAGACCACATTTTTTTTTTCCTCCACATAAATGCCTGTGACATGTGAATTCCTTAACTCAGACCTATCAAATTTGATAAATCATTGACATGTGAAAGAAAAGTTGAGGTTACAAACTGAAGACCAAAAAATGTCAACTTTTGAGTATAATGTTGAATACAGCCAAATAGTTCATCAGGCCATAAAAAATAAGTAAGCTTCAAACTAATTGTGCATTTTATAAACTGGAGGATGTAATTAAAATTGCTGTTTGTTCATTTTGACATCACTCATCATTAAAATAAGATTTTCCATTATCAGCATAAGAAATCAGGGCACCTAGCTGGCTCATTAGGTAGAACATGTGAATCTGGATCTTGTTGTAAGTTTGAGCCTCACCTTGGGTCTAGAGATTACTTAAAGATAAAATACTTTTTAAGTTTATTTGTCTTCAGAGATAGAAAGAGTGTGCTCATGCAAGCAGGGGAGGGACAGAAAGAGAGAATCCCAGGCAGGCTCTACCCTAAGTGCAGAGCCCAGTGCAGGGCTCAAACCCACAAACTGTGATACCATGACCTGAGCTGAAATCAAGGGTCAGGCGGTTAACTGAGCCATCCAGGTGCCCCCAAAATAAAATCTTTATTTTTTTTTTCAAAAAGGTGGGGGAGGGGGTGGAATTTAATTGACTAGGTATATCCTTAACAGTATCATTTTGGGTTCTTTTTCATGGATAGGATTAATAAAACTTTTAATAAGTGATATAATTATTGATGCAGTTTGATTTTTATTCTAACTTAAGAGTTGTCTAATAGATGTAGGACATGAAGCTAACTTCTTAGACTCAAAGTATTTAGTGAGCAATGATGATGACTGATTTCTTAGAATATTTTCAAAGTGAGTAATCTTTATCCTTCTTCACTTTTTTAGGAGGAAGTTAACCTCCCCAGTAGGCGGGTTTTGATTACTGGTGCCACTGGGCTTCTGGGCAGAGCTGTGTATAAAGAATTTAAGCAGAATAATTGGCATGCCTTTGGCTGTGGTTTTAGAAGAGCAAGACCAAAATTTGAACAGGTTAATCTTTTGGATTCTGAAGCGGTTCATCACATCATTCATGATTTTCAGGTATGGTTGAGTCTGTTTATTTTAGCACATATATAAACTATGTTAAGAATTGTCTGGATAATTTAGAAATTGTTCTTTTCTCAAGGAAAATACTGTACTTAAGCTGTAACCTACTAAGCAGCAATAATATACAGTTGACCCTTGAACAATGCAGGGTTTAGGAATGCTGACTCCTGCACAATTGAAAATCTGTATAACAGGGGCACCTGGTGGCTCAGTTGGTTAAGTGTCCAACTTTGGCTCAGGTCATGATCTCACAGCTTGTGAGTTCGAGCCCCGTGTCGGGCTCTGTGCTGACAGCTCAGAGTCTGGAGCCTGCTTCCCATTCTGTTTCTCCCTCTCCCTCTCCCCCTCCCCTGCTCACACTCTGACTCTCTCTGTCTTTCAATAATAAATAAACGTTTTAAAAAAAAAAAAAAAAAGAAAGAAAATCTATATAACATTTTACTTCCCCCAAACTTAACTGCTAATAGCCTACTATTGACTGGAAGCCTTACCGATAACTCAGTTGATTACACATATTTTGTACATTATATGTGTTCTATACTGTATTCTTACAATAAAGTAAATTAGGGAGAAGAAAATATTACTGAGTAAATCATAAGGAAGAGAAAATACATTTAAAACACAGTACTGTATTTATAAACAACAACAAAAAATCAGCATATAAGTGGATCCATGCAATTCAAATCCATGTTCAAAGGTCAATTGTGTAGTGCACTTTTTTTTTTATAAGCATGCAAAGTATATGTAGTCCTTGAAAAGATTAGGTTGAAACATAGGTTGACAAAAGTTGGAAATATGAGCATTTTATAAAAAGCTTATGTTTGTGAAGTACTCTTGTTAAGTACCACTTTCTATGCAAATGCTTTTTTAATATTATCTGTAAACCTTACAGCACTGCAAAATTGATACTATCATTTCCATTTTAGAGGTGAAAAAAGCTCAGAGAGGTTAAATAACTCTTAACCATTGCCATAGAAAAGTTATGAAAAAATTTATATTCTATTCTACGTCTGATCAAATTGAGAGTTAAAGTTCTTTTCAGAAGTATGGTCCAAGAGACACTCGCATCAGAATCACTTGGGGAACTTATTCTTTAGGTGTGTCTCACTTCCAGAGGTTTTAATTCAGTAAGTCTATGGTGGGGACCAGGACATCTTAAGAAGCACCCTGGATTATGCACATTGAAGTTTTAAAACAACTCCAAAGGTCATGGTTCCTCTAACAGTTGTTGAGGAAGGAGATCATTTGGTATGTTTGTACATTAGCCCTGTGTGTCAGTGGTTTTACCAAATCTTAAACTTGGTTCAGCTTCTCTGGGAAGTAGATGCCCCATGCATTCCTCAATCTTTAATTAAAAACATAATTTTTTTTTTTTTTTTTTTTTTTTTTAATAAGTTCTAGAGAGCGCCTAGATGGTTCAGTTGGTTAAACATCTGACTCTTGATTTCATCTCAGGTCCTGATTTCAGGGTTTATGAGTTCAAGCCTCCGAGTCAGTGTCTGTGCTGCACGGAGCCTACTTGGAATTCTCTGTCTCCATCTGTCTATCTGCCCATGTCCCTCCCCTGCACCTTCATATTTTCCCTCTCCCTCTCCCTCTCCCAAAATAAACATTAAAAAAAAAAAAAAAATAGTAAGCTGTAGGCCCAATGTGGGGCTTGAACTCACAAACCCAACAAAATCAAAAGTTGCATGCTCTACCCACTGAGCCAACCAGGCACCCCCCCATTCTATCTGAAATAGAATTGTACTGAAATAGTCTCCTTACATATCTGTCTTTTTTTGTTGTTTTCTACTAGATTATGAAATCCCTGTTTCTTGCACAGTGTTTAGTATACAGCTGACATACTAACTGATGAACTGGGAATTTAGTTTTTGTGGGTAGTTGACATTTGTTAAGTGGTCTAAGAGATTTGAGTTTATGAATTTAATTTGAAATTTGTATTCTCCCTTTTATGTAGATTTATTAAGTATTAAGGTCATATTAATTACATTAATGTTAGCTCTTTTCTCCGACCCACATTAGAGGACAAAGCTTATTTTGATTGAGAAATAATAGTTGTTGACACTGATTTTGGTTTTCCTCGGGATTACTAAATTGCTCTTTGCTTTTCAGGGCCTATATATGTATGTTAAGGAAGTTGGAAACTTGAAAAAGGAAAGCATGACAAAACTATAATAAAAATTAAGCGATTCTTTAGTTGAAGAAATGTTGATTTAACCAACGTTTTTTTTTTTATGAATTGAGTTGTTGTTGGAAGGCTGTAGCACCCCTGTTTTATTGCTTATGGTTTAAAAATACATCAATGTTTAACTTCCAGCCCCATGTCATAGTACATTGTGCAGCAGAGAGAAGGCCAGATGTTGTTGAAAATCAGCCAGATGCTGCTTCGCAACTTAACGTGGATGCTTCTGGGAATTTAGCAAAGGAAGCAGGTAATGATGACTTTATATAAAGTCTTCATGAAATATTAAATAATTGCTGAGTTTATAAAGATTAAAGTTTCGTAGATTGCTTATAAGAGGTTTGTTTTATATATGATGAATAGCTGTTATGAATACCAGTAATGTTGTGTAATAATTTAATAGATGATTTTTTTCATGTCTTTCTTTTTTAGCTTTAATTGGAGCATTTCTAATCTACATTAGCTCAGATTATGTATTTGATGGAACAAATCCACCTTACAGAGAGGAAGATGTACCAAGTCCCCTAAATCTGTATGGCAAAACAAAATTAGAAGGAGAAAAGGCTGTCCTAGAGAACAATTTAGGTAAGACACAATTTCTTTAGCCTCTGATTGCTTTGAGGAAATGATATGACATCTATACAAACATGTTTTTTAGGGCGCCTAGGTGGCTCAGTCGGTTGGGTGGCCGACTTCAGCTCAGGTTCCGATCCCATAGCCCGTGGGTTCAAGCCCTGTGTCGGGCTCTATGCTGACAACTCAGAGCCTGGAGCCTGCTTCAGATTCTGTGTCTCCCTCTCTCTGCCCCTCCCCCACTCAGTCTGTCTCTGTCTCTCAAAAATGAATAAATGCTCAATAAATAAGTAAATAAATAAAATATTTAAAAAAACAAATATGTTTTTTAAATTTTGAAAAAATTGAGCATAAATCATTGGAGAAAGAGAAGGTAGTTAATAAAAAAGAAAAATAAGAATTTTAGAAATCATGAAGAATTTATGAATTTTTCCAGACTTTCCAGTAACAGTATATACATAAATGTCATTTTATAGGGGCACCTGGTGGCTCAGTCCATAGAACATGTGACTCTTGATCTTGGGATTGTGAGTTCAAGCCCCACATTAGGCGTAGAACTTACTTAAAAAAATATATATTATTGTATAAAGAAAAGAAGTCTTAATAGTATAAATATTTGTAACCTACTTTGAAAAAACAGGTCAGTATCATTTCTCCTAGATTGAGGTATTTGGGTTTTTTGGTATGGTTTTTATTTTTATTATTTATTTTATTTTATTTATTAAAAAATTTTTTTTTTTAATATTTATTTTTGAGAGAGAGAGAGCATGAACGGGGAGGGGCAGAGAGAGAGGGAGACAGGATACGAATCAGGCTCCAGGCTCTGAGCTGTCAGCACAGCTGACATTATTTTATTTTTATTTTTTTATTTTAGAGTTGGGGAGAGAGGCAGAAAGAGAGAGAGAGAGAATCTCTTTTTTTTCTTAATGTTTATTCATTTTTGAGAGAGACAGAGCATGAGTTGGGGAGGGTCAGAGAGAGAGAGAGAGAGAGAGAGAGAGAGACACGGAATTTGAAGCAGGCTTCAGGCTGCAAGCGGTCAGCACAGAACCCGACGTGGGGCTTGAACCCAGGAACTGTGAGATCATGATCTGAGCTGAAGTTGGATGCTTAACCAACCACCCTCTTCCTTTTCAGGGCCTACATATATGGTAAGGAAGTTTGAAACTTGAAAAAGGGAAGCAAGAAAAATTACATTAAAAATTACACACATATATATTTATATATATTACAAATATTATATATTATATATATATTTGTATATATTTTATAATGAAAACCACATTAAAAATTACAAATATATATTTATGGATATTTTTATGTATTTACATATATGTGTGCGTATATATATATATAGAGAGAGAGAATGAATATGAATCATAAGCAGGCTCCAAGCTCAGCACAGAAGGTTGATCCCATGACCCCAAGATTGTGACCTGAGCTGAAATCAGAAGTTGGACGCTCAACCCACAGGCGCCCCTTTAGGGTTTTAAAAAGAAGTCAAGAGCAGAAGTTCTTTTATAACGCTGCCTCAGAGAAGCACCAGATGTGGTTAGGTATGGAAGCAATTTTTGTGAATTTTTAAAAATGTATGGGTTTTGTTTTATAACCTGGTTCTCCCCCCATATTTGTATTTTAATACATAGTGAATCATCTCTGGGTTATCTTTTTCCTATCAATGGCTGTATAGTACTTGATGTAATGATTCCTTGCACTGCCCTAGACTGTACGGTCTTTGAGAAGCATCCTCTAATATAGATTTCCAGGATATATATTTTTTTAATATTCTAAATTATCATGCAGGAATCATCCTTGAATGCATTTCTATACACAGTTATCCAATATGTTGATTTAATTAAAAATACTTTGTGGGGTGCCTGGATAGCTCAGTTGGTTAAGCTTCCAACTTCTGCTCAAGTCATGATCTCCTGGTTCGTGGGTTTGAGCCCCGTGTTGGGCTCTCTGCTGTCAGTGTGGATCCTGCTCTGGATCCTCTGTCTCCCTCTCTCTCTGCCCCTCCCCACTTGTGACCTCTGTCTCAAAAATAAAATAAATATTTGAAAAAAAAAATAGTTTGTTAATTTTCAGTTAAGGTGTTAATTATCCAGTCTGTTGTGACAGCTCATTAGGGACCAACATAAAATCTAAATATATCATAATTCCTTACTCAGTGGTTTCAAGAATTGAAATTCAAGAATTGGTTGAATTCTACCCCAGAATAGTTTACTATGCCATTTATCTTTTAACAAGAATGTTCTTACATAATTACAATGTAGTTATCACACTCAGGAAATGTAACATTAATATAATGTTATACTATACATATTGTTTATATAGGAATTTTCCCACTTGTCCTAATAATGGCCTTCAATGCATTTTATTTCTTATTTTTTTATTCTTTAATAAACCAAAGATCACTTACTGTGTTGTCATGATCGGTTGAATTTCTTCATTACTAGGATTGTTGAAAATAACATATAAAAATACCCCAAATGACAGAGACCTTTAAAAACTCAGTATTACATATGGGGCGCCTGGGTGGCTCAGTCCCTTGAGCGTCTGACTTTGGCTCAGGTCGTGATCTCATGGTCTGTGAGTTCGAGCCCCGCGTTGGGCTCTGTGCTTGACAGGTCAGAGCCTGGAGCCTGCTTCCCCTTCTCTGTCTCCCTGCGTCTCTGCCCCTCCCCTCCTCATGCTCTGTCTCTCTGTCAAAAACAAATAAACATTTAAAAAAATTAAAAAGAAAGTATCACATTTATTAAATGGGCCTTATTACAGAGAAGCCATATGTCATTTTGGTACATTTCAAGTTTCCTACAGTCTAGTTTAAATCCGCATACTTTCATTTTATATCAGGACTTAAGATAAGAACCAGTCAGCTTTAAAAGATTTTTTTAAAGATTATCTTTTTTTTAATTAATCCGTAGGAGCTGCTGTTTTGAGAATTCCTGTTTTGTATGGAGAAGTCGAAAAGCTTGACGAAAGTGCTGTGACTGTTATGTTTGATAAAGTGCAGTTCAGTAACAAGTCTGCAAACATGGACCACTGGCAGCAGAGGTTCCCCACACACGTCAAAGATGTAGCCACTGTGTGTCGCCAGTTAGCAGAAAAGAGGATGCTGGTGAGAATCTTGGGAAGGAAGAATTTCTGATTTCCACCATTGAGTGAAAGTCACAGTGCTTTTGCTTTCTTTGCTAATATTTCTTTCTTTTTAAAGTGATGGAAAATCATTGAGGTTTTTTTTGTTTTTTTATAAGTTTATATATTTATTTTGGGAGAGAGAGAGATCGCGTGCGCACAAGTGAAGGGGCAGAGAGAGAATCCCAAGCAGGCTTTGCACCGCCAGTGCAGAGCCGGATGTGGAGCTTAAAATCACGAACTTCGAGATCATGACCTGAGCCAAAGTTGGATGCTTAACTGCCTGAGCCACCCAGGTGCCCCTTAAATAATAGTTTTTAATTAATAAGAAACAACTGCAAGTTTTTATTTAAAATTTTTAGAACGACAAAGAGACCAAACAAAAGTGGTTTGCAGTAGTAGGCTTTATTTATAAATAGTAAAAATATTATGCTCTTGTGTTTGAATTGATTTCTCATATACTATGGACCCTGTCTGTCATTCTTTTATTGCAAGATGACTAGAAACTTGTATTTTTTCTTTGGATGACAAAATAATCTAATGTCTTTAAGACGTTACTCTGTTTGGGGCACCTGACTGGCTCATTCTGTAGAGCGTGTGACTCTTGATCTCAGGGTTGTAAGTTTGAGTCCAATGTTAGGTGTGGAGATTACTTAAAAATAGAATCTTTTAAAAAAAAATTATTTTGTTTAAGATCTGTGTAGTGCCAAAGAAGAATGAATCTACATAGGAATTTATAATTTCAGCCTTTTTAAGAATGATTTGTAATATTTTTAGATATTAGGAGTTAGTTTTAGACATGAAAAAGTCGGAACTAAATAGAGTATTAGTATTCATGGAAAGATGAGACTGATTTATTTTAGAATAGTAATAAGTTTGTCTATAGTTTTTTAACACATAAAAATTTGTATTTAAATATGTACTATACTAGTATTTAATGATGTTATGACTAATTACCTGAAAATGATTCTTAACAGTTTTGGTTTTAGCTTCTTAGAATAATTAGAAATACTCATTAAATGGGCCTGTTTCCATAAAAATCTGTAATCATTTTTAGGATTCCCACTAAATAAAATTGGAGTCATTTATATTTTTATTTAAAAAAATTCTTAAGCCTTAAATTCAGGAAATTACTTCTCATGTTTAGCTGGGTATATTTATAGGAATTTGATTTTAGATACCTTGTGGAGAGCATTCCAGAAAGGAGGGATGTGTTTCAATTCTTGGACCTGTTAAATTAGCTTTTCTGTCACACCTACCATTCCACTCAGCTGAAAAAGTTGATCCTATTTTGAATTCTTGTGTCTTTATTAGGATCCATCAATTAAAGGAACCTTTCACTGGTCTGGCAATGAACAGATGACTAAGTATGAAATGGCATGTGCAATCGCAGATGCTTTCAATCTCCCCAGCAGTCACTTAAGACCTGTAAGTACATGGCATTTTGTTTTGTTTTGTTTTGTTTTATTTATTTAAAAAATGTTTTTTTTTTAATGCTTATTCACTTTTGAGAGAGCATGAGCGGGGGAGGGACAGAGATGGGGGGACGCAGAATCCGAAGCAGGCTCCAGGCTCTGAGCGCTCAGCACAGAGCCCGTTGCGGGGCTCGAGCCCATTAACGGTGAGATCAGGAACTGAGCTGAAGTTGGACGCTCAACTGACTGAGCCACCCAGTACGTGGCATTTTAAAACCTCACTTGTTGAAAGCCCAGATCTGTCATGATAGTATGTATTGTTGATACAATTTTTCTTGTTGCTTTAAAAATATTGAAGGACTTTATTTTCTAGTACTAATTAAAGTTCACTTTGCGTGTTTGCTGGTGGCTTATATTGTTACTTATCTCTAAATCATCATGTACAAGGAAGCCCAGAGTACTGGTGAAGTTTATAGAAAAAGTACTGTCTTAATTGTTTATTTGTATATTTTTCCAGGAATCAGACAGATTTGCAGTAAGGACAGAGTCAAATAGAAAATATAAAACCTCAACATGGGCTTTTTACTTATTTCAAATATTTTTGTTTCTGTTTTTCTTTAAAGATAACTGACAGTCCTGTCTTAGGAGCACAACGTCCAAGAAATGCTCAGCTTGACTGCTCCAAATTAGAGACCTTGGGCATTGGCCAGCGAACACCATTTCGAATTGGAATCAAAGAATCACTCTGGCCTTTCCTTATTGACAAGAGATGGAGACAAACGGTCTTTCATTAGTGTATGTGCAGTTTGCTTTTTTTTTTTTTTTTAATTGAGAAGTACAGTATGTGGCACTTTTTAAAGAAAAAAGGAAATAGTTTTGTATGAGTGCTCTTTAATTGTGACTCATGATCTTTCAGGTAAATGATGCTCTTGCACTAGTGAAATTGTCTAAAGAAACTAAGGGCAGTAATGCCTCATTTGAAGTAATGATTTTTCTGTTTATCATTTTGTTTGCTCTGGCTTAACTTTGAGTATAGTAAATTATGATTCTTAAATATTTACGAGCCAGGATGAGACAGATCTACTGTAGACTTTTTCTTGGATGAAATGCATTGTTCATTCCTATAACCTCTACATTTTCAGGACTTTTGCAACTGTCGACCCTTTTATGTTTTAAAGTGTGTTAAGCAGTATGAAAATCATTGGTGTTCATTATTTGCATTGCTTGAGCTCTGATCAAAATGTTTGAAGAAAGAAACTTTATTTTTGCAACCTAAGTGCAGTTTTTAAGCTTGAGATGTTTCAACAAGTTATGTGTAATTGGAACTCCTGCAGCTTGATGCCTCCTGCTTTTGTAGCAGTGTATGGTGAGCACTTGACAGGGAGAGTATGTGTGAATGTGTATGTATTTTTTTAATATGTGTAAAACTGTCCTTTTCACTCCATGTCACTAAGTGATATTTCATATCTGTGGTTATACTAATAAACATGGGCCTTGTAAGTCTTCGGGGCCATTCACGAATAATAATAAACATGTACTGCTGGCATGGTAATGCTTAGTTTTCTTTTATTTACTTTTTAAATGTAAGGACCGCACATCTAAACTCATTGTTATTTTGTTGCTTGCATTTTTAAAAATTACGTTCTTGTGTTAAATCTGATGCAGATAAGAAAATATAGTTACTATCGAAGTTTATAAACCAATAATGAACACTGGTGAACTCACCACTTGAGATGCAGAATGTTACAGATATTGTATCTACTTTTGCCAACTGATTGTTTTTTAACTAAACATAACTATGTAATCTTGCTACATATTTACATAGAATGTTCCTTCTGAGGAATACAGAGTATTTGAATGTATTATCTATACTAAGTAGTATTCAGGTGACCTTAGCCTCAAGGATATTTTTGGTCCTTAATAAGGATTCAGAATGGTGGAGTGACTTGTAAATGCCTTGACTTCAACTCAAGAGTCAGTGCAAACCCTGGTTTAGATTTTCTGATTTCGCTTCTAGAATATCCTTTCCCTAGGTTATGATCGTATCCTTCATTGGACAAAAAGTATTTGTTTCTAAGTTCCTAATTACTTAGAGTTTTAGTTTAGAGAGAATCCGGTTTGGGTAATTTGGTTAAAGCACCAATTCCCAAACCATGTTATATTTTCAAATTAGGAAATTTTAGAGATATCTGACCCCTAACCTGGACCCACTGAAATAGAATTTCTGGAATTGAGGCCTGCTAATCTAGTTTCAAATTTTCCCTGGATGCTTCTAAAATAGCCAGCCTGGCACTTAAATTTAAGCACCCACCTAATTAAAGCATTTTTTTTTTTGTTACTTTCACAAAGTACGAAATTGAAAAGTTTCAGAGTAAAAAACCTTTCTCATTCTTCTTTAGCTACTGACTTTCCATCTGTGGCAGAACCCAATGTAGATCAGATCCTGGTATGTTTCTGCAGACACTCTGTATCTGTAAGAATACACTCACTACCTATGTGTGTGTACATACATGTATGTAATCGTCCCTTCCTACAAATAGTAGCTAATACACATTTTTCTGTACTAAATTAAAAAAAAAATTAATATGTCTTTATTCTATATTATAAAGAATGTCTATATTTGGTTTTGTTTTTGGTTTTTTTTTTACAATTCACTGTGAAATTTTGATCTTTTTTTTTCCTAAGATTTCATTTTTAAGCAATCTTTACCGACGTAGGGCTGAAACTCACAGCCCTGAGATCAAGAGTTCCATGCCCCTGCCGAATGAGCCAAGCAGTTCCCCTGAAATTTCAGTCTTAAGGAAAAGTTGCCAGAATAGCACAAAGAAAGTCTGTATCTCCCTTCATATTTCCCAATTATCAACATTTAGCCACATTTATCCTATCATTTTTTCTTTCTCTAACACAGAGTATGGTTTTTTCCTGAACCATTTAAGAGTAAGTTGCAGACATGCCTTTTAATCATCCACTTAGTATCTAAACATCAGTGTATAATTTCTAAAAATCAGAATGCTCGTCTACTTAACCCCATAATGTAACCTTCAAAATCAAGAAGTTAATATGGATACATTATTACCCAGTCCACAGACCCTGTTCACATAAGTTGTTCCCAGGAATGTCCTTTATAAGTCTATCCAATCTAGGATAACTCATAGTATTTCTTACCGTTTTTCAGCTTCAACCTGGAACAGTTCCTCAATGTTGTTTTCTCTTCATGATCTTGACTTCTGACATCTCTCCGTATAAGAAACTAAATTCACATTGATACTTCCAATGCCAATATTGCCCCACAGGGTTTATTTTAGCTTTCTTTTTTTTTCCCTGTGTTTGTAGCTCCATTCTCTGACAGAAACCTAGCTCCACTGTTCTTAATATGCTTACTAATTGGCTCAAGTCACCTATAAGAACCATTCTTCTGGGGGTGGCTGGGTGACTCGATTGAGCGTCCAACTCTTGATTTCAGCTCAGGGTTGTGATCTCGCAGTTTGTGAGTTCGAGCCCTGCATCGCTCTCTGTGGTGGCAGCACCAAGCCTGCCTGGGATTCTCTCTCTCTCTCCTCTCTCTCTCTCCCTCTATCCAAATACATAAATAAACTTAAAAAAAAAAAAAATTTTTTTTGATTAGAACAATTCTGATCACACCAAGTTCTTCTGCTACCCTCATCAAAGACCTCCATGAGCCAGTTGCGCATGCCTGAACTCTAGGCCATGGCCTGTTTGAGGCCACCCCGTCCCTCCCCCAGCTGATGAGGCACTGCACCAACAGCCACAGAAGTACCACGTACATCCAGAGCACCAAAGAAGGAACTAGGTATTCTTCCATAGCCATATATATTCCATTCTATCAGTGAATGAACCAGAATTGATTTAATCTGTTTCTTGATGATGTGCTATAGGTTGTCAGAATTTTAGAGCATGCCTTCAGTGAGTCCAGTGTATAAAGCACTTAAGTTTGTGAGACCTTCTTTTCTACTATATGTCCACAGATGATACCTGTAAGCCCACAGGTATATTCTGCAGGTACCGGATATATCAGTCTGTGGAATAAGAATACATTCAGAAAAAATTCATTGCCAAAATAGGAAAAGAACTTGAAATGGATCTGAGTGTATGAAGAAGAGTGGAAATAGGAAACATCCAACTGTCCAATAAAACCTTTAGGAGAAATTACTGTTGGAGTCTAAATTAAATTATCTTTGAAAACCAAATCATACTTAGCAGTAAATAAGCCAGATTTAATTCAGTTGTGGAGGTTAGTCAAGAGAGAATTTTCTGGCTTGAGGGCAGTATTAATGTAGATGAAGAGGAACCTTCAAATCTGGATTTCAATGTGGTTCTAACACTTGCTCCTGTCAAATTATTTTTCCTTTGAGTTCCAGTTTCTTTTTAGAGTTAAGTGGGAATAATACCACCTATTTCACAGGTCTGTTGTGGAAATGCCTAGAGCACAGATAATTAGTAAAAGCAGCAGTGGACTCAACCAAGTCCCTCGGGGAAGAGCTTGGGAGTGTGTGGAGGAACCTATGCTTAGACACTGTCAGCTGCACTTTCTGACATAAGACATAGGAGTTTCCCTCCAGAAGTAGGATTACGAGTAGTTTTTTCTTAGTGGTTTTTTATATTTTCCAAATTTATACAGTGAGCATATGCTTAGTATTTTGGAAATACATTTTAAAAGATTTTTTTTTTTAGTTTATTTATTTTTGGGGTGGCACGAGAGAGAGAATCCCAAGCAGGCTCATATGTGCTATCAGCCCAGAGCCTGCTGTGGGGCTCAGTCTCAGAAACCTTGGGACCATGACCTAAACCGAGATCCAAGAGTGGATGCTTATAACTGACTGAGCCACCCAGGTGCCCCTGAAAGATGTTAAATAAGATAAATTATTCTTGTACCCTGTTTAGTGTAACAGCTTCTGAAGTTCTGTATTTTGCCACACAAATGCAAAATACTTGAATTTATATGTACTTAATTATATCTCTGGAAATTGGATAAGTTAAAATTCCTGTATTTGCAGTTGATTTATTTTGAAGTTTTTTACTTAAAGTAGGCTCCATACCCAACGTGGGGCTTGCATACATGACCCTGAGATGAAGAGTTCATGTTCTACCAACTGAGCCAGCCAGGTGCTCCCCCTGTCCCACTTTAAAAATTGTTGTGGGGTGGGCTTTTTTTTTTTTTTTTTTTGCAATTGGCTTAATATCAAAAGATGGCCATAAAATTGCTCAGCTCATTGCCACAATTGTTTTGCTTTCCACGGATCCCATCTTCATTCTGATTTTAGACAAACATACAACATATTGAATAATTTTAATTTTCCCCCAGTTAAAGAACTCAAAAAAAGCAGCCTTTGAAATGTAAACTTGGTATAGAGGTTTCAAAATGTTTTTGTTTTTGTTTTTGTTTTTTTTTAAGTTTGTTTAATCTCTCTACCCAATATGGGACTTGAATTCACAACTCCAAGATTAAGAGTCATATGCTCTTGTGACTGAGCCAGCCAGGCGTCCTGGTTATAGAATGTTTTAATGTGAGATGCTAAAACTTACCCAGGGTAAGTTAAACACTTGGGCATGTTGACGGTCTGGGAATAATTTTTTATTCTCTCCATCAGGCTTTATGTGCTTAGTACATACTAAGTTATTGGATATTTGAAAGGGTGATGAGGGTTCTGGCCTTTGGAACTATTCTAGAGGAACTAGAGGACAAGGATGGATGATGGAAAAAGTCTGAAATGGCACCGTTGTCTGTCTAGTTTGATTACATCTCTCAGCAGCATGAGGGATAATCATCTTTAAAAATGTCAAACTCAAAGCATTCTTCATTACTGTTAGTGATTCATCATAGATCCATATGATCCACTTAAGTCAGCTAAACCATGATCCACTTAAGTCAGCTAAACCAATTTAAGTTAAGATCATCTCCAGGTACAGATGGGCTTAGCAGGCCCAGGTTATTTATTTAAAAATTTGAAGGGTTAAGAAACCTAGATATGAACTTTGGTAAATATATTGGTTTCATCCCAATCTTAGAATTTACGTTAAATTGTTCTAAATTGTGATAAGACATACATACAAAAGTGCTTAAAATGTGTATGCAGTTTAAAGAATAATGATAAGTACCATACACAACAACCCAGGTTAAGAAATAGAACATTACGGATCCCTTAGCAAGTCTCTTATACAGTAGTCCCCCCTTATCTGCGGTTTCGCTTTCTGTGGTTTCAGTTACCTGCAGTCAACCGCGATCCAGAAGCAGATGATCCTCCTTCTGACATATGGTCAGAAGGACAGTAGTAGCCTAATGTTACGTCCCAATGCCTACGTCATTCACCTCACTTCATCTCATCACATAGGCATTTTCTCATCTATCATCACAAGAAGAAGGGTGAGTACCGTACAACATTTTGAGAGAGAAACCACATTCACATAACTTATTTTACAGTAGATTATAGTTCTGTTATTAGCTATTGTTAATCTTTTACGTTGCTTATTTATAAATGAAACTTTATACATACATAAGTATGTATGTATAGGAAAAACTATATAGGATTCAGTACTGTCCACTGTTTCAGACATCCACTGGAAGGTCTTGGAACATATCCCACGTGGATAAGGGAAACTACTGTATGCCTTTCTCCTATTCTACGTGTATTAGGGTTCTCCAGAGAAACAGAAACAATAAGGTGTGTACATATGTTGAGAGAATTTATGATAATGAATGGACTCTACAATTATGAAGGCTTGCAAATTCAAAATTGGTAGGGTGGACTGGCAGGCTGGAATCCAGAAGAGTCAATCTTTCAGTTTGAGTCCAAAGGCAGTCTGTTGTAGTACCAGGAAGAGCTGATATTGCAGATAGAGTGTGAAGGCTGTCTGCCGGTCACTTGAATTGAGGCCCACACACATGATGGAGGGCAGTCTGCTTTACTCACTGTCCACTGATTTAAATATTAATCTCCTCTAAAACACCCTCATAGGCAGCTCTTTCTGCCCATGGGTCTTGTCCCCCTGCTTTAAAAAATCACCTTTTTGCACCAAATAAATAAATAAATAAATAAATAAATAAAATAAAACACCCTCCCAGAAACACCTAGAATAACGTTTGCTCTGGGCACTTTGTGGCCTAGACAAATTGTCACAGAATTAACCACTACAGTGCCACTTCTCCCTCCAGAGTTAACCATTATACTCACTTAAAAAAACTTTTTTTTTAATTGTGGTAAAAATACACATAACACAAAATTTGCCATCTTAACCATTCTGAAGTGTATAGTTCAGTAGTGAAGTATATTCACCAACAAAGTTATAGAACTTTTCCATCTTGTAAAACTGAAATTATGTCCATTAAACAACTTCCTGTTTCCTTTTCCCCGTGGCCCTGGGCAACCACCATTCTACTTTCTCTCTTTATGAACCAGACTATTCTAGGTACTTCATATAAGTGGAACCATGCAGTATTTGTCTTTTTGTGACCAACTTCTTTCACTTGGCCTAATGTCCTCAAGGTTCATCTGTCATAGACTCTAAGTCTAAGTTCTCTTTTGGCCACCAGAAGAGTGGACTCAGGATTAAAGCGAGAGATGGCTAATGTCCGGGAAAAGACAAGAACCCTGAATAAGGGTCCTTGCCCCGTTTTTATTAGGATCAGAAGGCTTACAAACATGGCGATGGACGTGCACAAAGGGACAATGAATCTGTGAATATTAACTTGTGGATGTGAGGGAAAGGGGATCTTGAGGATATTTGTGGTTAGGGGTTTGGGTTAATACAAAACAAAATCCGGGCGCTGGGCAGTTGGGAGGAAGGTTGTTCACAGCGGACATGAGGTATCACCTCTGTTTATTTTAGCTAGATGGGGATGAGACAGATAGGGGATATAACCTCAGGGTTGACAAAGCACTTTTTCTTTTGTTAACCATCTCTGCTCTGGGCTGCTTTGCCTGCAGCGCAGCGGTCCGGTCCATAGTTTAATTCACCAATTTACCTAACCTGCCCCTATGCTACTGTGAAAGGAACTTTTCTGTTATAGTACTAAATTGGGGGTACTTCCACCCTGAACATCTAATCTTGTTTATTTCCTATACCTGTGTAATGGGCACCTTTGTGCCATTTCTATTTCAGGCCTTTGCCTCTCCCTCTGTCTTTTGGGGGCTCTGCACCCCCTCCCTATTTTGGGTGCCTTTGCACCTCCCTAATCCTGGCACCCTTGCACCTCCCTATTCTTGGGGTGCCAATCTGGTTTACCCAAACTCGGGTGTGAGCATTTTATGACTTTGTATTTCTTTATGCCTTGTCAACCCATTGGTGTAAGCCCAGGGGATTCCTAAGCTTATCCCCCACATTCAGCCATGTTGTAATGTGTCAGAATTTCTTTTATTTTTAAGGTTGAATAATACCCCAATGTAATGTATATGCCACATTTTGTTTATTTATCCATGGATGCTTCCAACTCTTGGCTGTTATGAATAATGCTGCAGTGAACGTGGATGTCCTGTGTTGCTTCAAGACCACGCTTTCACTTCTTTTGAGTACATACTGAGAAGTGGAATTGCTAGATCATATGGTAATTCTGTTTTTCAGTTTTTTGAGGAGCTGTCATACTGTTTTCCATGGTGGCTGTGTCATTTTACATTCCCATCAATAGTGCACAAGATTTCCAATTTCTCTCTTTTTTTTTTCCCAAAACTTATTTTCTGTTTTTTGTTTTGTTTTGTTTTGTTTTTAATCTTTATTTATTGAGAGAGCAAGAGCAAGAAAGAGTCCCAAGTAGGCTCTGCACTGCCAGTGCAGAGCCCCTTTCGGGGCTTGATCTCAACTGAGATCATGACCTGACCCAAAATCAAGAATTGGACACTTAACCAACTAAGCCACCCAGATGTCCCTGGAAGCCTTATTGATAACACAGCCGATTAATACGTATTTTGTATGTTACAAATACAAACATGTATGTTACATGTTTTGTATACTGGATTCTTAAAATACAGTAAACTAGAGTGAACAAAATGTTTTGTAAATAATGAGGAAAATATATTTATAGCACTGTACTTTAAAAGCTATAAGGGAAGCTAGCCTTGGGGGCTGGTGGTGGCACTCATAACTACCCAGGAATTCACTCACACCATCCTGTTCTACTACGTTAATTAGATCTTAGAGATTCCATAATTAGTAATTGTTGAGGGCCTTTGATAGAACCAAGTTTATCTTACATATAACAGGCTTTCTTAAGATTGTGCAATTCATCCAGTAGAGATCTAGTCTCAAGATACAGGTTAAGCAGTTTTGGGTTCCTTGCTAGATGATGTGAGTTCCCTCACAGTTCAGAGTTCCTGTGATTAGCATTGAGCCTTCATAAATTCACTTAATCCTCCCCTTTTCAGTGCAGTTCCTCCATCCTCACCCTGCCCATCTCACACCCTTCCAGTCCAGTCTCTCTAGAATAGAAGTCCAGTAATCTGGGGGTGTTGGGGAGGGGATCAGGGAATCTAATTTAACCCACTTCTCTTTACTCTTCCCCTTCCCTCTCACCTAGAATTCAGAGTTATCTATCTAGTCCTGAGACTTTGAGGATTTTTAGAGTAAATTATGTTGGTTCTCAGCTCTCCCAGCCATTGGCTATAATTCAGTTTTGGGGGGTTGGTTAAATTGTTAGCTATTAGTCCTCTTTGCCTTCTAGCTTCCAAAATTTTTTTACTGTTGTCTGCTTTCTTGTTCTCTCCGTCCTTGCTATCTTGACTTTTGTTCAAAAATTTCTTTCACTGGGATTTTGGGAGGAAACAAAATTTGATACGTGTCTTCCATCCACTATCTTAAAATGGAACACCTTACTTGTATTGATTTTTATAGGCTTGGATCATGAATCTCTTCCTGACCCACTTTATGAACTGAACACTCTGTTTTCTGTAGCTTAATGCCTCCATAACAGATTTTGTGATGTCCTGGCTCACTTGTATGGCTATTCTTTGCCATATGTATTTGGGAAAGTTGATTAGCTTCAACAGGAACAAAAGTATCTTAGATGAGTTTATCCATCATTTAATATAAATGAAGCACCAAACTAACCATTTTATTTTTGGTTATTAATATTGCCTGCATTCACCTAGAAAAGGTGATGCTGTTGTTAGTCATGATTCCTATTGTATTTGGACTGTTTTTTAGTTGAAAAGACCTAGAATTCTTTGAAGTCCTGTGGACCTCTTATTACAGAATGCCAAGGCTAAGCTTTAAAATTGAGAAACAAAAGTTCTATTCCTTCCAAGAGCAGTTCTTAGGAGCAGGTTAAGCAGCAGGGCATCTTAACAGTGTTGATCTAAAAACAAAGCTAATAATTTTCATCCTTTACCCAATGTCCCAATCAGTGTCCTTAAGTTAATAATGCCAGCTTCCTGAAAGGACACTAGGTTCTTTGTTTTCCATTTGTGAGGTTATAATTTAATTTGATTTTACCAAACAGTATTTGAATTTCCATTGCACAGGGCTAAATGCTGTATGATAATACAATTAATATTAAATCTGTTGTTGGATACTTCAAGGATGATCTGGATATATAAAAAGGATGTTACAGGGGTACCTGTCTGGCTCAGTCAGTAGAGTATATGACTCTTGGTCTTGGAATCGTGAGTTTAGTCTCCACGTTGCACATAAGAGTTTACTTTAAAAAAAAAAAAAGGATCTTATACTATATAGACAATGTGTTGATTTTTCTATGCATCTTTAACAAATTACCACCTATCTAGTAGCTTAAACAACTCAAACGTATTATATCACAGTTCTGTAGGTCAGAAGTCTGACAAAACTCTCCCTGGGCTAAAATCAAAGTGTTTTCAGGCTGTATTCCCTTCTGAAGGCTCTAGGGAAGAATAAGTTTCCTGCCAATTTGGGTTGTTGATAGAATTTAGTCCCTTCTTGCTAGTTGTAAACTGATGGCTGTTCCCAACTTCTAGTGGCCACCACACTCCTTGGCTTGTGGCCCCCTTCCTCCATCTTTAAAGCCTGTCACAGTGGATTGAGTCTTCGTGTTGAATTTTTCCAACCCTCTGTCTCCTCTTTGACTGGGAAAGGTTCTCCAAATTTAAGGAGGCGTATGATTAGATTGTATATCCCCTAATATCCAGTAATATCTCCCCATCTCAAGGTCAGTGGCCTTAATCACATCTACAAAGTCCATTTTGCCATATAAGGTTCTGGGGATTAGGGTGTAGACATCTGTGGGTGACCATAATCCTGCCAGTCATTAAACCACAGTTTTGTTCTGTAACTAAAAAGTGAAATTATTTAGAATTGGCAAGTTGAAAATGCAAGTAAAAATGTTCCCTTAATGTAAATAAGTGTTCCATCATTTACTTACATATGTTAAAGGAGGGTAGCAGAAACAACCACCTTTTGGGACACCTGTATGGCTCATTCAGTTGAGCGTCTGACTTCGGCTCGGGTCATGATCTCTTGGTTCATGGGTTTGAGTCCTGTGTAGGGCTCTGAGCTGACAGCTAGGAATCTGGAGCCTGCTTCAGACTCTGTGTCTCCCTCTTTCTCTGCCCCTCCCCTGCTCATACTCTGTCTCTTTCTCCTTCAAAATAAAATAAAATAAAATAAAATAAACATTAAAAAAAAAAGGAACCACCTTTTGACAGTATTTCTTCTCCTCCCCATATTTGGTTATTTTATTTTTCTTTAATCTTTATTTAATCTTTGGTTAAGATTCTTGAGAATAACAAAGACTATCCTTTTGTCCTTTCATAAATATTGACTGCATCTACTCCCAAAGTGACAGCCATTGCAATGGGGCAGATAAAAATGGTGGGGACATTTTCTTTTTTCTATTCTTAGCCGCTGCATGTAAGGGAAGCCAGATTAAAATAGAGATACTGAATGGTTTAGGAGGCAAATGTTGCCTTTCTTTGCTCTTACCCCAAAACTTCAAAAACTTCAGTATGTGATCCTAAGACAGACTGGCAATATTGTCTACTGTCTTTTATCATGCTCCAAAAAGCAGTTGATTATCTTGGAAGGGCTTCAAAAGCAATTAAGAAAATCCCTTATGTCAAGTTACATTTCAGACAGGACAAATTAGATGTATGGGGAAATGCCCTGATAAAGTACTTGAGAAATAATGAATCCGTGTACAATTTGTAATTGCTCCTGAAAAAAATTTACAACATAAAAGAGGCTGTTAACCTGAGACTGGAACCTCAGAGATGTATTTTTTTTTCATTACAAATGCAAATGCCTTATGAAACTGAGCCCAGAGCATTTTAAAATGTCCAAAATGTAATTCAAAACATTGTTTATTACATCTCTTTCTGGGCTCTTCACTGCATCACAAGCTGCTTTGTAAATGCTGATTTTTAAGCCAGCAGGTCTGCAATGAAAAAATGACCGATTTGACTTCCTAATGTGGAACAGGCCCTACAGGGCAGCTCTGTGCCAGAATAAAGGGTCAGGGTCAACCGCAGTGCCACAAAAGGGTGGTGATGGATGGTGACTGAAAAGACATTCAGTTATGTGTTTGCAAGATTGTTGTCTTTGGTTTTTACATTATGTATTAAAGATAAATGATCTTTAATCTACATAACCCTATCCCGGTGACTACAGACCAGCTCCATGGATGGCCAGTAATGAATTAATAGGGTCAGAGGTTGGTGGATTGGGTGCTGGAGGCTAGGGATACTCAGTGAGAAATAGGTATCATCTAGATAGAGTACTTTTATCACAGCGCTGAGAAATTCAAACGCAATTTCCTTCCCTTATGAACTGCTATTCCCCTGTGAATAAAATGATTTCAACTCTTCAAACTACTTGGATTTTATCCTCAATTTCCTAACTTTTGAAGTATGAGTGTGCCCATTGCTAATTTTCCCCCAGTGATAAACATTAGCAAGTGGGAAGTTATCTAGGGTTATTATACAATATTTATAGACCACTTTTTATTTGTGAAGTGTTTGAAGGTCTCTTAAATATGAACTGTTTCCAAATAACCTTGGGCTCATTTTTCATCTTGATCCAAATCCCATGGAAGCAAACCAATCATGAAGCTCTGTAAAAAGTCATTGGGAGCCCCAGGCTCAGAACCCAGCTGTGGAGCACGAACTATTAGGTTCTGTGCTGCTGGAAGCTTTGAGTAACTGAGCCACAGGGACTGATGCTCATTTAGGAATCAAAGTTGGTGCTTTGTTTCTGGAAGCCTTTGCCTGAGCTGAGGAAGGTGGACTAAATCCCTCATAGGAGTTCACATTGTGTAGACTTTACTTTTTACACAATTGCTTTTGAGATCATTCAACAAAGTGATGTCTTTTCTGTTTAAAGAACAGGGAACAGGAACAACAAACCAATGAAAAACAAACTTCAGGGTATTCCTATCTGCAGGACGACTCTGATTTCTAAGTTTGTTTTCATTAATGTTCTCATCCACTTTCATCGGTTCGTGTTTTCTCTTGGTAAGCTTTTCCCCGCTCCCATCCTCAAATCCCATCACAGGTACATACCTCATTATTTCTAACTCTGATGTGCCTTCTTCTGATTTACAGCTTGATCATGTTAATTTTCATCTGTCATCAAAGTATGATTGTCCTGACTCTCTCCAGAATCAGCATTTGACATAATAATAGTAAAAATACTTGCTAAGTACATTTCTAAGTGTTTTGCTTGTATAAGTCCATTTAGGCTCAAAATAACCCTCTGGGGTATTTACTGTTCTTGTGCTCATTTTACACATGGAGGAATGGGAGACACAGTGATGATAAGCATGTTGTTTAAGCCTTGCAGCCAGCAGTTGGTAGAGTCAGGGTTCCTGCCCAGGTGATCTGGCTCCAGAGCCCACACTGTTCACTTTTGCTTTTCACTGGCTCTCATAGTGGGGAGAATATCAGCTTTAGGTAAGATAGACCTGCGCTTACAGGCAGATCCTGATACCTATATTGGCTGTTTTGCCTTGGGAAAATTAAGTAACATCTCCATGCTTTAGTTTCCTCAGCAACATATAACTATTTGTGTGTAGAAAACAGATAATCCTCATAAGCTTTCATGGCCATAGTAGGTGCTTGAGAATGTTAACATGCAGCAAACCCTTTCTCACCCTCAATGTTCTCTCCACTATGTAATTTGCAAGTGACATCGGTTGATTTCTGTATGTTACTGGGAAAAATGGTTCAATACGATTCCTCTCTCTGAGGTAACTTCAGGCATCATGAACTTTTCAGACTGGCACTTTTCACCCCTTCAGTCCATGTAGGCAAGGACTACATCTCTGAAGTTGTACCAAGTTACATGTTCTTACATGTACGGGTTTTTGATCTGAAGCTTTAATATTTCACTTTACGTGTGCTCTTTGATATGATCTTCAGAAAATGTTTTGAATGAAGAAATGAAGTGGAGTAGCAACCACCTGCTCGTGGGTTTCTATCATATCACGAAGAGCTGGTGGGCTGGTCCACCAAGAATGGCAATGACCCATGGCAAATGCTCTGGCAGGAGTCAGCATATTCCCTGGCCATGGGTCCAGCTGTTTCTAACTGTACACTATGTGGTGGGAAGTTCCCTCTCCAAGCTGGCCCGTTCCTGGGAACCACACGGGCTATTAATTTTACAGTGGCGGATATAACTGCAGATGTCTGTGTGTGAGACTGGGTTGCAAAATAAACCTGATGAGTTTATCTTTTCTGTGACTTATCACAATAGCAAGTAGAATGCATAAACTCTTGCTAAATCAGTTATACTTTTTTATATGTGATAAGAATATGAGAAGAATATGGTTGAATTGTATTTAAGTACTTCCTCAAATAAGCCCTCACAATGTTTTTATTAATCGTTTGGACAAATTTCTCTCTCTGCACCCCTTTCTTTACATGGCTTTACCGTATGTAAATCTGATCATGTTCATCCACAGATGGATGTGGGTACTATGTAATTTCCTGGGTATGTGGCAATATCACAAAGAAGGAAGCATAACTCTTGTCCTAAAGGATCTTGAAATCTAATAAGAGCCAAGAATCAAACATGTAAAGATGCTACACAGTAAACATTAATATTTTTGGAATAACAGCTATTTGTAAACTACCAATTATTTATGTATCCTTCCAGAGATAGCTTGTGCTATGAGCATATGTTTATATACATTCTCCTTTTTAAAAAATATGGTTAAGAGCATGCCATAATCCTTAGGTTCCTGGCTGTTTTTTCACTGGACAATATATTTTGCAGGTCATTTCATAGATGCACACATATATATGCTTCATTATCTTTCATAGCTTTGTAGTATCCCATTATATGGAAACCAGTTCTTTTCTTTTATTATTACATAAGTGTTTTAACTCCAAACATGTACATCAAACTTAATCACTTACCTGAGCCTTGGAGTCTTAAGGGAAAAAAATTTAAACACAGAAATTTGGAACTTTATTGAAACAAGTTTATATCTTTTCTCTATTTTGAAGGTGATGACATTTATTTGGATATATATTCTGGCTTATTTGTTTAAAAAAAGCAGCCTCATTAAACCATAGTCATATCAACATACCACACAACTGTTAAGGGGTTCTGTGTGTGGAGAATTTGTTGGAGTAATTTTTTGTGTGTGTGCCCTCCCTGGAGTAAGTTTTAGTAAAGTGGTGCCCTCATGTATCATGGCCACCAGTAATAGTAGATGTAATTCCTACCCTACTGCTTTACCCACATTTGAAAGGAAGGCTTTGGTTTCCTCACTCACTGTAGGTTTAAAAATTTATTCTATTGTGGTAGGAACACTTAGCCTGAAATCTACCTTCTTAATAAATTTTTAGTTGTACAATATGTTATTGTTAATGTTGCACACTGTATAGCAGATCTCTAGAACTTACCGATTTTGCATAATTGAGACTTTATGTCTATTGATTAGCAGTTCCCCATTCTGCTGCACCCTCTCATCCCCAGGCCCCAGCACCCACCATTTTACTCTGCTTCTGGGAGTTTGACTATTTTAGGTATCTCATACAAGTGGAATCATGCAGTATTTGTCCTGTAACTGGCTTATTTTACTCAGCATTATGTCTTCAAGGTTCATCTGCTTCATATTGCAGGATTTCCTTCCCTACTTATTTATTTATTTAGGAGATAGGCTGCTGAAGGGTCAAAAGAGAAAGGAGAAGGAGGGAAGGATCCCTCTGAAGGGCAAAAGTAGAAATTCCTCACCCTTCTGGGCAAGAGTAGTTCAGTGGGTTCGCCCTGGGGCTTTGGATCTGCATGGAGGAGTAAACTTGGCTGGAGGTTGTCAGTTTCCCAAGGAGTACTAGAGTTAGTCCACTGAGGGAAAGTCCCAAGAAATTCTCAGAGAATCTGGGGGACATCCCCGGGCTGGCAAAGGCTCCCTGTACGGGCCACTAAATGTGGGGCAACCAGTTGGGTGGAAGCCTGCAGTGTAAGAATTTACCCAAGGCAGAACAAAAGAGATAGAAATTTATTGAATACACAGCAAGGAAGTGGGGGGCAGGACAGCAAAGGAGAGACTGTCTGTCCCTTCTTTTTTAAACCTAAATACAGGGGCGCCTGGGTGGCTCAGTTGGTTGAGCGGCCGACTTTGGCTCAGGTCATGATCTCGCGGTCCGTGAGTTCAAGCCCCACATCGGGCTCTGTGCTGACAGCTCAGAGCCTGGAGCCTGTTTCAGACTCTGTGTCTCCCTCTCTCTGACCCTCCCCCGTTCATGCTCTGTCTCTCTCTGTCTCAAAAATAAATAAAAACGTTAAAAAAAAAAAAACAAAACCTAAATACAATTGTATTGCATATATATATGACATCTTCTTTATTCATCCATTGATGGAAGCTTAGGATGTTTCCATATGTTGCCTATTGTGAATGGTGCTTCATTGAACATAAGAGTGCAGATGTCTTTTTGAGATCCTCGTTTCAGTTCTTATAGATAAATACTCAGAAGTGAGATTGCTGGATCACAAAGTAGTTCTATTAATTTTTTGAGGAATCTCCATACTGTTTTTCATAGTGGCTGCCTCGTTTTATGTTCCAATAACAATGTCTAATTTCTCCACATCCTTGCCAACACTTACTTTTGTTAGTCTGATAGTCATTCTAACAGGTGGGAGGTGATCTCATTATGGTTTTGATGTGCATTTTCTGATTATATTTTTCATATATCTGTTAGCTATTTGTGTATCTTTGGAGAAATGACTATATAAGTCTTTGGCCTATTTTGAAGTTGGGTTATTCATTTTTGTTGTTGTTGAGTTGTATGAGCTCCCTATATATTTTGGAAATGAAACCCTTGTCTGGTATATGGTTTACAAGTATTTTCTCTCATTCTATAGGTTGCCTTTTCACTCTGTTGTTTCCTTTTCCTCACTCTAGTTTTTGCTGTTGTTATTTTTTGTTTGTTTGTTTTAGGGCAACATAAAAGAAGATATGCTTAGCAAACTTTAGTAATTTTCACATTTTTATTCAATAATAACTGATACTTATAATTATGTTTTAGGGGTGCCTCGGTGGCTCAGTCGGTTGAGCTTCCATCTTCGGGTCTCTGGTCATGACCTGATGGTCTGTGAGTTCGAGCCCCGCATCAGGCTGTGTGCTGACAGCTCAGAGCCTGGAGCCTGCTTCAGATTCTGTGTCTCCCTCTTTCTCTGACACTCCCCCATCCATGCTGTGTCTCTCTCTGTTTCAAAAATAAAATAAAACATTAAAAAAAAATTTTATAATTTTGTTTTAGAAATTCCAAGATGCCGGTATTACTTTTGAGGAAAGATGAAATTCATGCTAGTTTTTTTTCTTATATATATTTTCTATATGTTTCCTTTATTTTTACCTATATATTTTTAAAAAAATTTTTAATGTTTATTTATTTTTTGAGAGAGAGAGAGAGACGGAGTGCAAGTGGTGGAGGGGCAGAGAGAGAGGGAGACACAGAATCTGAAGCCCTGAGCCTGACGCAGGGCTTAAACTCATGAACTGTGAGATCATGACCTGAGCTGGAGTCGGACACTTAACTGACTGAGCCATCCTTGGGCACCTACCTATATTTTATTCTAAATTTTTCTTATGCACTTAGTGTTGTACTAGGTGCTTTACATGCATTATGTCATTGAATTCTCACAACACATGAAGTACATATTCCATTTTTACAGATGAAAAAAGCTCAGAGAGACTAAGTAACTCACCCAAGATTATAGAGCAAATGGCAGAGTTGGAACTGAGTTCTGTTTGTATCCAAAGTCCTATTATTTCTGTCCTAATCTTTGAAAACTGTGGGTCTGAATAGCATACCCATGAATGCAATTGTTTATGTGCACACCTACTTACAATGTTAACTAGAAGAGTGCTTATCCATTCTGGGTGGACTTTTCTTGTAGATAGAGGGTTTAGACCCCCACAGTGTAACATCCTGCTCATTTTTTCACCTTGAAAATCTTTGGCCGGCACTACCAACAGGTAAACAACTTGATTTATATGAATTTTATCTCATCTCAGATTTGCCTGTTTGGGGATGGAAGTGATGAAATGAGACAGAAGAGTGAGTTGATGGAAAAGTCATTGTATAATATTCACTATGTGCCACACTAAGCAAAGAACTTTGTAGATGTAGCATGTGGTAGAACCCTATCTGTATCATACTAAAGCCCACTTTTCTTGGGGAAAACCCATTCCATGTGGTTCTTAGAGACTGAACTCCTCCTCCCTGCCTGTCAAGTACTTGATCATTTGATCAGTACTTGGGCAGAGTGCCCCATTTCCGTGGCCGAAGGGATTGGATTAGAAATGGGTATATGATCCAGTCTGTGTTAATTTAACCTCTTCATGGGATTTTTGCTGTGACTATCAAGAGTTTTCTCTTTTCTCTTAGGAAAAATAGTTGTAAGGGTAAGCATTAGTGGCCATCTTGGCCACCATGTGTAGGCTAGAATGTAGTCTAGGAATGAAAGCTGAGAAAAGCAGAGCCAAAAGTTTGAGAGAAATATTTGAATTCCTAATGACATCAGTTGAAACCTTTGATTCAGCTATGCCTGAAGCCAGTCTCATTGCCTGGAACTTGCCAATGACATGGGACTCCTTGGAGCAATGGCATATTCCAGGGCTGGAATTATGAGATGCACATAGGTGCCAGAAAATAAGAAAGTGATCAAAAAATAACAGGGGCATGTCAAAAAGACATAGGAACCAACGTGAAGACTATCCCAATAGCCACATCTAGGACAATTTTAGCATAATAATAATAATAATAAATTATATCCCATAGAATAAATATTTGTGAGTATGGACTTACAAATATTTCAATAAACTATTTAAATTATTTAAGTAAATAATGGAATAAACAAATAAATCAGGGAAATGGGTCAACTCTTTCTTCACAGTAGAATTCCAGTTAATAAATATAGGATGCATGGTGGAAACAGAAGTTTACCATTTGCCAAACACCACGCTAATAATTGTTGCAGGCAATAATCATTGGTGGAGACTAAAATGAGTGAAAGTGTGATGAGAAAAAACGTATTTATACTTTCCCAAGGTATCACCTCGCAAAATACTTACTTATGAAGGAAAAAACTCTACAATAGAAAAATTTTGTAGGCACTACCCTGACCAAATGATCAAAGTTAATATCACAGCAATGAGACATTGACATGTGGCGTCTGATATGATGCCCTAAGAAGGGCACAATGTCACTTCTATGGCATTCTTATAAAAAATGTGTAATCTGAATCTAAATCATGAGAAAATCTCAAACTCAAGTTGAGGGACTTATTTAAAATACTAGCTAGTATGCTCGCTTCAGCAGCACATATACTAAAATAGCTAGCTAATATTCTTCAAACTTGACACAGTGTCACTTCTGTGGTATTCTTATCAAAAATGCATAAGTGGTTGCCTGGGCGGCTCGGTCCGTTGAGCATTCAACTCTTGATTTCAGCTCAGGTCATGATCTCATGGTAAAGCCCCTGAGCCCCTAGTCGGGTGCTGTGCTGACAGTGTGAAGCCTGCTTGGGATTCTCTCTCTCCCTCTCTCTGTCTGCCCCTCCCCCACTCATGCTCTCTTTCCCTTCCCCCCCAAATAAATAAATAAACATTTTTTTTAATGTATAATTTAAGGGGTGCTTGGGTGGCTCAGGTCATGATCTCAGGGTTCATGTGTTCCAGCCCCGCATTGGGCTGTGCACTGACAGCTTGGAGCCTGGAGTCTGCTTTGGATTGTGTATTTTCCTCTTTTTCCCCAACCCCCCTCTTCTCCCCCCCCCCCCCCACCCAGCTTGTGCTCTGTCTCTTTCTTTTAAAAATAAATAAACTCCTCAAAAAACTAAAAATAGAACTACCCTACGACCCAGCAATTGCACTACTAGGCATTTATCCAAGGGATACAGGTGTGCTGTTTTGAAGGGACACATGTATCCCCATGTTTATAGCAGCATTATCAACAATGGCCAAAGTATGGAAAGAGCCCAAATGTCCATCGAAGGATGAATGGATAAAGAACATGTGGTATATATATATACAATGGGGTATTATTCAGCAATCAAAAAGAATGAAATCTTGCCGTTTGCAACTACGTGGATGGAACTGGAGGGTATTATGCTAAGTGAAATTAGAGAAAGACAAAAAATATATGAGGACTTTAAGAGACAAAACAGATGAACATAAGGGAAGGGAAACAAAAATAATATAAAAACAGGGAGGCGGACAAAACAAAAGATTCGTAAATATGGAGAACAAACTAAGGGTTACTGGAGGGGTTGTGGGAGGAGGGGATGGGCTAAATGGGTAAGGGGTACTAAGGAATCTACTCCTGAAGTCATTGTTGCACTATATGCTAACTAATTTGGATGCAAATTTAAAAAATAAAAATAAAATCAAAAATAAATACGTAAATAAATAAATAAACAAACATTTTTCTTAACGTGTAATTTGAATCTAACTCATGAGAAAATATCAGACAAACTCAAGTTGAGGGACTTATTTAAAATAACTAGCTGGTATTCTTGAAACTTGTCAAAGTCAAGAAGGATAAAGACAGACTGAGGAACTTTCCCAGATGGGTGGAGACCAAGGAGATATGAAGCCTTAAAGCAACATAGGATCCTGGACCACAAAAAGACAATTGTCAAAATTTGAATTTGAAACTGGTTTTCATAGTTTATGACAGTAATTTGTTTATATTTGGGGAAGCTGGGTGAAGGGTGCATGGAAACTGAGTAACATTTCTGTAATTCTTTTGGAAATATAAAATTATTCTAAATAAAAGCTATTTCCCTCTTTTGTTATTTTATGTTAGGTTTCTCTCTGAAACTGAAAATTCCATAATTGAATAAAATATACTTATTTTGTTGAATTTTCACAACAGCCCTCTATAAAAAAGCTTTAGGTGGTTTAAATAATTTTCCAAAGATCACATTGTAAATGACAAAGCCAGGATTTGAATCTACATCTGCTTGACTTCAAAATTTTATACATGTTATAAAAATAACCAACTGAATAAGCAATCCAGCTTATTTTAAAATTTACTGGCTTTTCAAAAATGCTGCCTTGTTCCAGGGAAGACTTGAGGCAGAAGACTTGTGATTTGAGTGCAGGTTAGGAGAAATATTGGCAAAATACTAGAAAATGTTTTGGTGTTTATGTTTTATAAGCATACAGCAGAACTCTGTAATTATGTGGTGCAGGAGGGCATACCAATTAGCCTTAATATGGACTTCCTCTGAAAATAATTAACATTTGACAGACAGTATGATCTAATAAACCAGATGACTGAGGCATTTTCCAATGGGATACATACTTAGTTTAAGCCTTCGATGAGTTGTTTTTTTATATGGGAGTCGTTTAAATTTAAGAAAAAGCAAACAGTAGGGCATGTTAAAATATCTATTAACTAAACACCCTGAAAGGGTATAAAATGCCTCCAGCTGCCAAAAAACAATTAGGCTGCAAATATGCCTTTGGTTACCTAACTACACATTCCCTAAACATTTAGTTCTAATTAATTTTCTTCATTACACAACAATGCCTCTCCTAATTACACTAGAGAAATTCTATAAACCTACCAGCTATTCGAAGTCTTTATTGCACAAATTATTCTGGTAGGCCCCTATTAGAAGCAAATCCTCACTCTCTAATTTATACATACCTCATCTCAGCGGACATGGGCTACTTAGTAAACCCTTGACAGCCAGGCAAACTAATCCTGTATGTGACCATTTTCCAAATTAGTAATTTCAGCGTGATGGAACATCAAGGCTGAATAATTTAAAACATACCAAGGTAAAGGTGAAAAGCACAAGCACAAGAACCGTGTAGCATCTGAATTTGTACACATGGTGCCAAAGCTTGTGATCCCTGGATCAGCAGTAGAGGCTGACTCAGAGGAACAGAATGCCTGTGCTCTCAGTTGAGTACAAAGGGTAAGCTAAGTACAAAGGGAAGGCGGTGGCAGTCTGCAGGCACCAGAAACAATACAGCAAGTACAGTAAGAAAAAAGGACTGAAGGGGCCATAGAACCATGGATTTTTAAGGGTAGATAAAGACCCCAGACCCATCACTCAATAAGTGAGGAAATCAAGGCCCATTGAAGTGATGTGGGCTGATAGCAGGACTCTTCAAGGTCCTGACAGAGCCAGCTACACAGCACACTGTCACTCTAGAGAGGGTTAGTACACTTTATTGGAACCTATTAGCTGTTTGAAAGTTGGGCAAAGGCAGAGTTTGATTCCTGCAAAGCCATTTTGGCTCCCTTTCCTGGAAGATGGCATGTAGGCCAATCAGTACAAATGCATGCTTAGTATTCAAAACTCAAAACCAACTGATGGTGTTTTGGTAGCTTCACTTTCTATGCCTGGGGTATGCTGATTAGCCAATCATTTCAGCCCAGGCCTGGGGACCTGCTTCTGACTTCTTTTTTTTTTTGTACATATGAATTTTCTCTCATGACATTAGATAAAAAGTAACCTAGAGTTTTGCTACTCAAAATGTGGTCTGTGAATCAGCAGCATCAACGGCACTGGGGAGATTATTAGTTCCCAAACCTACTGAAACAGAATTTGCATTTTAACAAGATCCCCAGGTAATTCATATGCTCACTGAAGTTTGAGCAGCACGGGTCTACAGCAGTAATCCTTAAATTTTAGCACGCTTCCACTCATCCGGAGGGTACCCCATCCCTAGAGGTTCTTATTCACTAGGTCTTGGCCGAGGCCTAGCACTCTCATCTCCTAACAAGTGTCTCAGGAGACTTCTGAGACAAAACCTTGGATTCTGGCATAGACTCTGCTTTGTCAGATCTTTGCAGGGGTTGGATATTCAATTGCTGGAGGTTTTGGTAGACAAGTGCTCTTCATTGTTCACAAAGTGCCGATTTGTGCAGTCTTTTAGGTGATTCTGGAAATTCTACACATTTGAGGATAGCAATAAGCCAGGTAAATTGTCAACAATGCAGATTCCTGATCCCCACCACCAACCCTCCCACCTATTTTAGTGGGTCCTGGATGAGATCCAGAAATCTGCATTTTCAATAAACATCCACATGATTCTGACAAGGGTAGTCAAACAACACACTCAGAGAAACATTGATTTAAATGCGGAGCATCTTAGGGAAGAAGCAGGATTTGTGCCCTCTCAGCAGCAGGATTTCAACGTTCTCCCAGTGCGGCAGCAAGCCCTTCTCATAATTTAGCATTTGAAGCAGTTCCAGGAAATCAGTCCATTGAGCCTTTGCCTCACCGAAGCCCCAGTAGAACTTGCTCACTCCTCCTTTCTTAATTATGTCTGGCCAGCAGTGAGCACTCCAGCCGCTGTGTTCTTTAATCTACTTATCCATCTTACAACTGCAATTAATCAGGTGCATCCATCCATCTGGTTAATATGAGGACAAGCTGTTAATTTGTGAATGAAGATAAAGGTCTATAGAAAACAAACAAACTAGCAAGAAGCTCTGGAAGGTGACATTTACCCCAATCCTTGCAAAGCAGGGTGAAGGAACAGGGAATTCATTTGTTATAATAAAAGAAGGAAATGCTTTTTGGTGGAGGGAAGTGAATATAGAATTTAGGCACCCCTGGGTACCCATGTGGCTTGCCCTAGGCCATCTCTGAATGGAGAATCTTTAGCTGTAAAATAGGAAAATAATAGGACTTAATCTTCATCTCAGGGAAGTGAGGAGACTCCACTGAGATTAGGTGAGACAAAACACTTTGTAAAATGCAGCAGAAATATTTTTGGTCATTTCTGTGTATTTCTTTTACTCATTTAATACATATACATACGGGAATCTCTTTTCATGCACATCTAACACTGAGATTTCTAGCAAGCGGATTGTGCACTTTGATCACATGGTAGCTTTACTGTTTTATAGTCTTCCAAGTTTTTTTGCTTTGTTTTGTTTTCTTTTTTGGTTTCTAAAATCCACAGGACAGATTCCCCCATCCTTTCCAACCCCAGTATTAAACTTAAGTGCACATTTCAGCGTATTATGGACTGAATGTGTCTCCTTCAAATTCACTTGTTGAAACCCTTACCCCCCAATGTGATGCTATTTGGAGTTGGTGCCTTTGAGGGGTAATTAGATTAAAGGTGGGACCCTGGTAGTGGGGTTAGTGCCTTCATAAGAAGAGAAAGAGAGCACCTAGGAAAGGCCCTGTGAGCACACAGCAGGAAGGCACTCTTCATCAACCTTGGAAGAGAGCCCTCACCGAGAACTGAATCTGTCAGCACCTTGATATTGGACATCACAGCCTCCAGAAGTATGAGAAATAAGTATTTGTTAAGTATCCTGCATGCCAGCCCCCCCCCCCCCCCCCCCGCCGCCTTCAGCTTATGCTATTTTGTTATAGCAGCCTGAGTTGACTCAGATGGTGGGCTTGCTGCCATAGTTTCTGATTCAGTAGGTCTGGGAGGGGCCTGATAATTTGCATTTTTTGACAAGATAACTTTCTTTTTTAATTCTGCTAGTTGTGGACTTCATTTTGAGGACCACTGCATTAAAACAAAATTTCCCCTGATTATGAAATGTAAGCTTTCTTTACTTTAAAAAGTTTATGTTCTCTACCTCATATTTCTGCTCCTCGTCTCCAATTTAAAAGGAAGCATACCCCAGATTTAGAGCTAAATGAGGTGTAGTAGAAAATATACACCTAATGACCTTGGATGCACTTTTGTCAACAACACTGTGCTAAGCACAATTTCTTTCTTTCCATGTCATTAAGAAATATTTTGAAAGCCTTTCAGCTAACCCAGGAGTTTACGATCAAGCTGGGGAGACTGAATATATCCTGTAAAACACTTGGCGAATAATTACTGAGCAAAATAAACTATAAATGCAAAACAGCCTTGCCTAAAGTCCCCAGGTGAGAACACTGTCACATTCCTAAAAGGAGAAATTGATATTTAAATCCCAAATGCTCAGAAAATCTACTTTATCACTTCAGCATTTTTTACAGCTAGCTAGAGGCAAACCTCTTGACTTCAGTTCAGTCACAGATGGGGTAAAACTTTGAGGCACTTCCATTGGCCTAACAGCCTGTCCTGTGTCATTAGATAAAGTCTGAAACCACTATTTCTCAGAATGTGATCCATGGACCATCTGCAGCAGAATTGCCTTAGAAACATATTCATTGTACACATTAAAAATGACCTACCCAAAAACAACAACAACCACCACCACCCTTGGAAGCCAGGTCACGGAAACTTGTCATTTACCTAGCTCCTCAGATTAATCTTATGTTTAGTTTGAGGGGACATCCTCCAGGAACTTCTCCCTATCCCCAGCCAGTACATCTGACTTTGGGATGACCACTTTGTTCTTAAGACAACACCATGCAGTAGGCATCAGTAAGCCTGCAGCCGTAAGGAGATGTTTAGTTTTCAGTTTGAGTCTTAGTTTTTGGGTAGATACAGATAGGATAGGAACCTTCTGTTTGCACCTGCAAGAAACACAAAGATCTGTGATGGACAAATGGGAGGCAAGACTCTGGTACATAGATAAGAAAAGGAATCCAAAGTAAGAGAAAGGATCAGAGGATACTTGGAAGAGCCATGTTGCTGTTGGGTGAGTCCCAGGGAGTTTAACAGATTAGGTTGAGATTATAGTGTAAACCCTGACAGGTGTTGTATGTATGTTTGTTTGTTTGTTTGTTTGTGATGCAAGTGCCTGATTTAAGCTTTGATGGCCCAGGCATCCATTTCAAAGAGGCATCCATTTCAAAGATGACTATTTCTCATAAACACATGCCAGCCAGTGAATAGGTATAGAGCCAGGCCACCTCCCCTTTATAGTCACCTTTTTTCCCCTTTAAAATACAATCTGATAGTTCCCAACAAGATCTCTCTATTTTATACCAGATGGCTTTTCCTAGCTCTTGCTTAATGATCAAGGGGTAATGTTCTGATTACAGTAGTTGTTCCATTTCCCTCCCTCTAGATCACTTAAGTTCTCATATCATCCTTAGGGGCTTTCTAAAAGCAACTGCAGCATTCTCAACCCCTTGTATTTCATCCATTAATTTATTTATTCATCAAATACTGAGGAAATGGAAGTGACAGATACAAACCCTGCCTTTTGTGGGTTTGATTCTGGTTTGAGCTCAGGAGCAATATACAAGTAAAAATAAATATAATACCAGGTAGTGAGAAGAATAACTTAAATAGGTCTAGACTTAATTGCTCTTAATTGGAAGGACATTTGTTATACTACAAACATCACCTTGAGCAAAATCCGGGTAGCAGGCTTAGGTCATTATAGGTCAAGAGAAGGAGGTTAGAGACACTTCTCCAATATATATACACTTCTTGCTCTGTCACTGATGGTATCCCCTTTTATGGTACTGATGGAGCCATATAAAGAGATGATCCAATTATTAGCTCACTGGATGACAATATTCAAATTAGATGGAGAATATCAAGCCTCCTTGCTGAAGCAGATCATTTTATTTATAATGGTCTTGCCTTTGGCTTGCTGCCTGCTCTTTGTGTGGTCTTTCTCTCTCCTCTCTTTTTTTCTTTCTTTCATCAGTGAAGGATTTAGACTGGATGGATAATGTTGGAAGTCTGGTTGGTATTTTAAAGTTGGAGGGCTGCCTGGGTGGCTCAGTTGGTTGAGCATCCCAGTCTTGATTTCAGCTCAGGTCATGATCCTAGGATTGTGGGATTGTAGGTAAGCATGGAGGCTATCTGAGATTCTCTCTCTTTCTCCCTCTGCCCCTCTCTCACTTGCTTGCGTGTGTTCTCTCTCTCTCTGTCTTTAAAATAAAATAAATAAAATAAAATAAAATAAAATAAAATAATAAATAGTTGAACATAATGTTATTTATTGTGTATTTCTGGGGTCAAGCAAATCAATAAAGGAGGCCAACTAAAGTTTGTCCTTCAGAAGTCACCAGCTCACTGAATGTGTGTTGTGGCAAAAACAGAACTATCATAAGAAAGAGGGATGGATCCCAATATTATCTGACTTCTCTGCCTAGACCACAAATGAAGAAAAACCTGTCTAAAAATTGTTATGGTTCCTCACTGAACTTTCAAACGCCTGTTCATAAATGAGCTTCTAATTAACCAAAATCTGGCTCCCATGAGGTCACTAAAAATCTGACACTTTTTCAGAAGTAAATTTTAGAGTGACTTTCTGGTCATTTTACAGAGTACTGAAGCATACAAGCATTTTGCTTTCCAACGGAAGTTCTTTTCTGTTAGTGTCAAACATAAAATCTCCATGATCCCTTCTGTTTTTCTAAACATCATAGCTAAACAACGAAAGGAACTTTTCCATCATTTTTCTATAATTTAAACTTAAGCAGGCTTGAAGGGAGCAGTAATGATATCTAGGATGGCTTTGTGTAGACCCCATGGCTTTTGCATATTTTCATTATGCATTTATTTGGTAATCAGTGGAAGTTATTTGCTTCTTATATATCCAATTCCTCAGACAAACAGAGTAACGTCAGAATAAAGTGAACCATCAAGTGTTATAAAATATCCATATTAGAGGAAAATATCCTTTTAGCTTTATTTTTATGAAAAGGTAATTAGGGAGTGCAAGTTCAAAATCTGGTAAGTCTGACTATTGTAGAATCTATTTCCTTAGTATGGCATGGGTCAATTTTTGTGGGTTAAAAAGCAAGGGTGATGTATTAATTGACTTGGGCTGTGATAATATCTTTGGCTGAGTAGCTTAAACAATAGACATTCATTTTCTCACAGTTCTGGAGGCTGGAAATCCCAAATCAAGATGCTGTTAGGATGGGTTTCTGGTAAGAGCTCTCCTTTTGGCTAGCAAACAGAGAAGGCGCCTTCTCACCTTCTCACTGAGTGTTTACATGGCCTTTTCTCAGTACATGCGCAGAGAGAGTGCTCTAGTTTCTTTCCCTCTTTTTGTAAGGACCAGTCCATTTGGATTAGGACTCCACCCTTGTGACCTTATTAACTTTAATTATCTTGAAAGCCTTATTTTCAAATATAGTCACATTATGGGTTAGGGTTTCACCATATGAATTTTGGGGGACACAATTCCGTCCGTAACAGATGGATCAATTCTGAGGGACTTTTGTGTGAGATCTTTCTGAAAGAGTTCTTCTCAAGTGTGAAAACCCTGTAACCTCTATCACTGAAGTGGGTAGGGAGGGGAATGATAATTTGAAGTGGAACCTTTCCTACATGCTGACAGAGCCTCAGACCCGAGCATTCATGTTGATCCGGGACCCATAGTCCCTGTTCAGGAGCTTTTTGAAACCTTTGAATCTACCTATGTGAGGGTCGCCTAATTCAAGCCTGGAGAATTTCCACAGGGTAGTGTGATACTTTAGTCTCCCAAAAGCTTTCTCAGCTTTCTTTCTTTTTTAAAAAAAAATTTTTTTTAACGTTTATTTATTTTTTTTTTTTTTTAAATTTTTTTTTTTCAACGTTTTTTATTTATTTTTGGGACAGAGAGAGACAGAGCATGAGCGGGGGAGGGTCAGAGAGAGGGAGACACAGAATCAGAAACAGGCTCCGAGCCATCAGCCCAGAGCCCGACGCGGGGCTCGAACTCACAGACCGCAAGATCGTGACCTGGCTGAAGTCGGACGCTTAACCGACTGCGCCACCCAGGCGCCCCAAACGTTTATTTATTTTTGAGACAGAGAGAGACCGAGCATGAACAGGGGAGGGTCAGAGAGAAGGAGACACAGAATCTGAAACAGGCTCCAGGCTCTGAGCTGTCAGCACAGAGCCCGACGCGGGGCTCGAACTCACGGACCGTGAGATCATGACCTGAGACGAAGCTGGCCGCTTAACCGACTGAGCCACCCAGGTGCCCCTCAGCTTTCTTTCTTAAGTAAGAAATATATTTATTAATAACCAAGTCACCTTTCCCTTTACCTTTGGTGCCAATCTCCAGCCAAGCTAAACACATGTTTCTGAACTGGATTTAATGCATATCTAATGGCCACTTTTGTCAAGGATTTATGCAGTCTTCCTTGTACTCTTTGAGAAACTTCAAGTTCACATAATTTTTTTTAACCTGCCTCATTCTACTCTATACATGTCCAGCCTCTCAGTCTTTGTAAGGGAACAATTGTGCTCTCTTTGGAAATAAATGCTCTTGCTGCCAGTGAAATCAGGTCTGTTTGTTCAATTATAGGACTCTCTCTGGATGCCTATAATGGAACGTTGTGTCTGGTCAGTTAGTGGTCCGTTTACTTCCAGGTAAAATCTGCATGGCCAGGAGAAGAAAATTTATTTGTTTCTCCTGATTAAAAAAAAAAAAAGGTCATGAATGATAGTTATAGAAAACAGGAAAAAGAAGAAGAAAAAGAGCAAACCACACATACAAGAAAGCAAGCTCACAATCTTACGATGCATAAATAGTCATTGTTAACATTTTGGCTTATTTTCACCCAGTGTTTGTTTTAATAGTATTGACAAAGTATTTGTCACCTGCTAAATACTTTGCATCCATTGAGAGATAGATCTTGTTAAGTTCTTAGAAACTGCTGTGCCACACACAGACTAAAGGGAAATGTACACACTCCCTTGGATGGAGTCCTCTGTATGTGTTTCTTGCTATCTTATTTTCTTCAATATGCTATTATAGACATTTAACCATGAAAATAAATAATCTTTAAAAATATCTCTTTCACCTTTGACCCAGCAATAGGTATTTATCCAAAGAATACAAAAATGCTGATTCAAAGGGGCACATGCACCCAAATGTTTATAGCAGCACTATCGACAATAGCCAAAGTGTAGAGAGCCCAAATGTCCATTAACTGATGAATGGATAAAGAAGATGTGATATATATATATGTGTGTGTGTGTATTTATATATGTATATATATGTGTGTGTGTGTATTTATATATGTGTATATATATATATATATATATATATATATATATATGTATATTGCTCCTGAGCTCAAACCATATATATATATATATATATATATATATATATATATATATATCAACATATATATATATATGCAGTGGAATATTACTCGGTGACCAAAAAGAATGAAATCTGGCCATTTGCAAAAACCTGGGTGGAACTAGAGTGTATTATGCTAAGTGAAATAACTCAGAGAAAGACAGATATCATGTGATTTCACTCATATGCAGAATTTAAGAAACAAAACAGATGAACATAGGGGAAGGGAAGCAAAAATAAGATTTAAAAAAAAGAGGGAAACTAACCATAAGAGACTCTTAAATACAGAGAACAAACTGAGGGTTGCTGGAAGAGAACTGGGTGGGGGGATGGGCTAAATGGGCGATGGGCACTAAGGAGGGCACTTATTGGGATGAACCCTAGGTGTTACATATAAGTGATAAACCACTGAATTCTATTCCTGAAATCATTATTACACTATAAGTTAGCTAACTTGGATTTAAA